>NW_015165241.1:1444512-1495234 GCF_001447785.1 Gekko japonicus | reverse complement strand
CCCCCCCCCCATCATCTCGCCCCGTTTGACCGCTTAACCCCCCACTTTCTGCAACTCTCCATTTAAGGAGTAAAGAAAGGGTTTAGGTAGCAGCAATGAAGGGGGGAAAAGGTCACGAGTACAAAAGAAACCACGATAATTTTAAAGGCATTTGAAAATTGCTGAGTCCAGCCAACAGGCTTCTTAAATACAAAGAGAGATAGTGCTACCAGGGAGCAATGCTCCCTCTAAGCTGTGGAGTCTTGTGAGCAGAAATCCTACTTGGTGAGCGACTGACATTAAAGTTGTGAGTGAGCAATTTGACTCCTGCCTAAATTAGTTTCCCCTGGAGCCCTCCTTCCTGAGCTAAGACAAAAATCTGTGAGCCGTAGGCTAAAAAACTGTGAGCTGGCTCACACTGACTCAGCTTAGAGGGAACACTGCCAGGTAGTCCAGTGCCAGGTGGGTCTTTGCCTTTGCCAGTTTCCATGGTGAAAAAATGTGTAAGATTCTTTGGTCCCTTCGTCCGGAGCCTCGGTTGCTCAGGGGGTCGGTAAACGGGGCTCTCCCTCAGTGGAGGACTTCCGACCATAGTGTTCTAGGCTTTGGAGCTCCTGCACTGAGCAGGGGGTTGGATTAAATGTCCTAGAAGGCCTCTTCCAACTCTACGATAGTATGATCCTCCCTCTTGGCCTTGGGCCCATGAATAGGCCTGCAGTAGAAGTTGCCAACATCCAGGTGGCACCTGGAGATCTCCCGCTACTACAATGGCTCTCCAGACAACCAAGATCAGTTCTCCTGGAGAAAATGGCTGCTTCGGAGGGTGGACTCTGTGGCATTATGCCCTTCTGAGGTCCCTCCCCTCCCCAAGTCCCACCCTCCCTAGGCTCCGCCCCCAAAATCTCCAGGTATTTCCCAACCCTACCTGCCATCTTGGGACAATGTCACGTGATGATGTGTTTGGAAAAATACTCCATCTTAATGGTATTTTATTGTTTCGTGTAAGCTTCCAGTCCTTGAGAAGCGTTCTGCATTGAGAGGTGGGGATAGAATTAGAGATGTAAAATTTCCGGACATTTTGAAGCTCGGGAAAAAAACCATTTTTTTTCGGGGCGGGACGAAAGTTTTCGGGAAAAAATGAAAAAAATGCTACATTAGCTTTTTTTTTTGTCTTTTCCAGATTGAAAGTCATTCTGTTACTTTAGGAACATAAAATATGACTATGGACGTTTTTACTTGGCATGAAACTATCACAACCAGCATATTAAAAATATAGTGTATCCAAACAATTATTTCAAACAGAATACCCACCCACATGCAAAACCAAAACTGAAACTTTTTTATTTTCTTCTGACAATCGCACCTCCTAAAGGAAGAAATGCATCTTGTTCTTGCATTGGAGGGTTCAGTTTGTAACCTAGGACTTGCTTGTCCTCTGTACAGTGTACAGAAATTAGATTTCCAAAAATGATTTGGAAAATATTTCAACACCTTGTCTTAAAATATTTTATTCATCATGTTAAAATAAAACGTTCCATAATCAATTTTTTTCTTTTCTTTTCTTTTTTCAATTTTTCCAATTTTTCGGAAAAACAAAAAAGGCTTCAGGAAAAAAAATGGAAAAAACCTGGGGTTTTCTCGAATTTTTCCGTTTTTTTTCCGGGCCTTCACATCTCTACTCCAACCTTCATCCCATGGGTGTATCTCACTCCTTAAATTCGCTGCCCCCACTCATGGAATCATCACTGCCTTTTTAGAGGAACAGTGAGACCCCTCTGGCTGAATCTCCCGATTTGGAGATGGAATCCCCAATCTTTGGGGGATCCCTGGAAAGTTGGTAATCCAAGGGTCTTGCCTTTCTTTGCTTCCCTGGGCTAGCCCTTCCCTTTGGTATTGTGCAGAGCAGGGGAGACTATGTGGTCAGAGCACAACACAGATTATTAGCCCAAATTAAAGAATCTATTTAACTATTCACACAGTTACACATACACTGTAGGAGTAAGCACACACTATGATCCAACGGGGCATAAATCAACAGGAGTTAAATGCAATCCTCACTTTTTGGCCTTGGGGCAGCTGGGAACTTTAGGCCAGCAGATGAGGAAGCCCCATTCAACCAGTGAGTGATACCCCTGCAGGCCCCTCTCTGGAACTAGAGCTCAATTAAACCTTATGGGGGAATATTTTAAACAAACAACCACAGCCATCTTACAAACACAGGTAACTGCCATTTCGTGACACCTGCCAACAGCCACTGAGGGGAAAGTTAGTCCTACAAAAACTGGAAAAAAGGCGGGGGGAGTAGGGAAAAACTCAACCCAACATAACACTGCGAACCAGAAGGGTTAAGCTGACCATATATATTACAAAAATACAAAATCTATTAGGGTGTACACATATTAAAATATATTCGGGTTAATTTTTTTTTCAAGTATCAGACTAATAAAAGCATATCAGTTATTAATACACATGATGGGTTAACACTTTCCAACTGAAGACCAAACGTGTTCCTACACAGGAAAAGCATCTTTGTCAACAGAGAAAGCCTTTTGCCAGTAATTCTTACAGGGCACAGTGGCTGAAGGGGGAGTGGGCGGAGAAGAGGAGCAGACCCAGCACCTAGCCAATGGCATCCGAGTACTCTTGAGCGGCAGCTGACGGGCCAATGGCTGAGGGAGAGCATTGAATGTTGCTACTCAAAACCAGAATTATTATATAGAGTGATGGATGTGATAGAGCAGGTAGAAAAAGAAGTACTTTTCTCCCTTTCTCACAATACAAGAACTTGTGGGCACTCAATGAAATTGCTGAGCAGTTGGGTTAGAACAGATAAAAGGAAGTCCTTCTTCACCTAAAGAGTGATTAACACATGGAATTCACTGCCACAGGAGGTGGTGGCAGCTACAAGCATGGAAGGCTTCAAGAAGGAATTAGATAAACATATGGAGAAGTGGTCCATCAGTAGTTATTAGTCACAAAGTATAGATAGGAGCTCTCAGTCTGGGGCAAGTGATGCACTGTATTCTTGGTGTTTTTTGGGGGGAGGGCAACAGTGGGAGGGCTTCTAATGTCCTGGCCCCACTGCTGGACCTCCTGTATTTTTGGCCACTGTGTGGCAGAGTGTTTGACTGGATGGACCATTAGCCTGATCCAGCATTGGCTTCTCTTATGTTCCTATGTTCTTATCCAGGTTGGGAAACTCCTGGAGATTTGGGGATGAAGCCTTGGGAGGACAGGGACTTCAGTGGGGTACGATATGAAATCCACCCTCCAAAGCATTCATTTTCTCCAGGGAAATTGATCTCTGAAGTCTGGAAATGAGCTGTGATCCCAGGGGATCCCCAGGTGCTACCTGGAGGCTCGTATCCCTGCATGGAAGTTCACTGAGTGGCTTTGTGCCACTTACTTTCTTTCTCTTAGCCTAACCTACTTGACAGGATATGTTCTTATAATGGAGGAAAGGAGAATAATGCTGTAGACTGCTTTGGGTCCCCACTGAGGAGAAAAGTGGGGTATACATATCTAAATAAATAAATAATCTGAAATTTAATATGCCTGACATAAGATTTAAATTCTTGTTTGGAAACCACCAAGACTCATTTTGATTTGTGCAAAAAACCTGAACCTCAGCTATCAGAAATTTGAGGAACTGTGACTCTGATATAATCAAAAGTGACTGCTTCATGGGTCATATACCACTTTCACTTTTACTCTGGCTATTGTATTCAGCTCTCAAAACCTGTATTTCAAATTTTGTAGATTAAATTATGATTTTAAAGGCTGATGATTTACAGGAATTGGGCTCCTTTCTGTTTCCTCTAATCCATGAGCCAACCATAGTCCCATTTCTGTTGACATACACATACAAAAGTAGGTTCATATCAGCATGGTACCATGGAGGCACAACATCTCTCCCTCAAGAAATCTTCTGCCATAATGTCATAATGACCACATTCTGATTTTTTTTTCCCCCCTGGGCTGACTACTAGTATTCAAAAGTTTCCTGCAAGTGGTATGAGGAAGCAGATCCATATAGGAGTGTATTTAATATACTCTTCCTAATGGAAAAATCCCAGATGAGTACACCAAGGGCACAGCCGAGGTCCCAGTTTGGCAGAACCCTTGTTCTGTTGCTTTACTTAGCCTAATAGTTAATCCAGCCCTGACAAGTCTTTAATAAAGGCTAAGCCCCTGGAGATTCCTGATCCTACTCCAAATTCCACCATCACACCCTTCCAGTTTGGATGTTCTAAGTATGGCCTTCTCTCAGAAAGCACGCAAGCATTGGGTGGTTGAAAGTGCATACCACTTTTCAGATATTTCTAGCTAGGAAGGTACTACAAGTGGAAAATATGCCCTGATTTACAGCTTGGTGCTTGTGCAAGTGCTGTAAATCCTCTGAAGGGTCCATTTGAGACCAGGGTAATGATACTTTTAAGAACAACACTGCCTTATGAAACACTCTTGACAGCTCCAGCCCCACCTGCCTTAAATCACCTTTAATGGCCTTCGGCTGTATCTTAGCCCCAACTCAAATTAAGCCCACTGTCACATTCCTTCTCAAGCAGTGTTACAGTGCCTGAATGCATCATGGGAGACATCTGGGCCTCAGAAAGCCCAGGAACATTAGCACCATAGGGGAACCTTTTGATAACTTTTCCATCATTAACCAACCATAGACATTTATGGCAGTCTTTGCCCTGCCACCCCCCTCACCACCACCTCTTGCAGGACATAAAATAAAACTTTTTTATTATTATGCCTCTTGAAAAGTTACAAAACTATGCCATTTTTTAAAAAAGAAAAAACCTAAAGAAACCCCACAAGTAAGAGCCATAAGCAGTCATACTTTTTTTCCTGAAGAAGGAAGACATCTTTGGGGATGGTCGGAATGTGCTTGTAAAATGAAAATAATTTGTTAACTCATACACATTTGTAAATTCGCAACAGCAAGACACGGGCCACAATTCCAACCAATCCAATTGACTGTGTTAATCTGTCATTTAACCAGGACTACTCTGGAGCTGGGGTGGCTCAAGTGGTTAAGACGCTGAACTGCAGGCTGTGGAAGGTCAGTAGTTCAGCAGTTCGAGACCTGAGTTGCCGCATGATGGAGTGAGCTCCTGTCTCTAGTTTCAGCTCCTGCCAACCTAGCAGTTTGAAAGCAAGAAATTGCAAGTAGAAACGTCTTCGGACAGCGCTGGCTCTTCAGCTTTTAAACGGAGATGAGCACCGCAACCCTAGAGTCGGATCTGACTGACTTTCAAGCAAGGGAACCTTTACCTTTACTTTACTCTGGAGCAGTAGCTTTTAAAAATCATTCTGAACGAGTTGGTTTCTCAGGCTACTACCACCATTCTTCTGGAAAGTTGTGGAATGCCCAGTCCATAAGCTTCAATCCGACAAACGTTGAATTAATGTATTAGAAATTGTATCGATCTCACAAAGTAAAAAGCATAGTGCAGGAGAGAATCAAGTTACCTTTCTCTCTCTCTCTTTTTTTACAATGGAAAAGACTGGAATCTTCTGAGGGAGGACGCTCACTTACTGCCTCCATTGTCTTCTATCAGAAAGCAAAGTCTGTCCTGTTCACCTAGGCTTTTTTGATATTAAGTATGAATCTATGGCCCAGGATAGCCTGTTCTCATCAGATCTTGGAAGATGAGCAGGGGCCCTCCAAGAAAATCTAGCATTGCTATGCAGAGGCACACAACCGCAAACCACCTCTGAAAGTCTCTTACCTTAAAAACCCTACAGGGTTGTCATAAGTTGGTTGCGACTTGACAGCATGTTTCATCACATGAATCTGTGTACCACCTAAGATGCACTCAGCATTCTCCACTGTTAGACCCCTTTTTCTCAGAAACTGGGCCTTATTCTGTGTAAGCCAGTACACCAGCCACCTGGAATAGCTTGCCTGAGGCCACGTGGCAGGCTGCATCATGCCTTTCCCCCAAGACTGCTTATAAGACAGCTCTCTTTCAAAGGTTTTCCGTTGATAGTAAGGAAAATTAGTTTTGTTTGCTGCTCGGCGATGTTGGTTGTATTTTTTTCCCTGAGGGAAAATTAGTTTTGTGGGTCTTTGATGGGGTTTGTGGACTGGATTACTATTTAACAGTTCAGTGGGGGTGGTGGATTGTTTTAATGTAATTATTCAGTCTCTTGATTTTGAGATCTCTGGGGATAGGTGAAGTTCAAATGTTGTAAAATACATAAATACAGTGAGTTAAGAACATAAGAGACACCAATGTTGGATCAGGCCAATGGCCCATCCAGTCCAACACTCTGTGTCACACAGTGGCCAAAAATACCAGGTGCCATCAGGAGGTCCACCAGTGGGGCCAGGACATTAGAAGCCCTCCCACTGTTGACCCCCCCCAAGCACCAAGAAGACAGAGCATCACTTGCCCCAGAATCCCTATCTATACTAATAGCCCCTGATGGACCTCTGCTCCATGTCTATATATCTAATAGCAGAGGTGCCCCCTGCGTGTGGATATCTAAATCCGCACATCAGGGACACCTAGGGGGCAAAGAGATTTTCCTGCACATTTGGGGCAATCCCCAGATGTGCAGAAAAATCTGAAAAGTTGAAAAAATATAGGGGGGATACTTAAATCCCCCCCAAAGTAAAAAAGTACCACTAGGCACTGTAGCACAGCCATTGCTGCTGGCGGCAGCGGCGCATTGGGAGCACAGCCATTGCTGCTGGCAGCGGCAGCAGGAGCAGGAGGGAGAAGCCTTGGAGGGCCGGTGGCTAGAGCCACGGACGTTGTTGCTGGGAGGGGGGAAGCCTGGTTGGCCCGGGGGCTAGGAGCCACACAGGGCTCACTGCCATTGCTGCTGGCAGCTGTGGTGGCGGGGGGGAGAAACCTTGGAGGGCCGGTGGCTAGAGCCGTGGCCGTTGCTGCTGTTGGGTGTGGGGGGAAGCCTGGCGAGCCCAGTGGACCGCCTGCTGAGCCCACCTGCAGCCGCTGCTGCATCCTCCTCTGTGCTTCAGCAAGCCAGCCACCTGGGAGTCGCGGGGAATTCTCCCCCCCCCGAGTATGGCGGGTCCCGCCTCGAGTTCTTGTATTGTGAGAAAGGGAGAAAAGTACCTCTTTCTCTACCTGCTCTATCCCATGCATAATCTTATAAACCTCGATCATGTCACCCCTCAGTCGTCATTTCTCCAAGCTAAAGAGCCCCTAGTGCTTTAACCTTTCTTCATAGGGAAAGTGTTCCAACACTTTTATCATTCTGATTGCCCTTTTCTGCACTTTTTCCAATGCTATAATATCCTTTCTGAGGTGTGGTGACCAGAACTGCACACAGTATTCCAAATGAGGTCACACCATTGATTTATATACGGGCATTATGATATTGGCTGAACTGTTTTCAATTCCCTTCCTAATAATCCCCAGCATAGCATTGGCCTTTTTTATTGCAGTCACACACTGTCTTGACATTTTCAGTGAGTTATCTACTACGGCTCCAAGGTCTCTCTCTTGGTCAGTCTCTGCCAGTTCAGACCCCATCAATGTGTATTTATATTTAGGATTTTTGGCTCCAATGTGCATCACCTTGCACTCCCCCCCCTTTTTCTTTTTTCAGTGTTGCTCACCTTGTAGCAATCTGGCTTTCTTGCAACTCCTACTATGATCTTAAGTTCCTCTTTAGTTTTATATAGCTACTACTAGACAGGAGTGCAGTGTCAGAGGGTTGCTAGGGTTGATGCCTGATTTTTATCATCTGGCACTTTAAGGTTCCTCAGAATACTGACTCACTCCTTGGATGTTTCTACAGGTACTCGCTGCACTATTTAAACAGAGGCTGTGGTTGAGATGTGACCCTCTGGCACCAGATGAGGGGCTCTTACGCTATGGCTTTTATCAAGTGGCTCACAGCCTGGAGTCCTGACACAGTTCTGAAGCCCCAGATATGCCCTGAGCTGCAGTGGACTGAAATGATCCTACTGCCTGCATGTGGAGCCAAGCTAGTGAAGACAACTAAGCCTGGGCTACCATTTTTGAACGGGGCAGTGAGAATGTACCATTCTGTTGTTTATACCAGGTGAAAGCTGGTTGCCCTTGTTTTTATGTCCTGTTCAGAACCAGGTGGAAGTTAGTCCCTGGGTTTGTTTGTCCTGTCCAGATTCAGGTGAGAGCTGGTATCTGGACTGTAATTTTTAAAAGTGTGGTTGCTTGTCCTTGTGTTACTTGCTGGCTGGGGATGTGTTTGGAGGGGGCAAAATGGGGTGGAGGAGGATGCCATGCTCAACAGGGTGTTGAGGGGTAGGGGAACATATGGTTGTGGGAGGAGGAGAAAGAGATTGGATTTATACTCCACCTTTCACTCAGAGTTTCAGAGCGGCTTACAAACGCCTTTCCCTTCCCCTACCCCACAACAGAAACCCTGTGAGGTAGGTGGGGCTGAGAGAGCTCTTTCAAGAACTGCCTTTTCAAGGACAGCTCTTCTCAGAACTATGGCTTGCCCAAGGTCATCCAGCAGGTGCAAGTGGAGGAGTGGGGAATCAAACTCGGTACTCCCAGATTGGAGTTCGCGCACTTAACCACTACACAAAACTGGCCAGGTGAGGGGAAGGGACAGCAGATATTTGATGGCTGTTGCCCTTTCTGGTTCTTCTTCCATCCAGGGTCATGCTAGGGACCATGTCGACATCCTGCTGGGCTACGATATCTTGCTTTTAAATGCTAGGCCAGTTATATGCAAAACAATGTCATCCAGGATTTAGTTCTGGTCTGGATGAGAGGGCTGACCTGGCATGTATCACTGAGACCTGACTGGGGGAGGGGGGAGGCATTAACCTGCCTCAAATATGCCCCCCCTGCTGTTTGGTGTAGTGGTTAATTGCATGGGCTCTAATCTGGGAGAACCAGGTTTTATTCCCCACTCCTCCATTTGCAGCTGCTGGATGACCTTGGGCAAGCCATAATTCTGTCAGAGCTGTTTTTGAAAGAACAGTTCTTGGAAGAGCTCTCTCAGCCCCACTGACCACACAGGGTGCTTGTTGTGGGGAGGGGAAGGGAAAGGTGCTCTGAGACTCCAAGCAGGATATAAATCCAATCTCTTCTTCTTCTGTACTCAGTGATGCATTAGCATATGCCTGGTGGGTGGACTGCAAAAACTGGAGGACTGGATTGCTGATAATAATATCATATATCCTCAACAGGCAGGATTTAGAAAGGGCCAAGGGACAATTGACCATTGCCATACTCTTTATCAGCTGGCTCACTCAGCCATAAAAGGTCCAACTAAAGCCTTATACGCCAATCCAAAGTCTTTTATTGGCATATAAATAAAAATACAGTAATCTGAATACACACAGAGACAAATTAAAATTGCCGAGTAACATCACAGAGTATCGCCATAAAGAAAAACCTAATTCATCATATCATTTATCAGGCCGTAGGGCCATGGCACTGCAGAGAAACTTTGCTGTTATTTCAGTTATTTCTGTCTCTGTGTTGTCGAGCAAGAAAAGAAGCTTAAAATCATCAGGGGACTCTAAAAAATGGCCTAATATGGGATATAGAAGATCCCGACGGGACACCGAATAGAGAGGGTACTGGAAGAGAACATGGGCAACAGTTTCAACACAATCCTTCCTACAAGGACAGCACCTGCTAGGATAGGGAATCCCTTGGAATCTGCCAAATAAAATAGCTGAAGGAAGAACATTAAATCTAGCCAAGGATATGGCTCTACGCAAATTAGGAGCTGTGAGTTGATAGAGGTATACTGCTGGAAGATTTGCATTAGGAATAATCCCCAGATGTAAGGGAGAACAGGTTCTGTTAGCCAGGCTATAAAGAGTTTGTAGCTCTGATCCCAATAATCTAGCCTTATACACTGTGTTCGTTGATTTGGCCACAGCCTTTGATTCAATTGATAGAAACTGACTCTGGGACAAACGACAAAAACTAATATATATAAAAGACTGTTGTTCCTTATTCGAGAGCTACATACAGAAACATATGCAAAAATTAGAGTAGGTACCTCAGGCTCAATGACCAGCAATATACCGACTTGCAAAGAGGTCAAGCAGGGCTGTGTGTTAGCCCCTGTACTTTTAAACTTATATCTAAATGATATTGTAGTAAGACTAACGGGCCCGGAATTTGTTCCACCAACATTAGGTCAACAAAAATTATCAATATTACTATATGCAGATGATATGGTCCTAGTTTCTATAACCAGGATTGGATTAAAGAGGCTTTTGGATAACTTGGGGGACTACTGTACAGAAGAAAAGCTTACCATCAACTACTCAAAAACTAAAGTAGTTGTCTTTCGAAAAAAGCCTAAAAAGTATTCTTGAAGTATACAAGGTACTCCAATAGAACAGAGTAAAAATTACAAATATTTGGGTCTAATATTCAGTGAAACCTTGAGCTGGAATGCCCACATTGCCTCCTTAAAATCTTCAGCAAATAAGATCATTGATGTGGTACTGAGATTCTATTACAACAAGGGAGGTCTACTAAAAGATCCAGCCCTTAAACCTTTTGTCAACAATGTAATCTCTCATATACTATATGGTATGGAACTTTGGGGGTTGAAAGAACAAACGCTTTCTAGCTTGGAGGTAATCCAAAATCTTTTTTTAAGGCGTATCTTGGTACTTCCAAAAGGGACACCAGCAGCTCTATTAAGGGCAGAACTTGGCCTCCCCTCAATTAGGGCTCGTGCTTATCTAGCTATACTAAAATCATGGAAGGAATACCAATTGATGCAAACTGAATCTCTTGGTAAACTTAGCTATTGTTTGTCACTAAGTAAAGATAAAATTCGCTCTGATTTTGTTCATAACATCATTTCCTATTATACAATTCCGGATTATTTACTGCGATCTTTAGGGAACAACCATGATCTGAGGCAATGGGTGTTTAATGGAGATGCCATAATAGATCATTCTTTAATCACTCAGTCAAAATTTGCTCCCTGGTACAAAGACATAAAGAAAGATCATTTAAGAGCTGCATACCTGGTAAATATTACTGCATACAAGCTTAGAATAGCATTTACAACATTGCGTTTCCAGACTATGCCAACAGAATTACTCCTGGGACGATACTTAATACCCCAGGAACAACGCATTCGTATTTGTAAACCTTCTGTGGAGGATCTTTTTCATTATGTCATGATCTGCCCATTGTACTGGGAACCAAGATGTAAATTCTTGACTGCAGTTACAAATCAATTGCAATTTTTTTCTGACACCGATAAATTAATATTTCTGCTGTCAGACACAGACCCTACAGTTTCCTATAGGGTAGCACTCTTCGCCTTAGCGGCTAGTAAAATCAGGGCCAAGAACATAGGAAAATGAAATGAAATTGAGCTTTAAATCGGCAATGTAAAACGGCAATGTGTATGTGTTTCTGGAGATGGGTATCTATATTTAAGATTTTAATTAATTTAAATACTGAATGTGCAGATTTTAGAGCTTATTATATTTTTAATTTAATTCAAATTCCAGTGCTGTAAGTTGTCTTAATTTGTATATTGTTTAAATTTTAAATTGTAATAGCCATTGGCTACACAATAAATTTTACTACTACTACTATACAATTGGGCTGGGTGTGAACTTGCAGACACAATCGTGGCTGTGTAGAACTCCCTCTTCGCAGCTTTGACGGCCATCTCATCGCATCTCATGAATGTCCTATAGGATGTTCTTGTTGCTTCATCACGAACACACCGCCACTGTCTCTCTAGCCGTCACTTCATCAGCCTTAGCTCCTGGGTAAACCAAGGAGCCAGCCTAGAGTGACGGTGCAGAGGGCATCTGGGAGCGATCTTGTCGATGGCTGCTGAGAGTCGGCCATGTCAATCCTTGACTAGTTCATCCAACGAGCCTCCAGGGGGCATTGGATCCCGCAGGGCCATCTGAAGCCACAAAGGGTCCATCTGGCTCCGCGGGCAAGCTAAAATATGCTCACTGTCCAAACAGGATCAGGGTGAAACATTCACACAGGCCTTCAGGGCATGGTGGTCCAACCATGGAATTGCTGTAGCAGTCATCCAGTCTACTGTAACCCCCACCGTGAAGATCAGATCAAGCGTGTGACTGGTTCAGTGAGTGGGAGCCGTTACATATTGGGAGAGTCCTAGTGCCGCCATGGACGACACCAGGTCCACTGCCTGTGGGGAGGTTGCCCTGTCAGCATGGACATTGAAGTGACCCAGGACTATCAGTCTATAGGGTGCTCCAATGCCCAGTCCAACACAGCCTCCACCAGGGATGACAAGCTATCGGCTGGTGCATTGGGTGGTCAGTACACTAACCAAATAGCCAAACTCTCCCCGGCTTCCCACACTCTATGCCTGTGAGCCTCAGTGATGGGAGCGCCCTGAAGAAGTAAGCCTCCCGAATGAACACAGCCACTCCTCCCTCCCGCCCCTTAGTCCGGGATTGGTGGAGGACTGAGAGCCCAGGTGGAGCCAACTGGGAGAGAGCTACAGTCTCCCTGTCTCAAACCCAGTTCTCAGTCACGCACGCCAGGTCCATATTCTGCTCCAGCAGGAAATCTCGAAGGACCACAGTCTTATTATTTATGGACCTGGTGTTACACAACACAGGGGTCTTGAATCCTAGCCCCACTGTCTGCCACCTTTGGGATGGGGCGCAGGCTGGAAGGGGGCCAAGCTTCTCTATTTCTCCATCCCCTTCCCTTCAATTTGTGCCTGGCCCCACCGCTATACTTTCCCCTCCCCAGGAACACTGGTATTCCTTGTCCAATCATCGCTATTTATATATGGTCTCTGCAGACCAGATGGTAGGCTAACTGATGGATGAATACCTGATATGGATGTTACCAGAAACAATTGGCAGTCCTCCCGAATACTACAATCCCTAATCAGTTTTAATCTATCCTAACTAAATTTCTCATTGCTCAACTTATCTTAACAATTTAATTACAGTAGTGCCAATTCCTATGGCCGGTTGACCCAGTGAGGCCAGTAACAATATATTTAATTTGCACTAGTTCCAGATCAGTTGTCAAAAATACAATTCACAATACAAAAATACAACAGGATAGTCAAATCGCTATTGGTTGCTTAATTAATTACATTTGCCCAGCATTTATACAATTAATTTAATAACCCCTCCCTACTGTTTAACCCTTCAATTTAACCCTAATTAATTAATATATGATAACTGATTATGATCAATCAGTAACCACTCAATTTAATTAAGTTCCCCCCTAGACTGCAGTATTATGGTGACACAAAAAAAGGTTATAAAGTTCTGCTTGCCAATGATAGCTCTTCTTCAGGCTGTGGTGTTGGTGGGCATTTCCTTGGGCCCCAACGGGTCCTGGTTTCTGGTCCCCCTGCCCATGTATCAGCATCCTTGGAGGGGTCATATGCCAGGAGTACCTGCCCTTGGAGCCCTCACAGTCAGCTTTGATGGTATAAGAAGCTGATACAGCTGCCAGGATGATCGTATCACTGGCAACCTGGCCAAGACAATTCCCCTGGAGAAAATGGCTGCTTTGCAGGGTGGACTCTGTGTCATTATATCTTGCCGAGATCACTTCCCCTCCCGCTTGGGTTCCCACTGCAGAGGAGAAAGACTGTACTTTTCCTAGCTAGAGGCTCCAGATGGGGGGAGATGGAAAACTGAAGTCAGAGGGGCAGATAAAGGTAGCTTGATGGTTGACCGGGAAGGAGATAGGATTGCCAACTCTAGGTTGGGAAATTCCTGGATATTTGAGGGGTAGAGCCTGGAGAGTGTGGAGTTTGAGGAGGGGTGGAACCTCAAATAGTTACAATGCAATTGACTCCACCCTCCAAACCAGTCATTTCCTCCTGGGAAAACATCGTTTGTTTATGTATTTAATTAATTTATATCCCACCCTCCCCGCCAAGGCAGGCTCAGGACAGCTTACATAAAGATATAAAACAAAACAAGAATTAAATAAAATCAGAACGGTACAAATATAAATATATAAAGCACTAGTTTGTATCAGATGGCGGACATAGCAGCATCCTCAGATAACAACTGGCTAACTGATGGATTGCTTGGCTGTTAGCAATGAAGTTAGTGTTGGGCCAGGGCTACAGTTGCTTAGGAGTGGCTCCCTAATGGAAGGTCTGGCAGAAGAGCTCCGTCTTGCAGGCCTTGTGGAACTGTAAAAGGTCTTGCAGGGCCCTGATGTCCGCTGGGAGCTCATTCCACCAGTGCGGAGCCACCAATGAAAAGGCCCTGACCTTGTCACAGCCAGCCTGGTTTCTCTGGGGACCCGGTAGGGCCAAGCAGTTTTGCGACCCCGATTGTAGTGCTCTCTGGGGAACATGTGGGGAAAGGCAGTCCCTCAGGTACGTAGGCCTCTGACCATATAGGGCTTTAAAGGTAAGAACCAGCACCTTGAACCGAATTCGGTATGCTATAGGCAGCCAGTGCCATGCTTTTAGCGCAGGCCAGACGTACTCCCATGTAGGAAGGCCCAGAAGCAGCCTAGCTGCCACATTCTGCACCAGCTGCAGCTTCTGGATTTGGGACAAGAGCAGCCCCATGTAGAGAGCATTACAGTAATCCAGTTTTGAGGTGACCATTGCATGGATCACTGTTGCCAGGTCATTGCATTCAAGGAAGGGAACCAGCTGCTTGATCAGCCGGAGATAATAAAAGGCTGACTTAGCAGTTGCTACTACCTGGGCCTCCATCATTAAGGAGGCATCCAGGAGCACTCCCAAGCTCCTAACCTCTGGTGCTGACAACAATGGCACCCCATCGAAGGTCAGGAGTTGGATCCCTACTCTTGGGCCACTCCAACTCAGGCACAGGACCTCCATCTTCATCGGATTCAATTTCAGTTGACTCAGTCTACACCAACCAGCCACAGCTTTCAGCACCAGGTCCAGATCTTCTGGGTTAGAGTCAGACTGGCTGTCGAAC
This sequence comes from Gekko japonicus, assembly GCF_001447785.1. Lineage (NCBI taxonomy): Eukaryota > Metazoa > Chordata > Lepidosauria > Squamata > Gekkonidae > Gekko > Gekko japonicus. The sequence continues at coordinate 1,480,347 of NW_015165241.1, read as the reverse complement.
AACAGATAGAGCTGGGTGTCATCCGCGTATTGGTGACAACCCAGCCCATGCCTCCGGGCAATCTAGGCAATGGGGTGCATGTAGATGTTAAATAACATCAGGGAAAGCACTGCTCCTTGGGGCACTCCACAAATTAGCGGGTGCCTTTGGGACAGTTGTTCCCCAATGGCCACCCTTTGTCCCCGACCCTGAAGGAATGAGGTAAGCCACTGCAAGGCAGACCCCTGAATCTCAGGGTCATCGAGGCAGTGGGTCAGTAGTGGTAGTAGACCATGTCAAATGCTGCCAACAGGTCCAACAACAACAGCATTGCTGAACCACCCCGATCCAGATGCCTCGGAAGGTCACCTGTGAGGGCGACCAGTCCCATCTCCATCCCGTGGCCTGGTCATGGGCAAATTGGACAACGGCTGGTAGCTAGCCAATTTGGCTGGGTCCAGAGATGATTTTTTTTTAAGAGAGGGCATACCACTGCCTCCTTGAATGCCCCAGGGAACAGTCCCTCAGAGAGGGACTTGTTGATAATTTCCCGTAGGGCACCTCATAGCCTGTCGTGGCCAGCTTTAATTAGCCATGACAGACACGGATCAAGGCTGCAGGTGGTAGGGCAAACAATTAAGAGTAATTTGTTGACCTCCTCTAGGCTGAGTGGACTGAAATAATCCAAAACTTGATAAGAAGACACACATGGAGCCTTGAAATCACCTACTGTATCAACCGTGATGGGAAGGTCACGGCAGAGCAACAAGACTTTATCTGCAAAATAGCTCACAAAAGCCACACAGCCAATCTCCAATTCCTTAGCATTTGGTCTGCCCTGAGGCAGAGTAATAATGGACCTAATTGTTCTAAATAATTGAGCTGGGCAAGAGCTTGCAGATGCAATCATGGCTACATAGTAATCTTTCTTAGTGGCTTTGACTGCCATCTCATAGGATCTCATAAACGTCCTATAGGATGATCTAGTAGCTTCGTCGCAAGTATGCCATCATTGTCTCTCTAGTCATCTGAGCCCTCGTTTCATCAGCCGCAGCTCCTGTGTATACCATGGAGTGAGCCTCGAGTGTGTGTTGGGGAGTGATTGCTTTGATGGCTGCCAAGAGTCAGCTATGCCAGTCCTTGACAAGCTCATCTAATAAGCCCTCTGGAGCCACATAGGGTCCATTTGGCTCTGCAGGTGAGCCAAAATGCACTCACCGCCCATACAGGGTTGGGGTGGGACATTCACGTGGGCCCTCAGGTCATGGTGGTCTGACCATGGAACTGCCATAGCAGTAATTCAGTCCACTGTAACCCCCGCCGCAAAGATCAAGTTGAGCGTGTGCCCTGCTTGGTGAGTGGGAGTCATTACATATTAGGACAGTCCCAGTGCCGCCATGGATGACACCAGGTCCACTGCCTGAATGGAGGCTGTGTCATCAGCATGGACATTGAAATCACCTAGGACTACCAGTCTAGGGTGCTCCAGTGCCCAGCCTGATACGGCCTCCAACAGGGATGGCAGGCTATTTGGTGGTGTGTTGGGCAGATGGTACACCAGCCAAATAGCCAAACTCTCCCTGGCTTCCCACACAAAGCCAGTGCGCTCAATGTCCATGAGCCTCGGGGGTGGGAGCACCCTGAAGATGTGAGCCTCCAGAATGAATAGAGCCCCTCCTCCCCCCTCCCCCTGGTCCGGGATTGGTAAAGGACCAAAAACCCAAGAGGAGCCAGCTGGGAGAGAGCTACAGTCTCCCCATCTCGTACCCAGGTCTTGCTTGGTCATGTGTGCCAGGTTCATATCCTGCTCCAGCAGGAAGTCACGAAGGACCATGGTCGTCTTATGGACCTGGCGCTACACAGCACCAATGTCAGAGTGAGGTCTTGAATCCTAGCCCCACTGCCTACTACCTTTGGGACGGGACATAGGCTGAAAGGGACTGAGCCCTTCTACTTGCCAATATTCAGGTGAAGGCTGGAGATCACTCAGAATTACAACTGCTCTTCAGATGGTAGAAATCAGTTCCCCTGGAGAAAATGGTTGACTCTGTGTCATTATACCCTGCTGAGGTTGCCACAGCACATTGATGCTGAGTGCCCAAGGCCAGGGCACGCATCCAAAGCTTCTTTCTAGAGATCATTATATTTATTTCCACAACAGGCTTTATTTGCATTGATGGTGGTGGTGGTAGTAGTAGTAGTAAACATTTTTGGTCACAGCTATTTCCTATTTCTCAAAGAGAAAAACAGCTCTGGTGAACTCCAAGGCTTTTCATATATTCATACCTAGTGACAGATGCTCTATCCATCACCTACAAATTTTACTATTATGTTCTTATCACCCACATCGTTTGTCTTTATTCATGGGTGGGAATTCCCAGATTAATATACAGCTTTTTCACATATCCTGATTTTACAGAGTATAATTCTGAAGACATAAACTGCTGGAGGCCATATCAGGCTGGGCGCTGGAGCACCCTAGGCTTTTGGTCTTGGGTGACTTCAACGTCCACACCAGTGATGTGACCTCCAGCCGGGCTGCAGACCTAGTGTCATCCATGGCGGCACTGGGGCTCTCCCAATTTGTATCGACCCCACACACACCAGGCCGGGCACACGCTCGATTTGATCTTTGCTGCGGGTATTACAGTGGACCGGATTACTGCTAGGGCAGTACCATGGTCGGACCACTACTCCCTGAAGGCCCGTCTGAATGTCCCACCCCAACCCTGTTTAGGCGGCGAGCAGATTTTAGTTCACCCATGGAGCCAAATGGACCATGTATGGTTTCAGATGGCACTGCGGGATCCGATGCCCCCTGGCGGCTCATTAGATGAGCTTGTGGGGGACTGGTATGACCGGCTTTCCACAGCAATCGATGAGATTGCTTCCCGGCACCCTCTGTGCCGTCACACTTGGCTGGCCACCTGGTATACCCAGGGGTTGCAGCTTATGAAGCGGGAACTAAGACAGCTAGAGAGACGGTGGTGGCGGGCCCGCGACGAAGCATCAAGAACATCCTATAGGACGTTTATGAGATCCTATGAGATGGCAGTCAAAGCTGCTAAGAGAGAATTCTATGCAGCCACGATTGCGTCCGCAAGCTCATGCCCAGCCCAATTGTTTAGAACAATTCGGTCTTTGACAGTTTTGCCACAGAGCAGACAAAATAGTAGGGAATTGGATATTGGCTGTGAGGCTTTTGCGAGCTATTTCGCGGACAAAGTCTTGGTGCTCCGCCGTGACCTCCCCACCACAGTTGAAACAGTGAAAGAACTTGAGGCCCCTTGCACATCCTCACAGGGTTTAGAATGTTTTGACCCGCTCAGTCTGGAGGAAGTTAACAGATTGCTCGCATCTGTGCATCCAACCACATGCTGCCTGGATCCATGCCCTTCCTGGCTCATTAAGGCGGGCCACGAGGGGTTTCGAGGTACGGGAGATTGTTAACAAGTCCCTCATGGAGGGACGGTTCCCTGAGGCACTTAAGGAGGTGATGGTCCGCCCTCTCCTCAAAAAAACCAACTTTGGACCCGGCTGAATTGGCCAACTATCGACCGGTGTCTAATTTGCCCTATTTGGGCAAATTGATTGAGAGGGTGGTGGCGACACGCTTGCCTCTTTTCTCCAAGGTCAGGGACAGAGGGTGGCGATAGGGGAACAGCAGTCCCGGAGGCACCCACTGGAATGTGGTGTGCCTCAGGGGGCAGTGCTTTCCCCAATGTTGTTTAACATCTACATGCGCCCCCTCGCCCAGATTGCCAAGAGGTATGGGCTGGGTTGTCATCAGTATGCAGATGACACCCAGCTCTATCTGATGTTGGGCGGCCGCTCAGGCTGAGCCGGCTGAAATTAAACCCAGCGAAGACAGAGGTCCTGTGCCTGAGCCGGAATGGTTTGGGATTCGGGATCCCGCTCCCGACCTTCGATGGGGTGCCTTTGGTGCCAGCGTCGGAGGTTAGGAGTTTGAGAGTGCTCCTGGATCCCTCCTTAACTATGGAGGCCCAGGTAGCAGCCACTGCCAGATCTGCTTTTTATCATCTGAGGCAGGTTCATCAGTTGGCCCCCTTCCTCGACCGCGATGACCTGGCTACAGTGATCCATGCGACGGTCACCTCAAGGTTAGACTACTATAACGCTCTCTACATGGGGCTGCCTTTGTTGCAGATCCGGAAGCTGCAGCTAGTGCAGAATGCGGTGGCCAGGCTGTTGATGGGTCTCCCCAAGTGGGAGCACATCTGGCCTGGGCTGAAGGCACTGCACTGGCTGCCAATAGCATACCGAATCCGCTTCAAAGTGCTGGTACTAACCTTTAAAGCCCTACATGGCCAGGGTCCGACCTACCTGAGGGACCGCCTTTTCCCACATATACCCCCAAGAGCACTTCAGTCAGGGACCCAACATCGCCTGGGGATCCCAGGCCCTCGGGAGGTAAAGCTTGCTGCGACCAGGGACAGATCCTTCTCAGTGGTGGCCCCCACCTGGTGGAACAAGCTCCCAGAGGAGATCAGGGCCCTGCGGGACCTTATGCAGTTCCGCAGGGTCTGCAAGACGGAGCTCTTCTGCCAGGCATTCGCATAGGGGCCGCCGCTGCCACCACCACCAATGGTGGCAACACCATCAAGATTAGGAATTGCCCTTGAAAGCTCAGCCATAAACTGTGTGGCAATTTGGTATTGACTTGAACCATCTACTGGACATTGATACCCTAATGGGGAGGATTCGAAGATGCCATCAGAACCACTCAAGAGCCACTTAAGACCATCTCGTTTATAGAAAGCACTTTATTATTGTTATTATTTATGATTTTATTGTTTTATCTGGTTTCATGGATGGACTTATGTCCCTTGTAAGCCGCCCTGAGCCCGCTTGCGGGGAGGCCGGGGTAAAAATGCCTAAATAAATAAAAATAAAATAAATAAATATCCACTACAAGATCATGGCAGTCTAAAGGATTGTGGGTTGCTGGTCTGCAAGCACATGATGAAGCTGGATCAACTGCCAAATGACAGTGTCATGGAAAAAGTATCCAATCTCATGGGTCTTCAGATCCTACCAGGGCCGTCATCCAGGATCTCTGCTACCACAGAGAAAAAAGAAGTCCCAGCCTACAAGTGATGAGAAAGGTTTTGAGTCCAGTTACTCAGATCCTGCAGCCAAGTTGTCACCATCATTGAAAGTCAAAGTCCTGAACTCACCACCTCAGTACCCAGGAGACAGAGGATTACATTCACGAAAATTTCCAGGAAATATTGCACATACCTGGCCACTTGAACCCCCCCCCCGGGGGGGGATGGATCTAATGAAAAAGTGGTCGACGTTTCTGCAAGAGTACGTCCACAGAGTGTGTTTTAGAAGAGGTTAGGGGAAACGGTCGTGGAGGCATTTAGGCACTACTGTGCTCATTCTGAATATATCCTTGCTAAGCCTGAGTTCAGTTCCACAGGGCCTGCAAGACGGAGCTCTTCCGCCAGGCTTTTGAGTAGGAGCCGCCACTACCACTACCATTACCACTATCGGTATACCAAGGGACGACCCTATGAAGATCAAGCTGTGACCTCACTGTGGATCATCAACATCGGATGGGGACAAGTACCATCTATGGGTCCATTAACCTCTCTATCGCTATGTAAAATCTTTGGGGTACTATCCTGTTAAGGTTAATAGATTGACACTATTGAGCACTTTACTTGTGATGTGCTATTTTATTCTGTTTTTATCCTGTTTTATGTGAAGGCACTTGTTGCCCTATTGTAAGCCGCCCTGAGCCCACTTTCGGGGAGGGCAGGGTAGAAATGTAATGATAAATAAAATAAAAAATAAATTCATATGCAGCAAGGGCTTCTCACAACCAAAAGCAGAAAAAGTGCCCCCCTTTAAGGTGCCAGCAAAATGGGGAAGGGACGTTTGCAAGATGTAGCAGTGGTAGAGTTACCACAGCGTGGCACACATGAAAGCACTGGTCTGGTTGCCTGACGGTGAGTTTTCATGATGCCATGTAACTAGATCGGATTGGCTACATGGTTGTGTCATGGCATAAATCCTGCTGTAGAATCCCTGTAAACAAGGATCATCCCAGGAAAGAGAAGACAGGAGGGGAAAGCAATTACTGCAAACAGGGATAGGGGGAAAAGGATATTCGTCCTGTGCTCTCCCCACTTGTCACAATTGCTAGCAATGCTTAACCTGAAGACAAACCTTCACAAAGGTTCCTCTTTTTCTGTGCTTTTTGTAAAGTTTGCCCTTATACAGCCATGCATTCCCATATTTAGTCAGACAGATAGTCCACAAGTCCAAAAATGTGTTGTTGTTTCTATTTTTTTTTTTAAAGAAACAAAAATCCTGGTACTGAATACTCCAAGGGAAACTGTAAAGAAAGTAACAGGGCACATATGGTTGTTCCATGGCTTATCCGTCACTCCCACCTTTTGGCTGTTTCAGGCATTGGGGCATCTTTAGAACCTGGCCAGGTCCCCCTTGAAAAGGGATCGATTAGCCAGGAATCTGTGGAACGATTAGTTTCCAAACTAAGATCGGGATCGGCTTGTCTTTCCCACTGAGATGAGAAACTGATTTTCCAGATGACATGATTTAGCCCGGAAAGCTGAGGTTTGCTGTTGCTGCATGACTCTATAGGCGACACCACTGCCCTGGTTTGTATTTGGCAACATCAGGCATTCCAAATAGGGGGGATTCTGGGGTGGGGGAAGATGCTCTCCTAACCACCCACAATGTTATATTAGATCAGTTTGCTGGGCAAAGGCAGTTGAATTCTGGAGCAAGCGGTTAGCCTTGGCAGTTTCAGTCTGCACTGGGGGCTTTCCTGCTTTCTGAAACAGTCCCAGATCCTTGGAGTATAAAAACAAATACCCGAAACAGTATGGACCACTCTTATTTCTAAATGGACTTAGGTTGTGCTGTATGTTCTAGCAAGTTTATAACTTGCTGTCCTTTTTGATTGCATTTGGGATATGGTGAGAAACTGCCCGTCTCTCCAGGACTCTCAAAAGAACTGCACTGCTTGGTTTGTTACTCAGATTTAATGATATGCAAATAGGACAGTGCCAAGTGTTGAACCCACACTGACTTCTGCCTTAGAAAACAACCATTTTCACAAGATCTTTATGGCAAGATAATGACCCTTTGAAGTGCAGCAAGTTGTTTATAGAATCCAAATCATTTAGACAGGATAAGTTGCCTCATTTACAAGTGTGAAAGGTGGACAGCCCAGTTTCATTTATTCAGGCCAGTTGGAGATGGGGAGAGTTTTAGTACCCAGAGATCATCCAAAAGCAATGCTCTAGTTATCCACAAGCAATAGCAGGAAGGATGCGAAAGATTACAGTAGTTCAAGTGCTATAATAAGAATGATATTGCTTGTGCCATCTTTCCTCCAAGGAGCCTGGGGTGGCATATGTAGTCCCCTCATTTTATCCTCACCCCAACCCTGTGAGGTAGGCTATGAAGAGAACAAATGACCATCCCAAAGTCACCAACTGAGTTTCATGGTTGAGTGGAAATTCAACTGTAGAGGGTCCCAGTGACAATGACAGGTTGGACTGGTGAAAGGGAAGGAACAGTCCCTTGGAAGATCTATGTCTAGTACACGCACACAAGGCCTGGCAGCTGAGATGTACTAGAAATAAGGCTGTTTTCAAGGAGCGGCTTGAGTAAAACAGTGGCTATTCTCCAGGAAATCTAGAAGTTCTGCTATCAGTAGAAATCCTTAAGCCTAATTAGCCTGTTCAATGGACCAGAGTCATATGTCCATGTTACAAGAGATAAACCATAACAATTATTAAAATTCGATCTAAAGTATCCACAAGTTTTTTCTTGGCTACCAAGAGTCAGCCTAAACAGTGATAATTTAGAAAGGCTTGAACTTTGGGGAAACTCTAAGAAAATGGAATTTCACAACAGAACTCTGGAAAGGCAGTCTGTAGATGTGTTAAGTAACTGTGGGGTGGTCACTGTAAGATACTATGGGATCTCAAACCCAGGACTATTGGAGGTCAGGGCCCAGGGCCTTATTCTCTGCACCACTGCACCCCTGTGCCCAAAAGCAGCCACAACACCATTCCATAATTGGGCACCCTAGAAACTGTAGCCTAGGCCAGCCCATCGGGTGTTTGAGAAAGCCTGTCATGGCAGGACTGGGGCTATATAAGCTCTGTACTTGCCTTGGCTCCTGTATCCTAGCAACTTGTTCGATGTGAAAAGACCTAGCTCTGTCCTGCCTCCTTTTTAGACCTGATCTTCTTCCTGACCCTGACTACACTTATTGTGTCTGGCCCCACTGCATGCCTCAGGCTCAAGCTTCAATTTGTCCATGTCTATGTCTTCTGCCTCTGGCCCTAAATCAGTTGTGACCTGCTATTTGCTTATAACCTCTTCAGATTGCCCTGAGCCTACCCATTCCAGCTTCCTACCCCAGGCAGCTTTTGATTTAATCAGGCTCAACCCCAAGCCATTCCTGATAGCCACTAAGAATACTTCTCTGCCATTGCAAGGTGCTCTATCTCAGCACCCAAATAGTTTTAAGAGTGCTTTTATTCATTTTGAGGTCACAATGAATGGATTTTATTTTATTTTTGCAATGCAATGTGACCAGTAGGTATCGTGATGAATGCAATAGTCACAATGGGACAAGTGCTCTTGGTTGCATTCAAATTCTAAAGTCTTCATAGGTAAAAACTGGAACTTTTTTTTTTGAACACAATTTTATTTTCATGAAAATATTGACATATCATCAGTTCAAGTTAATATTTCAGTTTTAACCCCATACCAATATCCCCAATTTTCTCTCTCCCTCCCCCAGGCTTCCCGCAATGCTTCCCCCCTCGTCACTCCAGCACAACTTAAGATAACATCATATTCTAACTTCAATATTGTTCCAAATATAGTATGTTTCACATCCCAGTTCTTTTCTAGGTAAACCTTAAAGTCTCTCCACTCTTCATAGAATTCCTGATCTTCTTTGTTATTCCATTTTTTTGTAATTTTGTCCATCTCCGCCATAAACAAAGTTTTTTGTATCCATTCTTCTAACTGGAATTCTTTCTTGTTTCCAACATTGTGCATAGAGTAGTCTCGCTGTTGTAATCAAATACCAAAATAGAGTCCTTTTTGTGATATTCAGTTGTTCCATTTTAAGTCCTAAGAGCAGAATTTCTGGCGCTTTCTTAAAGGAACATTTCAGAATCTTTTGCATTTCGCTGTGGACCCTGGTCCAAAAGTCCACAGCTTTTTCGCATGTCCACCACATATGGTAAAATGAACCTTCATGTTAAAAACTGGAACTTTTGACTCAGCTGCCTCAGGAACCAATAGACTAGGGGGAAAAGAGGAAGCCAGTAATGGAACTGGAAAACTGGCATAATGTATCTGCAGCAAACTACTCCCATCAAAAAAGTAGACTTGCATTCTGCAGCAACTGAAGTGTTTGACTAGTCACTGGACTGGATCCATCAATGCTACTTTTGTGGCTCCCTCCTCCTGTGACAGCTCAAAATGCCCCCCAAAATCCTGTTCCTGGGGGTCTTGCAGAAGCAGGACTTCAGGGGACATTTTGGGCTGCCTCAGGATGGGGGAGCCACAAAAGTAGAATCGATCCCAACACAATCAAACCACAGCTGAAGCACATTATAATAATCCAGCCTAATAGTCATGAATAATGGCTGCTTGTTTTGACTAATGGCTTGTGCTTGTCTCATCTGAATGTGATGTCAAATCTGGAACTTTTGAAGTTATAGCAAAGGTTGATATAGTGAAAGGAAGTAGAAGAAGAAGAGAAAAGATTGGATGTATCCCCCACCCTTCACTACCCAAAGGGGTCTCAGAGTGGCTTACAAACTCCTTTCCCTTCCCCTCTCCACAACAGACGCCCTGTGAGGTAGGTAGAGCTGAGAGAGCTCTTGACAGAAACTGCTCTTTTTCAAGAACAGCTGTTATCAGAACTGTGGCTTGCCTGAGGACATCCAGTCAGGTGCAAGTGGAGGAGTGGGGAATCAAACCCGGTCCATGCACTTAACCACGACACCAAACTGGTAAATATGGTGGGGGGTGATGAAAAGGATAGGAGCTTAAGGGATTCACACTGTATTTCTGGCTATTATGAACATGTGAAGCTGCTTTATACGAAGTCAGGCGAATGGTCTGTCAAGGTCAATATTGTCTACTCAGACTGGCAGCACCTCTCCAGGGTCTCTAGCAGAGCTCTTTTAGATCACTTCCTACCTGATCCTTTTGATGGGAGATGGCCAGGATTGAACCGGGGATCTTCTGCATGCAAAGTAGATGCTCTATCACTGAGCCACAGCCCCTCCCCAATTCTACCCATACACTTTTTGTCTTCATATTAGAGTCATAAGTAGTAGACACTTGTTTGTGAAAAGAAAGTTCAGATTTTCAGTGCTCAGCAGTGAGATTCTATAGTCTATGTTAAAAGCCTACCTTTTCCAAAAGTGCCTATTTATGCCTGGAATATCTGTAAAAGGATGGAAACTTCCAACCAAGTCAATGTTTGGAAACATTAACATGACAGAAACTGAATAAGAGTTGATATGATATATCATTAAGTTTAATAACAGTTGTTTCAAGGAGTGCCCTAGGCATTCCTTGGCAAAATCCTGTCTGAGTGAGGATTAGCAAAAGAAAAAGAACAACTGTGACAGCTCCTAACTTCTTCCACCTTACCATCTGTGAGCAAGTGTCCATACCAATTCATAGAAACAGTTTGCAAACTAGAAAAAGAAGGAGAAAAGCTGGTGATTGGCTAAGTTATATCTTATGTCAAAAAAGGCCTTCCCTAAGGGTTATATTTATTGGGTTTATTTCACTCTGAAAGTATCCTTGGCAGCTGAATGTGATTGTGACGAATCAACACTCATTTGGAGCTGGCAATTGGTATGGGAAGCTATGATAATCTGGGGAGGGGTGGTTGCTGTTGATACAATCACACAAAAATGCCAGAAGAATCACAACATCCCTGTTGCATTAGCAGATTCCCAGTGCAATCCTAAACAGAGTTACCCAATCAGTGGCTTTAGAAGGGTATAACTCATTTTAGGATTGCATGGTTTATGTGGCAGAATAGGGGGTTTTATCATTAATTTGGAAAAGAAATATTTACATAGTTGTGCATATGTGCATTCATGTGTATCCCATCTTGATGCCTGTGTGTAATGTGTTTCTTGAAATGAAACTATTTTTCATTTTATGAAAGCTGCAGGGGAGATGATGTTTGGCTTTGAGAATATTGTCCATGGCAGTTGGACTCAGTGGAACCATTTCTGATTTAGTAACTAACTTTACTTAACAGAACATTTGATTTGAGTTATGCTCTTCCTTTCAGCAATGTTGTGCTATTTTAGAGTGATGCCCACAAAGAGATCAGCAAGAATTATGCTGTGCAATTAACCGGTGATGCACTTAAGCAGTCTTCCACACTAATATGTGTGTCACTGTTTGGGTGGGTGGGTGGTCCTGTTTGGCTGTCCCACTCACCCTTCCGTCTGGGCTACTCAAGGGAACTGGGGGGGAGAGGAGGCGGAAATGAAATGCAACACATTGATGTCACACCCAAGTGAAAGCCCAGATGTGATGTCACCACATCAGTCGGCACCCTGGAATATCATGATAATGGCAATCCCGTAGAGTGCTGAAAGACATCGAGAGCATCATTTGATATGCCGATGTCATATCCGAGTTTTTGCCCAGACGTGACTTCGATGCATTCTGTGTTCGGGTTGCCTGTCTCCAGGTGGTGTAGAAACAACAGAGAGATCATAAGAACATAAGAGAAGCCAATGTTGGATCAGGCCAATGGCCCATCTAGTCCAACACTCTGTGTCACACAGTGGCCAAAAATACCAGGTGCCATTAGGAGGTCCAGCAGTGGGGCCAGGACACCAGAAGCCTTCCCACTGTTGCCCCTCCCCCGGCACCAAGAATACAGAGCATCCCTTGCCCCAGAGCCCCTATCTATACCTTGTGGCTAATAGCCACTGATGGACCTCTGCTCCAGATGTTTATCCAATTCCCTCTTGAAGCCGTCCATGCTTGTAGCTGCCACCACGGGGAAGGATGCCGCCACCACGGGGAAGGATGCAAAACAATGAGGAAAACCACCGTAATGTAGTATTCTGAAAATACATTTAGGCTGCTGTTTTGCAGTGAGTAGTTGTCAGCAAGCTGCCAATTGTTTTCTTGTTTTCTGCTTTCACTTTCATACGCATGCCTTTTTGTGCGCTTAATTGCTTCACAGTCGCAACGTATATCTCTCAAGGCCGCAGGAGGAGAGCTGCCGGATAGTTGCTTGGGTTATCTCACGGAGGCGCCGTGGGAAGACTATCTGTTATGCTTAGTGGGACCGTTCGTTCTCAGGACTAATGGCACACGCGGGAACTCCCGCAATTGGGCTTTACTAGTTTGAATGTACTATAACCTGTCATGCTCTTTGATTACTCGTCATTCCTAACAGTGATCCTGTCAATGCATCTTCAGCTTCAATAAAAGTAAAACCTCTCTACAACTGTGTACTTCGTTGTGGCTGTGGGACCTGACACCTGCTCAGCAAACCACCCCGGTGACTGTAAGAATCCCACCTCTTCTTCTACACCTGACAGGCAGCTACCTGTCCAGTGTAAGATGGGGAGGGGGAGGAATATTAGAAGCCACTGTGGATGCAAGGCTGGCAGGATCACTAAGGCGTTACTGCTGGTGTGGGCTCCCTCATGGCTTTAAGCACCCTGCAACCACTGCTGCACCTGACAGACAACCACCTGTTAGGTGTAGGAGGTGGGGGAGTGTGTTGGAAGCCATCCCACCTCCTCTCCTACACCTGACAGGCAGCTGTCTGTCCAGTGTAGGAGGGGGAGGGGGTGGAGTTTTAGAAGCCACTGTGGAGGTAGGGCTGCACCTGACAGACAACTGCCTGTTAGGTGTAAGAGGTGGGGGGAATGGGTTGGAAGCCACCCCACCTCCTCTCCCACACCTGACAGGCAGCTGTCTGTCCTTTGTAGGAGGGGGAAGGGGAGGTGTTTTAGAATCCACTGTGGAGGTGGGGCTGCACCTGACAGACAACCATCTGTTAGGTGTAGGAGGTGGGGGGAAGTGTGTTGGAGGCCATCAGAGAGGCTGGGCCAGCAGCTTTGCTTCACCACACAGGTGATTGATGGCCACTCCTGATTTCCTCAACTGTCATTAACTGTCTGCAGTCCCCTGTAACTGTTGGCTTTTGTTTTTATGTCAGAACACTGAGCTCTGCAGCTGACCAATCAGAGAGTGGGGGGTGCAGAGATGCAGCTGCCTGGCAGCCACATAGGAATCAATAGGTGAAGCACATTTCCCCCCTTTGACCAACTTAGGGGTCGAATTTCTAAAAATCCATTCTTTGTGAGCACCTACGCCATGGCAGGAGCACTCTCCCCGAATTTGGTGTCTCTAGGTCCAGCGATTTGGCCTGGGCATTGATTTTATGGTGAGAGGACTTTCTTGATATATATAGAAAAAGCTCTCTAAAATTGGCTCTTGGAAATACAGCCATGTCATAGATTTACATAAAGGCATTCTGATTCTGGCACTTTTATTCTCAGTCACTGTCCTAGCACAAGATTCAGTTTTTTGAACAAACCTCTTTATAAAATTGAGATTGTAATTAAAGATTAAGATATGAGACAGGAAGTTTGAGTCTCACCTCTGCCACAAAGTCATTAGCTGGCCTTTCGCAAGACTGTCTTTTACCCTCTTCATTTGCAATGTGAATATATATATATATATACACAGGGGTCATTTCGTAGAAAAAGAGGTGCAGGAGCTCATTAGCATAACTCATTTGCATATGCCACACCCCCTGACATCACCAGAAGTGTGTCAGAAGGCAACACCCACCGCTCAGGCTCCACTGGACTGTTTTGGATTGCTAGCTATTGGGGGGGGGGACGTGCAGATCTGTCCTCACAGAGGAGGGAGAGCTTGTACCTGAATAAAACTTGGTCTTAAAGGTGCCACTGGACTGTTTTGGACCGGGGGTCACTCTGCAACTTACCTGGATGCTTCTTGCTCTGACTGAGGACTGCTAGGAGCAGGGGGTGGTGCTTGTTACATGTGCCCGCCCTCTGGGCTCTACTACCGGAGCTCCACTCCTGTGCGCTCCTGCAGGAAATGACCCCTGACTCCACCTATATGAACAGGCAGAACTCAGGTTGAGGCCCCAGAATCACTGCAGAGGGTCTTCACCGAAGGACAAAGGAAGAAAGATCCAGCCTCCCCCCCCCCAGCCTGCCTGCCTGTCTAAGTAGCTGTGTGGTGCTTGGCCAGGCAAGGAGCCTCTCCACAGAGCTGAGTGGCTTGGCCAACCAGTCCTTCTCCCACACAGTGCAGCTGGAAGTCTTGGTTGGCCAGTGGGGTGCCTGTTCCCTATACAACTGAAGGACTTCAGTGCAGCAATGGGGTGGCAACAGTTGGCTGTAGGGTATGCATGGGGCCTGGGGTAGCTTCAGTGGGTTGTAGCAAGGGGCCTGGGGTAGCTTCCCTGGATGCCCCATGTCTAAATCTGCCCCTGTCCACCTACCTTACCCTGTTGTCACACGGACAGCAGTAATGTCATGTATGTGAAGCCCTCTGAAAACCTGAAAGCACTATAGAAATGTTAAATATTATTATGAAGTCTTGCACATAAATTGTAGACCATGATAAAAGATTCAAACAGTTCAAGAAGATAATCAAGTAATCCTCAGCTTAGTAACTCCAGAATTTCCATGCAAATACATACAAAATTGGGTAGTCATATTCCTATGCTTAGCATCCTTACTTGTAAGGAAATCCTTCTGAAATCAGTGGCTTCCTTCTGGATAACATGCATTGACTTGAGCTAGGAAAAATATTTTCTTTCATTTTTTTTCCCTGGCATGGAAAAGGTTAAGAACTTTTGCTCTGAAAAAATGCAATTAACCACAAATACCCACCCCCCCTCTTTTGGATCATTTTCTTCTCCATTTACCTGCCAAGTTCTGAGTATCTTACAGCAAAGCTTGGTGCCCCATTGCCAATTAGTGGCTATAAAAAACCATTAGTAGATTTTTCATTAGAAGTAGCAGCCGACTCAGCAAAGTCAAGTTCAGTGACTGCTCTACATGAATGATTTGTTTGAGGCACTTTACATGACACTTTATTGTGGACTTCAAAGGAGTGGGCCAGATAAGCAACACAAGATTAGCTGGGGCATCCTTAAGTTTTGGGTGAAGTCAGCTAAAAGCCAAATTAAACAAGTGGAGCTTTCAGCTGAGGCTCCACCAGAAAAAGGGGGTAAGGTTGCATAGGCAGAAGAGAAAACACATTCCAAAGTAGAGGGGTTGGTGCGGGGGGCATATTTATAAGCCTGAGTGTCTTCAAGCAGGATAGAATATGAGGGCTTTTTGAAATATAAGTTGCTGAGAAAGGACAGCCACAAGCCAGAAAGTCAGAAATAATTGATGCTGTGTTGGGTGCTGATTGCATAAGTGAGCAGGCATGGGGGAGGATGTTGTGATGACTGTGGAAAGGAGTGAGAACAGCCCTCTGAGATCTATTCACAACATGGATCTCTAGAACTGAATGGTGCAACCAAAGGAGACGGTTTCACCCAGGAGTCTAAAGCCATATGCACTCAGGAGGCTGGTGTAACCTCATCCGCTGACACACTGTGGCCTCCTACAAGTTTCTTGGCTTGACCTCCTTGTGCCTCGGTCAAACCCAGCTTGAAACACTGGGCAGGAAGTTCAGACTGAACAATCCAAATGCTGATCTCTTTGGATAAATAAAGGGTATGAGAAAGCAGAAAGGGCAATGAGGACGGGAGACAATGGGGACGGGAAATGATACATGGGTTTGGCAGGAGACTTTCCACATCGCCCGGAGCCCTGTAGTAGCAGGGATGGATGATTAAAAACTCTAATAAATGTTGATGATCAGAAGTCATTTCCTGCAGGAGCGCACAGGAGCGGAGCTCCGGCAGTAAAGAGCCATGGAGGTGGGCACATGCAACAAGCCCCACCCCCTGCTCCCAGCAGCCCTCAGTCAGAGCAAGAAGCAGCCAGGTAAGCTGCAGAGCCCCCCCGGCCCTCCGGTTCAAAACAGTCCAGTGGCACCTTTAAGACCAAGTTTTATTCAGACACAAGCTCTCCCTCCTCTGTGAGGACAGATCTGCACGTGTCCCGTCCCCCCCAATAGCTAGCAATCCAAAACAGTCCTGTGGAGCCTGAGCGGTGGGTGTTGCCTTCTGACACACTTCTGGTGATGTCAGGGGGTGTGACATATGCAAATTAGTTATGCTAATGAGTTATGCTAATGAGCTCCTGCACCTCTTCATCTACAAAATGACCACTGATTATGATGATGATGATGATATTGCTACTGAGGGAACACAACAACCACAGAGAAATACAATAGGTATAGGTATGTAATAGGTGCTTACCCGCCATATGCACCAACTCTCAGGAGTAGATAGGTGTCCCTTGAAAGTTGTCAAGAAGGAACCGTCTGACAATCAGTCTCCAGGTGATAATCAATGAACATTGATGCTGGGAGAGTGAAATTGTTTTCCCCCGAATTATTTTTGGAATTTCCCCATAAAAAAATTTATCTATCTATCTTTGAATTTATATCCCACCCTCCCCGAAGGCTCAGGGTGGATCAAAAGAGGCATAGATGCCAAAGTTAAAACAATAAGTCAATATAAAAACAATATAAAATACAATATATACAATTCACTAAAAATTAATAACGGTGCTCCAAAAGTTGCTTAACCATGAATTTCAAGATGGGGTTCTGGAATTATTTATGCTAGAAGAACAATATACGTCCCGGCAGCACCATCATCCGCCAGGAATGTCTGACACCCCCAATAATACCCACTCCACAGAGGGTCAAATTGCGGAGATGAAGGAGGCGATGGTGGAATAATGGTGGCTGCGGCTCCTACTTGAAGGCCCGGTGGAAGAGCTCTGTTTTACAGGCCCTGCAGAACTGCACCAGGACCCGCAGGTCCCGGATCTCTTCTGGGAGCTTGTTCCACCAGGTAGGAGCTGCCACCGAAAATGCCCTGGCCCTGGTGACAGCAGATTTGATGTTCCTGGGGTCTGGAATGTCCAGGAGATTTTGATTCCCCGACCGTAGTGCCCTTGGGGGAACATGCGGGGAAAGGCGGTCCCTTAGGAAAGCCGGGCCCTGGCCATAAAGCTCCCCCTAGAGTATAAATGTTGGGCTGGCCATAAAGGTTAAAACCAGACCTTTCAGCACAGGCCGGATATGATTCCATCTAGCGAGACCCATCAGCAGCCTGGCTGCAGCATTCTGCACTAGCTGCAGCTTCTGAATTTGCGACAAAGGCAGCCCCATGTAGAGAGTGTTACAGTAGTCTAGCCTCGAGGTGACTGTCGCCTGGATCACTGTGGCCAGGTCATTACGGTCGAGGAAAGGAACCAACTGCCGCGCCAGCCTTGCTGCCTTGGTCTCTCCACAGCAGGACAAGCACTTTTGCCCAGTTCCTTCCATCCTAAAACTAGAAGAACATAAGAATTTTTTACGGGATTACACTAAGGCCAATCCAGCTCAGCATTCCGATTTTAGCACAACCCAGCCAAAAGCCCCTGGGAACTAATAGGCAAGGTAAGAAGACATCAATGCTCCTTCCTTGTGACAGGCGAGCCGTTTCATGTATGTAAATAGTAACAGAGGGCATGTTTAGTCCATTTGAACTCTAGCTAAAGGTAAAGGTTTCCCTTTCTCGAAAGCCAGTCAAATCCAACTCTAGGGATGCGGTGCTCATCTCTGTTTTCAAGCCGAAGAGCCAGCACTGTCCAAAGACATTTCCGTGGCCAGCATGACTAGACACCAAGGTGCACGGAATGCTGTTACCTTCCCACCAAAGTGGTACCTATTTATCTACTTGCAATTTCTTGCTTTCAAACTGCTAGGTTGGCAGGAGCTGGGACCAGAGATGGGAGCTCACTCCGTCATGCTGCACTCGGGTCTCGAACTGCTGAACTACCGACCTTCTGGGCTGCAGTTCAGCCTCTTAACCACTTGAGCCACCGCAGCCCAACATTTATACTCTAGGGGGAGCTTTAATGCATCCTTTCTACTGCTCAGAGCTCATTGAATACTTCTCTCTTTCCCCCCTTCTTATTGTTGTGCTTCCTCTCTACTTGTGAGTTAATCCTAATGTTCTGAAGGTCTCTCTGGTGATAGAATATCTATAGTTCATTAGTGCTTTTTGCAAATCCTGTTGTTGCAGGAAACATTATTGAAAGCAACTTGACATGTGAAAATGAATCATTTCCCAAACTCTGCTAATACCTTTCTCCAGCCTCTGGTATTCAGAGGTATATTGATTCTGTATGCAGAGATTCGCCTGTGTGAATCATTATTATTTCTAGAGCACCTACATTAGCTGAGCATTTCCCCTAAATTAAGATAATATTTATGGCCTAATTTGGTCTAAACACACGAGGGAATGGAAATGGAGGGAGACGTCAGAAGAAGCGAGTGGTTTTGATTTTTTTTAACTGTTTTTATTGAAATTTTTTATAATACAATAAGAAACAGACTAATTCTGAACATACAACCGTTGCAAAAACAGAACAGGGTTAGATGTGTATATCACATTAACTCAAACCTGACTAATATTCAAGTAGGTGTTATAATACTTCTAATAGTAGGAAGTCAACTGCAGTATTTTTATTATCACTTTCACTTGCATTTTAGTTAAATCGCATTATTTTGTATTTCGCATTTACTATACTTTCCCATTCAAAGTTGTCTAAAGATATTTTTTCTAGAATTGGGTTCCAAATGCTGAGAGGATTATAGAATTCACATTCGTTTTTAATTGATGAATCATATATTGAAAGATTTTCTAACATGAATATATCCCATATTTTGTTTATCCATTGTGTTACTGTCGACGGATGTTTATTCTTCCAGTTTTTTGCTAAAGCGAGTGGTTTTGATGAAGCCGGAGCAAAGTGGTGAGATGTTAACAGTCCTTTATAGCTGGTTGGGATCAGGCAGGTCTTGCTTTGTTGATCCTATTGATATGGAGGTAATGCAACAATCCACATACCCTGCACATCCATGGGGGCCATGAAACTTTCTCCTTGCTTCTGCAGGCAATTGAAAATCTGAGCAAGGAGGAAACCTGCCTGAGGTGGCTCATATAATAAAAACATAAAACATCATAGACATTATTAATTAAAATCCAGCATCAAAACCCCAGCTAGAGCATAAAACAATACAAAACATGGGAGAAGCTTAAAATGAGGTTAAACTATAAAGTGATGTTAAAAGACTGATGCCTTAATTAAAAGCCTGCATAAAAATAAATGTTTTGGCCTGGCGCATCAAAGCATAGGCAATAGGCAAGATTCAAAGGGAAGAACACTCTCCAGGCAAGATACCAGCCCTGTCTCTGTTCACTATCCATTTCAGCTCTGCAGGCAGGAGCACAGAGCAAGGGCTCCTGGAGATGTTAGCTGGTACTCTGGACAGCATGGGAGGAGAGGGAGTATTCAAGTACCCCTGATTCTAGGTGTAGGCCAGGATCCAGAAGCACCGCCAAACTACAAAACTGCACCTTCAGGGAGAGTGCAATTTCCTCCAGGACTGATTGATTCTACAATCCTAAAAAAGATTCTTATTGACTGACAATACCTTAGTCTCCATCCCATACCTTCCCCAGGCACCTGTTCAGCCTTCCACGGACCCAGCTGACACTACTCAAGGAGAAATTGAACTGGGTGTCATTCACATATTGTTGGCACCTCACTCCAGATCCCCTGATGGTCTGTCCTGGTAGATATTAAAAAGCATGGGGGACAAGATGGATCCCTACAGGGCCTCATAGCATAAATACCCAGGGTTGAGCAGCAGTTCCCCAGCACTACCTTCTGGAATCAGCCAATCAAGTAAGAGCATAACAGTACCGTCTTCTTCCAATCCATCCAGCCTCTTAAATAAGATACCATGGTTGATAGTACTGAAAGCTGCCAAGAGGTCTAACAGAATCAATGGAACTCACTCCCCATCAGTCTCCTGGAAAAGATCTTCAGTCAGGGCAAACAAGGCCATTTATGTCTAGGGTTGCCAGGTCCTGCCTCCTCCCCAGTGAGGGACTTTGGGAGGTGTTCCGGGAGAGGGCAGGGAGTTCCCCAACTTGATGACATCACTCAGAAGTGGTGTCATCATATTGGGGATGTGCCTAAATCGCAAGCAGCAAATTCACCAGTTGGAATTCAGGCACCTGCCCCCCCCAAAGCATCTAGAGGGTCCAGTTTATGACAACACGCATCTCCCAGACCTCCCGGGGATGTGATCTGTGCACCAGCGGATAGGAGGGGATGCAACACATTGCCACCACCACCCCGGAGCCTTGGCAAAAGGCTCCTAGCCATGGGGCTTTTGAGGGGCGACCTCTTCACCAGCGCGATGCTGGGGAATTGAAGCGCTCCTCCGCCCTGATGGTCCTGCCGCTGAGTGTCCGTATAGATCTAGAGCCGCTGACCAAGACAAGCATCGGAGATTGAGCATTTTAAATGTGTTCCGAGCGAGGTCATATGACCAACAATGAACAGTGAGTCAGGTTAATGCGAAGATGGGAGTATAAAAAGAAAGCTCCCCCCGGGAACGGCGAGAGAAGCGAGCAGGGAAGGAGCCCCTCCCATATGCAGGAATTAAAAAAAACAATCTATAAAGGGGGGGAGTGGAAGAAAAAGCATTGAAATCTATTTTGAGAGACTTACCAAAGCATTGATAGGCGCATAGGCGAAATTCAGAGACTTTAGCAAGTTTTTATAAAAGTAAACAATCCACAAAGATGGCGAGGAAGAAGACGGAGAAAGAAAAACTAGCAAAAGTGAAAGCAGTGGGGAACACGAGCCCTCGACCAGAAGAGGGCACAGAGTTCTCCAAAATGTTGGCAGATTCCTTGTGCCCTCTGCTGGACCAGATAACTAAACAGCAGCTGACAACTCTAAATCAGAGTCTGAAAACTCAGCAGCTCCAACTGACTGAAACTTTAAAAATGACGGAGCAAACAGCTGAAAAAGTGAAGGAAATAGACGCCAACACTAAAAAAATTAAGAAAAAGGTGCAAAAGCTGGAAAAGAAGCAAGCTTTGGAAGAATCCCAGCTTTTACAGCTGCAAATGGAGAAAGCAAATTCGGTCCTCCGGTTCCAAGGGGTCCCAGAATTAAAAGACGAGAATCTAAAGCAACTCTTGAGTGAAGCATTAGCCCCAGTTACAGATTTGAAAGTGGAATATCTTGTAAACAAAATGGATGTGGTCTACAGAGCCTATTCTGTGTACATCAAGAAGAATAATCTGCCTGGGGAGATAGTGGTCAGATTCTCAAAGAGGCACGTGAGGGATTTAATCCTGAAAGCAACTACAGGAACACCCTTGAAAATCGGGGACAACATTATTAGGATTTTAAAAGACATCCCATTTGAAATAAGACAAAAGAGGAAGAAATACAAAGACTTAATCCTTTTTCTACAAACAAATAGCATTGCCTACAGATGGCAAATTCCAGAAGACGTCAGTTTTAAAGTACACGATAAAAAATAAAAGATTGACTCTGTCTTTAAAGCACGTGAGTACTGTGGCCATTATCTCACCCCTCAGTGCCAGAGGTATGAACAGTTTGTGGCCGCGGTACCAACAGCCATTAGCTCTTTCCTCCACATCCCCCTCTTTCCCCAATTCGAGGCAATCAGTGTCAGAAATGGAGGAAGTGAATTTAATCTCCCAACAGTTCTCACACTCCGGGGGGGAGGGGGTTGTTGAGCTTTCACCTGGCTGCATGTCATCACCGCCCCTCCCAACTGTGAGGGGGTGAACATAGATTTGAGCACACCTCCCCTTTGACTGTCATGCTGTGGGAGGTGGGATAACACATCAGCCAAGGAGTTAGATTTCCCCAGGAAATGGTGCGGGGTGAAATTAAATATGGAAAAGAAATCTGCCCATCAGAGTTGTTTAGCATTCAAGTTACAGGGTGTACACATCACTTCCAGATTTTTATGATCAGTCCACACCTCAAAGGGCCCCCTGGCCCCCTCCAACCAGTGCCTCCAGGTAGAAAGCACTAATTTGATAGCTCCCGCCTCCTTGTCCCAAACCGACCAATTACGTTCAGTGTCATTAAACATCCGGGAGACGTACGCAAGGGGATGAAGTTTCCCATCCTCCACCTCTTGCAAGATGGTGCGGCCCATCACAACATCCGAGGCGTCTACTTGCAGAATGAATTTTTTTAGTTCGTTTGGATGAGCCAGTACGGGCTCAGAAGTGAACAGGTCTTTGAGGCACTCAAATGCCTCCTGACATTCATTCGTCCAGTTCAATTTAGTCCCAGGGTGGGTGCTTTCTGGGCCCTTCCCCTTAGATCTCAATAAATCCATGAGTGGTAAGCTCACCTGGGCGAAGTTCGCAAGGAAGGACCTGTAGAAATTGGTGAACCCAAGAAATCCTTGGAGCTGCCTCCGGGTTCAAGGAGGTTTTTACCCCACAACATCCCAAACCTTGGCCGGATCCATCTCCAAACCCCTAGGGGAAATGTGGTATCCCAGGAAGTCTATCTCAATACAATGGAAGTCACACTTTAACAGCTTGGCAAACAGTTTGTGCTTGTGTAACGTGTGCAGGACCTCCCGCAACAACTCAATGTGAGAAGGTTTATCAGGGGATATGCATTAGTGGTAGACACAGCATTCAACCCCCTATAGTCCGTGCATAACCTCAGTCCACCATCTTTTTTTTCTAGAACAATACAGGTGCAGCAAAAAGGGGTGGACGCAGGGTGAATAAAACCTCGGGCCAGGTTTTTATCAATAAATTTGCACAGTTCCTCCTTTTCCCATTGACTCATGGTGTACAGTTTCCCTTTGGGCAACCTCTGGCCCGGAATTAACTCAATAGCACAATCTGAGTCTCTGTGAGGGGGCAATTTGTCTGCCTTCTCTTCTTCAAACACCCGTGCCAGGGGGAATGGAACTCACCTCCTCCTCAGCTACGCAAGCCCTCACCGGTTCATTGGGAGGGGGGCTTCCCACAGTTCCTCCCATACATGCGTATGGCATTTAGGTGAAATAAACTTAATTACCCCGTCCTCCCACAGAATGTAGGGGTCGTGGTCATGCAGCCATGGGCTGCACAGCACCATAGAGAAGTGGGCGGCAGACGTGACGACAAAGAGCCGGTGCTCCCAATGCGCTCCCACTCCCATCTGAAAAGGCACAGTCTTGTACTTACAAGGGTCTTTCATAGCCGACCCATCCATTTAGGTAAACACAATGGGATCCGGGAGTCGGACAACTTTTGCCCCCAACTCCGTAACTAGCGAGGGGTTGATTAAGTCTCGACCGCACCCCGAGTCTATCAGAGCCTGTACCCGTAGATTGGTACTCAACTCTGGATTCAGAACAGTCACAAAAAAGAGGGAGAGGTATCTGCTCACCGTTTTAGGTGCCTCAGGGTTTGGGACCTGCTGTTCAGCGCCGCTCACTGCAGGTCTTGCCCCTTTCCCACCTGCTGATTCTCTTCTTCGCTGGATGAATCTGGATACTCCTCTGAAACACTTGCTTGTAGCGCTCGTTGGGTCTTGGGCCGGGTGGCTGGTTTCTTCGTTGGGGTGTCAGCTCATTTCTTCTCCATTCCCTTCTGCACAGCTCCCTGGGTTCCCGATCCCGGGCAGGTCACGGCGAAGTGGCCGACTTCATAACATTTCAGGCAAAGTCCTTGTTTCATCCACTGTTCCTGCACCCCCTCCTTTTGCTTCAGAGGGGTCTTGGGCTTTGGGGACATCAGGACGTTCTTACTCACAGTTGCAGCATTGTTGATCTTGATAGTTCTCAAGTGGCTCTCAGCATCTGCCACTTCGTGCATCCAGGAATTCAGAGACACAGGGTAAACACTGCGAAGGACCGTCTCCCTCATCTCGGAGTGTAGACCCAGGCGGTATTGCTTGGCCATTATGCCATTGAGCCAACCTTGGATCTTCACCACCTGGCACTTGAACTCCTCCATGTACTCCCGCACCGACTGCTTTCCTTGCTTGAAGATGCGTAAGTAAGCCCGAGTGTGCTCACAAGCATTTGGATCTTCATACTGAGCTTGGAGAGCCCACATAAAGGCATCTACTGACTGGAGCTCCGGTCCATCAGCATTGTGCATGCTCACATACCAGTCAGCTGCCTTGTCCCTCAGCCGGGAAGCTATATAGTCCACCCGGCATTCTTCATCAGGAAATAGGTGGCCCCAGTCCATGATGAACTTCTGGGTGCGAACCACAAAGAATGCCAGTTTCTTGGGAGTCCTGTCGAATGTAGCATCCAGTGGCTCCATAGGGCAGTGCACCTCCCGGCCCGGCTGTACCGGCACCACATTCCCTGGAGGTCCCTGGGGGGAATTTCCAGCTGGGACAGGCAGGATGCACAGCGGTGCCTGAGCTGGGCATGCAGACTGCAAACGGTACCCGGTGCTGTACTTCCCTCTGGACTGCCTCAGCCACCATCCCTGGCAGCTTCCGGAATGAGTCCTCGATCATCTGCATAAGTTTATCATAGCCCCACTCAAGTAGATCCAGTCAGGTACCTACAAATTCTTCAGTTTCTCTGGGAGCCCCAGCGGCCCCTCCATCCTCTGTTTCAGAGTCCACATCCCTTGGAGACTGATCATAACAACTTTCACGTTGCAGCCCCGAAGGGGAAGGAAGAGTCCAGGTTTCATGAGGGTCCGCGCTGAATCGTCCCCATCACGGGCCCTGCAACCTTGTAGTCACTCTAGCTGTCACCCCTCTAAAGGGCTCCAACAGCAGTTCTGCCCTGTATGTCCCTGCATCCTGTGGGACAGACTCTGTGGCATCTATCTCAGCATTTGGCTCCCCGAGAGGGAGTTGGGCCCCCTCCTCGGTCAGAACCGGGATAGTGGTCTACTCGCCGTCGCTCATCTCAGTGTGAGAGATGCGGTTCGAGTGATGAAGATTCCTGACACTTTGTCAGGCTCCTTAGTCAGGTCACACCACACAGGGCTTGTCGCGGTCCGCGCGGAATGCTGGCTGGCACGTTAGTGCCCAAGGGAGATAGAGAACCCACAAACGCTGGAGTCAGGTACTTTGGTGCAACCACAGTGATTTATTTACACCAAGCCACCACCTATTTACAGCTCTGAGTGTCAATATGCTCCGCAGCAACTGATACATGGAGAAGGGGAAGAATGCTGTACAAGCTGTACATTTATACATCTGCTGACCAATCAGCTCATGGCTGATGCAACCTTCAGCAACATCTTCAGTGCCAGGCTGCACTGCCTTAAACTGGTTCTGGCCAGCCTCCTAGCAGTCACATGCCCTTATTAGCTGTCACTTTTCTGACACACCAGATTAAACTCATCTAGGCCAGCCTTACCATAATGAGTGAATCACGACAGGGCTTCATAAGAAGATAACTGTTTATTGATGAGTCCAGTACTAAAGAACACATGTACAGCTTGTGTAAGGAATGGCTGTCAGTACTAGGGCCTCTGACTTATACTAAAATCAAACATCCCCCCCATGTAAGCATGAGCCAATGGATACATCTCGTGCACGCAGGAAAAGCAAGCGGGCAAAGCAAAAAAGCCGTTAACTTTCCCAGCCAAATAAACTGCAGCTGGAGCATCTACAAAGTCAAGCATAAGATAGCAAACAGTTGGTCAGCCAGTGAGAGCTGAGCGAGGAAAGAGGAGGGCACCCCTCCACATTCCAGAGCTATGACAGGGCTACCTGACACTTAACCTCTGAGCGTAAAACCTACTAATTCCACTGAATCCCCAGCTTTAAAAAATAAAAGAAAAAAAAGAATCTAGAGCTTTTCTTTGCTAGAGACTTTTTTTAAAAATGAAAGCTGATAATTTAGAGGAACTAGTAGATTGTGCCAATAGATCATTATAATTTTATTATGCATAGTCAAATAGCAATTATCATTTTTTCTTAAAGCCTTAAAAACTTTTCCATTGCATAGCAGGGAAACAGCAGTGTGAAGGAAGCTGACAGGAGAAAGTGCACTCCAAACTCCCATCTGGAAGCACCACTGCCAGTGTAAATATCTCTTTATAGCATCACAAAGTCCCCAGGTATTTTCCAACCCAGACCTGGCAACCCTACATCACAATGATGCCATGGAAAAAGAAAATTGCCATCATGTAGATGCAGCCTCTCTCATCCTCCCTCTTGCAGCACCTGGCTTCTAGTGAACAGGAATGCTTAAGTGAGCAGCTATTTCTTCATTCTTTGGTGCCTCATTTCCAAGATGCAGCTAGATGTGGCCAGAGGGAAGAAGAGTGACTGGTGAAGTGGTGGCAGCACTGGAAGAGCAATCTAAAAGGTGATTGTAGCCAGCACTGTATCCCCTACTTGTTAGTCACCACTAGGCTTCTTACCCTATTTCTGAATGAACTGGTGCATAGTCATTCTGATGTGTTTGAAGTCAATGGAAAGATTCAATGAAGTTTATGCATACAGGAACTTTGGTGCCTTTGGAATAAAGCTCCAAAAAAATCAATATAGATATAGTAAAGATAAACACACAGATAGATTCTATTCAGAACAATGTACATTTGAGAAATTATTACGTACTTCTAGAGTGTCATGCCCTTCCAGCCCCTGCGGGGGGACGCCACTGGTAGCCGTGCTGCCCCTGTGATGTGATCCTCACAGCCCAGGGGTTGAGCTCTTCGTGTCGTCCTCCTCCCCCCCCCCGTCTACAATCTCCCCAGTCCAGAGGAAGATGGGGGGGAAGAGTTGGCGAGAGACGGGCTTGAGGCTGAGGAGGACCCTTGCTTGGGCACGGTGGCCTCAGACGTTGGAGTTTTGCAGAGGGTTACTTCACCCTCTTCTCCCCCCTGGGGATTCTGGCATCTGCTAGGTGCTCGTCTTCCCTTCGTTTCTCTCTCCTTCATAGACGTAGCCAGCCCAGGTGCTCCTCCTCATTGGCCCCCAGAGTGCCTCCTTTTATTACTCCCACAGCCTCCTCCTCCCTCCCCTCTCCGACTCCCCCCCCCATGTAAAGGGGTAGACGCAGAGCCCGGGGGCTCCACCCTTCCTCCCCTTGTTCCTCCTCTGCCTCGGCGTGCCATGCACGCTGCTTCTCCGGTGTTTGCCTCTGCCGTCAGCTTCCCGTGCCCTGGGGCTCCCACGGTTGGCCTCCAGGTCGCAGTGATGGGGGTCCGTCGGGCCCTCCCCCAAGCTCTGCCTGGATATGACCCCTCCTGTCGCCACGGCGGAGCTTCCCTCCCCGCTGCCTCCGAAGCCATCGCTCCTGGACTCTGTTGCGGCTCCCACTTGGGTGTTCGACTGTCTTTCCTGCTCTTCACCCTCATCCGTGGACCTCCTGGTGAGTGCTGTTCCCCAGCTGACAAGGGGCTTTTCTCCTTCTCCCGTTGGGCTGGGGAGCTCCCAGTTGGGACCGGGACACAGAGAGAAACGTATTAAGAAAATGTATGGTATGTTGATGTAATTGAAAATGCAGAATGAATTAGTTAAAGAATGTATGGTTAAATGGATGCAAAATGTAGGGTATAACACTGATCTCTCACAGTGGAGTAAAGTATGGAAAGTGAATATTAAGGGTAATTTTAAAATACATCACATATATTAAACACAACACATACATTGAAACTATAAATAAAGCATATAAAGCTGTGAAGTTAAGATGAATAAGCCCCGGTCAACCATCAAAACAAGAGGATCTGCTTATATTCATATCAAGTCCACATAATTTTCATCATTTGGTAAAATGTCATTGTCCATCAAATAATGCATAACAGGTGACCACAATTCAGTGTATGCTAGTTTCTGTTGATCTGATGTGTTCAGTTGTGTATTATTATTCAGTTTACCTAAAATATAAAAGTCCCACAACTTTCAGAGCCATTGATCTATTGTTGGCATTTTCTTATCTTTCCATTTTGAGGCTAACAATGTTCCTGCTGCCGAAATTAGAGTTGAGGTCAATTGGTTGCATTTGGTGCAACCAAATTTGTTGTAGTGGTTAAGTTCGCAGACTCTAATGTGGGATAACCGGGTTTGATTCCCCACTCCTCCACTTGCACCTGGCTGGATGACCTCGGGCAAGCCATAGTTCTGATAAGAACTGTTCTTGAAAAAGAGCAGTTTCTGTCAAGAGCTCTCTCAGCCCCACCTACCTCACAGGGTGTCTGTTGTGGGGAGGGGAAGGGAAAGGAGTTTGTAAGCCACTCTGAGACACCTTTCGGTACTGAAGGGTGGGATATAAATCCAATCTCTTCTTCTTCTTAATTTTCCAGATGGCATTTTCCAATAATCTAATAGCAAAACCTCTGGCAGAAACGGAAGATCCATCCCTGTGATATTCCTGATGTGTAAGAGAATACCTCTCCAGAAGTCTTGTACATGTTCACAAGTCCACCAACAGTGGAGAAAATCTGCTACACAGCCACATCCCTTTGAACATCTTGGAGAATTCTTTTTGTTGATACGATGCATTCTTGTAGGCGGTAAATACCATCTTGTCAGTAACTTAATTTATTGGTATTTAAGAATATATATTTGATTTGAAACATACTGTTCCCACATACCTGGCCAATCCTCCTCCAAAATTCGTTGTTGCCAGTCTTTCTGCCAAAGCTGTTGGTAAGAATAAGGTTTTGGCATTTCTAATCATAACAGAATATCATATAATCTAGAAAGTAGACCAGATGTATGCTCAGGTATATTTTTGAGCAAAATTTCAAAGTCTGTGAGAGGCCTTGAGATTGACTCATTAACAGTAGAAGAAAGTGTCAAATGTCTAATTTGATGATACTGCCACTATGAAAGAGGCTGTTGCAAAAGATCCTCTACATTCTGTTTTAATTTCAATAGTCCATTATCAAATAGATCAATTAAACGTAGATTTCTAGTTGATTTCCAGGTACAACTTGCCGGCAGAGAATTTGCGGGAGGGAACCACTACTGCTTTTAAATCAAAGATAGTAAAAATCTCCCTGGAGATATCTTTTTCTGTCTTTTATCCCATATTGCAATCATGCTGTCTAAACATGGAGAAGAATATTTCACTGCATTACTATTCCTCTTATCGTTCCACAAAAAGTCAGCTAAGGAGTTAGCCGGAGAGAAAGCATTTTCTATCTTCAGCCAGCCCACAACTGTGGGTTGGGTCCTTGCCATTACCAGGCAAGTCAAGGAAGCTGCCTCATGATAGAGTCTTAAATCTGGGATGTCCATACCTCCATGTTCTCTCAGGTTACGGACGATCTTAAAATTAAACTGAGACTTTTTGTTAGCCCATAGAAAATAATTCAGCTCTCGTTACCATACTTTCAATTGCGACTGAGGTATTTTAATTGGAAATGCCCTAAATTAAAAAATGTATCTGAGAAGGATGAAACTCTTAACCAGATGGGATCTGTCTGGCCAAGAGAGATAAATGTTGTTCCATCTTTTCATGCTATTCCGTATCTTTTCTTGGAGGCAATGGTAATTGACCTTCAATAGATCTTTCAAGTCACTTGGGATAAAAATTGCCAAGAGTCTCCATGCCTTCTCAGTCCATTTAAACCTAAATTCATTTTCAAGAGTCGCTTTTGCTTCAGAAGTGAGATATATTGGAAATAGTTCCATTTTGGACAGGTTTACTCACAATCCAGACAGACAACCATATTTCTCTAGTATTGGAAGCAACATTTGCATAGAGAATACAGGGTTACTTAAATAGAGAACCAGGTCATCTGCATATAAAGACGTTTTATGGACTTGAGTACCAATTTTAATTCTCGAAATTAATGGATTTGTTCTTATCATCTCTGTCAGGGTTTCATAAGCAAGGTTGAGCAGCAGAGGGGACAAAGGGCATCCTTGCCACATACCCCGTTGCAGGGAGATCTTTGAAGAGTAACACCCATTAACTCTAACTTTAGCTGAGGGGGACTCATATATCGCCTGAAACCCATTCTTTTTAAAACTGACCGTAGGAAAGCCACCTCCAAAGAATCGAAAGCCTTCTCCAAATCTAATGCCAAAATGATACTGTCCATCTTAGATTTCTGACAAAAAGATATTATATCCAGAGAGTGCCTAATATTATCTACCATATTTCTCTTGGGGATGAATCCCACTTGGTATGGACTGATCGACTCAGGAAGCAAATGTCTTAGTCTGTTGGCTAATACCTTTGCAAAAATCTTAGCATCCACATTAATAAGAGAGATAGGCCTGTAAGATGAAGGTGATGTAGCATCTTTATTATCTTTTGGGACTGTTGGGATGGTTGCCTCAGACCACGATTAAGGCATTGATCCATTTTCCAGGATGTTATTGCATATCTCTGTAAACAAGTCAACAAGGTAATCTGTGAACAGTTTATAAAATTCCAGGGGAAAGCCATCATTACCTGGAGCTGTATTGTTATTTAACTGCTTAATCACCCTTTGTATCTCATTTGTGGAAATAGGCTCATCCATCCAAGTACATTGTTCAGGTGTTACATGTTTCACTATGTCATGATTCTGCATGATTCTCAATTTCTTTGTCATCTGGGCATTTAGAAGTGTACAAATGCTTATAAAAGTCTGCCATAATCTGTGTAAGAGCCTTTGAGTTTGTATGGACATGTCCATCTTTGCCCTTTAGGGCAAAAGTATGTTTAGCGCTCCTCGCCCCTTAACTCTCCATGTTAGTATTCAAAGTGTTTTAGGCGTCTTCTGCCATGTATCCTTTTTAAGGAAAAGTAATTTCTTGTTAATCTTTTGAGTATCCAAGGCTTCCAAGACTCCTTTCAGCTAACAACTTAGAGTAGATTTTGGCATTACCAGTTCATTTATGTTCAGTTTCTAAATATCTTATTTTTTCAAGTAGAGAGTGAATTTTTGCCTCTCTATCCCTTTTCAAATGTGAAAAAGAAGAAATCAGCTGGCCTCAAAGGACTGCCTTTAATGCATCCCATTTTATAATGAGAGAGACTTTGCAACCTCTATTATCATCTATATAATTTTAATGCATGTAGTGACCAGCTCTTTTATGGAGTCCAATGTTATAACCTATTTGTTTAATGACCAAAGTTTGTCTTTTCTTGATGACTCAAAGTTTATTAAGGTAACAATGAGCTGGTGTATGGTTGGTCCAATTTTTTTGCCCAATTTTGGCCTGGGTCAGCCAATTTGGGCCGGGGTCAGCCTACCCGTCAGTGTGTCAGAATGAAGGATATAATAAATTCTAGAATTTGATCCATGTCATGGAGAAAATAACGTCTAATCTCATATAGATGGATTGCAGTTTCCAAGCATCAGTAAAGTTATATTTTTCCAGCAATCGTGCTAAGGAAAAATCTGTTTTAAAAGATTTGGTCAGTTTTCGTAATGGGTTGAACCAATCTAAGTTTTTATCCATAATGAGATTTAAATCCCCGCTGATCATAACCGCTCCGTCTTGAAAATCTTCTAACTTTGACAAAGTAGACTCAAAAAATGGGTCCAAGAGCTCCATGCACTTCACGAGCTCCTTCGGGAGCAATTACAACATGCCAAGGAAGCCTATAAACGGGCAGCGGACCGCCACCGACAGGAAGGGACACCCCTGAAAGTCGGCGACCTCGTCTGGCTCTCCACCCGGTACCTCCGCGCTCCTGGCCGCTGTGCCAAGCTCAACGCTCGCTTCATTGGGCCCTACAAAATAGACGCCCAGATCAACCCTGTAGCCTTCCGTCTTGTTCTACCAGATCATCTCAGGATTCACCCCGTATTCCATCGATCCCTCCTGCAATTGACAGCTCCTCCGGACCCGAACCGGGACACTCCACCAGCACCCCCACCTCCTGTCATGATCGATGACGAGGAGGAATACGAGGTGCAGCAGGTCCTCGATTCCCGCCTTCATAGGGGTGTCCTGCAGTACTTGGTGGACTGGAAGGGCTATGGTCCTGACGATCGATCCTGGGAACCTGCCTCTCACCTGCATGCCCCGGACTTGGTCCGGCACTTTCATACAGCCTACCCGGACAAACCTGGCCCTTTCGATGAGGGGGGGCCTGAGGGGGGGGATAGTGTCATGCCTGCCCCTGCTGATGTCATGCCTGCCTTTGCTGATGCCCCTGAACAGGCTCCTGAGGACCCTGAACAGGCTCCTGAGGACAGTACTGCAGCAGAAAGGCAAAGACTGGATCCTGTAGCTGAAAGCTATCTAAGTGGTGAGGAGGATAGAGCCTCCCAGGGAACACCTGCAAGGGATCAGTCTCTGCTGCAGCCCAGTAATTCATCATCAGACTCGCCTCCACCTGTAACCAGGCTCAGGAATGTAAGAAGACAACAGCTGAGAGAGCAAAGGCAGAATGCACGCATGCATGCCAGAAGATCTCTTAGCCCTGATTACTGACAGGATCCTGTCCTCACTCCTGGCTAGCTAATGAGTTGATTAGCTAGCACTGTATATATGCAAGTCTGTTGCCAGCAGTCATTTGTGCTGGCAACGTCGTTTGTTCAGGACCTGAATCCTTGCATCTCTGCTCCAGACCTTGTGGAATTCTTCTCGGCTTGATCCTTGGCTTTTGACCTTCGGCTTTGTTGACCCTGCGTTCATCTCTGACTCCTCTGGTATTGTTGTGATTTATGGACTTGAAACTTTGGTATGTCTGACCCTGCTTTTGGACTGTGATTTAAACCTGCTTGAACCTTGCTACCTGGTTTGCCCGGCTTGACCTCGGACTGTTCCTGGACTTTTGCTTGCTTGTGTCACGCCCCCTGGTCCTGCCGTGACATGGTGTATGGTTGGTCCATTTTTTTTGCCCAATTTTGGCCTGGGTCAGCCTACCCGTCAGTGTGTCAGAAAGAAGGATATAATAAATTCTAGAATTTGATCCATGTCATGGAGAAAATAACATGTAATCTCATATAGATGGATTGCAGTTTCCAAGCATCAGTAAAGTTATATTTTTCCAGCAATCGTGCTAAGGAAAAATCTGTTTTAAAAGATTTGGTCAGTTTTCGTAATGGGTTGAACCAATCTAAGTTTTTATCCATAATGAGATTTAAATCCCCTCTGATCATAACCTCTCCGTCTTGAAAATCTTCTAACTTTGACAAAGTAGACTCAAAAAATGGGAGCTGCTCCTTATTCGGCACATATATGGACGCCAGTGTGCTAAGGACTCCTTCTAAATATCCTTTGACAAAAATATAGCATCCCTGTGGGTCCTTCATGTCTTCTTTCAAAGTAAAACAAAGGGACTGAGAGAGCAAAATCACCACACCCCTAGATTTTGATGAACCAGCAGCTCTAAATTGTAGAGTATACTGTAAAGAGGACAAAGTAGGATATTGGTCATTTTTGGATGCATTTCTTGGATAAAAAGAATATCAGGTTTTATCCGGAGTACTTGTGTAGTAATTCTGGAACACTTCATACAGTTATTAAGACCACGTACATTAAGTGTTGTTAATTTCACATTTAAAACCAAAATATCCAACAGAATGAGCACCAATCTAACAATAATCACTATAATAGATTGAAAGACTTGATAAGCACTAGTGCAAAGCTAAAATGTTTGAAAGCCAATCAGGGGTTATATAAAATACTGTTCAAACATAGTTAATAGAAACAATTCATATCATTTGAGTATTAAAAATTCTTATCGAACTATATAAAAATACCTCACACAATTTTACACTCTTAAGACAAAACAGCTTCTGTGGCTTTTGTGTGTGCATCCCACCTAATGTCTGACAAATATTTAGGCACTTTAGACTGAGGTGGCAAAAATGAATTTAGAAGTACCCATCTCTTTGTGCAGGATGAAAAGAAGGTATAAATTTCATTGATAATGTCAAAACAGTTCACTGCATCAAGGCAGCAATCCACAGCTGAATGGCCAACCAGATTTAAAGAGTGACCTGTGCATGGAATAAATCTTGCAAATTGTTTATCCCGGATGATTTTTTGCTGCATACCATTGTACTTACCAGCCATGTTGGCAGCGTTGTCATAAGACTGCCCGTGGCCTTTTCTAAAGTCAATTTCAAGCTCAGTAGTGAAATAGTTGAACACTAAATCAGCCATGTTTTCTCCTCAGTGGTCTTTTAGTTCAAGGAAAGTTAAAAATATCTCAGTTGGCAAACTATCTTCAGGTGATACATATCTGATAATTAAAGTCAACTGATCAGTATGTGAAATGTCATCTACTGAAAAGCTGAAATATCCAGCCTTTCTCACATCAGCCAGAATTGCATCCTTCACTTTTTTTGCCATGAATAATTTCCTCAAATATAGTTTTTGACAAATAAGAGGGATTGCCTGATCCAGAATGTCCATACCGATTGATATGAGCAAATAAAAATGGATCAAATTTTGCTACTAGTTCTAATAGACCAAGATAATTGCCATTATTTGGAGATTCAAATTGTTCTTTTTCTCCTCTGAATGGTAAGCCTCGTTCTACAAGAGTGCATATTACAGCAATAATTCTGTCCATGACATACCGCCAGTACTGCTGTTCTGCTTTTATTTGTTCTTCTAGCTTGGAAGTTAATGTTTGCCCTTGCTTCCTTGTTAGGTAGGCCAACATGGCATCCCTATGCTTCTCTGAGTTTTCATGAGTTTGGATAAGACGAGGGTTTTGCCAGTCATCAAACCCTTCAGTAGCTAAAGCTGTGGAAGCAAACACAAGGTTTGGAAAGAGTTTATAAACAAAGCAATAAATCCAGCCTTTTGAGGGAGAATATACAAGCCACTCTTGGCTATATGTTTCTCCATTTGCTTTTGTTGAAGAAAAAAGAGCTTTTGTGCAAAACCTGGACTGCTTTTTGTACACTCACTTGGAATTTGAAAATAGTCCACAATGATGCAGAACTTGGGAGGGACCCCTCTCTACCCAATAGGATACTTCCTCATGTGATAATTCTGACCACAAGCCAGCATCTGTTACAGTAGATCTATGTTTGGCATTATCTTTATCTGCAACTGGAACACCTTGGACTTGGCCTATTTTACTAGGTGTGAACTGCAAA
Organism: Gekko japonicus; assembly: GCF_001447785.1. Classification (NCBI taxonomy): domain Eukaryota; kingdom Metazoa; phylum Chordata; class Lepidosauria; order Squamata; family Gekkonidae; genus Gekko; species Gekko japonicus. The sequence goes on along the minus strand of NW_015165241.1, from coordinate 1,445,321 downwards.
ATCTGACTGTTTACATTATTTTCTTGTGGCTATTTAGCCTCTCCCTGTCCAGTAAGTTACTCTTGGGGTGCGTTCAGATGGGGCGTTTCACCTGGCATAAACTGTACCGGTTGGAACCGGTGCAGTTTATGCCGGCTGAAACGTGATCACACTTACCTCCTGTCTGTGGAGCCCATCGCTGTATGCCTGTTCACACACAGCAGTCATCGGCGGTTTTTTTTTTAAACACAGTTTGCGCATGCGCATAGGCAGCTATCCACAGAATGGTGATCTTCACGCATGCGCAAACAACATTGGAGAGTGATCAGACAGGGGGTAAAGCGATTACAACCGTTGCACTCAGGATACCACCACTTGGGGACCTAGTGGCAGAATACAACGGTTTAAAGCTCTTTGCAACGGTTAGAGACAGAAGGCAGATGTTCGCCGTGTGAACGCCAGTAAGTACACCAATTCCAACCGGCACCTATACCATTGCAAATGCCCCGTCTGAACGCATTCTTGAATTAGTTCTATATTTTCAGTTTGAGCCGGCATCATGGCTCCTTTCTCATAATCAGCTTGCTGTTCCACAACCTGCTTCGCTGTTTCTCTTCCAGGGAGGTTTTTGTCTGGTTGTATGCTAGTAGTTGCCTCAGGCTGGATAGCTTCACTGCTGGCTCTTGTTGCTTCAATGAGTGGTTGATGCACGAAAGCAGTGATTGGTCTTAACTTAATCACCATAGCATTTTCAAGTCTCTGTCTCTTGCGCTTGCTAGCACCACTTTCAAATCTTTTACTCATGCTCAGATTAGAATCTAAAAATAAAA
>NW_015165241.1:1428769-1443716 GCF_001447785.1 Gekko japonicus | reverse complement strand
TCCAAGACACATGCAATTAGGAGGCTTGAAAATGATGCAAAAACATAGGTTAATAATTAACTATAATTTCTCATCTAATAATTCCAGCAGCAGCAAACACCAGGCTCCCATCCAACAATCAATACTAGCCATTTAAAAGAGCCAACTGCCAAAAAATGTTATATAAAATAAATATATAAAACTTTGATTAGATTCTGCAATGGCTTTAGAACAATTAATCTGCTATTATGAATGACAATGACAATTGACACCATTAATATTTCTTTTCATATCCAAGAAGTTTTGAGAAAGGGATTGCAAATGCATGCTGCAGGCACCGACAGGGCTCTGTGAAGTGTGAAAGATAGACTTCCCTGCCTGGGAGGGGTGAGGCCAGTGCCAGTCACATGTGCTTGCTCTGCTCAAGCCAAGGAGGAGGGAAGGAGTGGAAGGGACTTGGGAGAGCTTGCTTGCCTGGTCTATCTGCCCCAGCCAGCCCCCCGCTCGCATTCTCCCACTGATTAAAGTGCAGCACGTACCACTACTGACCTGACCCTTGAGCTGGGGAAGGCTGTGCAGCTGGTTGTTGACTCTGGGCTGCTGGCTCTGGAGTCCTGAAGTCTGTACTCTGAATTGTGGCACCAGGGACCTAGAAGGGGCAGGGCTTGTCAGTCCAATCCCTGCACAGTCTCATCAGGGCTGGTCTTAAGGCAATTGGAGCAATTTGGCCAAATTAGGTCCCACGGGCCGCTCCTAAGGGGCCCCCGCACCAGGGCAGTCTAGATGGATTTTATTTTTATCTCTAAGATTCTGTAGTCTTTAGCTGTGAACTGGGGCCCCACAAACATTTTTCCAGTTGGGCCCCAGAGTTTAAAATTGGGCCCCACTGGCTGGCCCTGAGGTTCATAGTTACTGGGCCCGAGTTGCCCTGCCCTCGCATGAAGTCTTGGGTTTGCAGTTTTGGGAGAGGGGAGACTGCCTGCTGGGGGGGCAGGGCTGTGGAGGCCCCCTAGATTTAGAGACCCTAGACTTCAGCCTACTTAGCCTATACATAATTCCAGCACTGACTGAGTCTGGAACTGAGGCTGGGCCCAGGACTATAAAGACCCTGGTCCTGGTCAAGGACAGCTGGATGAATTTGGGACCAGGGATGACCAACAAATTGGTAGCAGTTAAGTGTAAAGCTCTCTGAGTGGAATAAAGGGAGACATAGTCCCACAGATACACTGGTCCCAGACTGTTTATGGCTTTTTAGGTAAGTACCTAAAATTTGACGTTGATTTGGTATTCAATCTGGAACCAGTGCAGCTGATGGAGCACAGGTTGTATATGCACACTCAAGGGGGTATCCATAAGGATCTGCAAAGCTGCATTTTGGACCAGTTGATGTTTCTGGAGCAAGTACAAGGGCAGCCCTGCATAGAGCGTGTTACAGTAAAAAGCAGTCAGCTCACATGCATAGGTTGCCGTGGGGACTGCCTTCGAGGAGACATGCCCGCTTGTATAAGAGTAAAGAAACATGCTGCCTAGTTAATTGGACGGGCCCATTTTCTAATCAATCTGAAGTTTGCAATCAGTTAATCTAATTGATTCAGTCTATGGTACACTGCATTGAAACCTTTCAGGGGGGAAATCCAAAAGAACCTATTAAGCCCTTTTGTGTGGGCCACAAACAGTGTTCCCTCTAAGCTGAGTTATAGTGAGTTAGCTCACAGTTTTGTAGCCTCCGGCTCACACATTTTTGTCTCAGCTCAGGAAGGATGGCTCCAGAGCAAACTAATTTATGCAGTAGCCAAATGGCTTGCTCACAACTTTAATGCCAGGAGCTCACAAAGTAGAATTTTTGCTCATGAGACTCCATAGTTTAGAGGGAACATTCAAACTAGTCTGAAATAGACTGTGATAAATAGTTTTATTTTGAGTATGCAAGACGTTGTATTTTAGACATTTTGACCAGGGCTAACTAAGATGTTAATTATGAGCCAGAAAGCAAGAAATTGCAAGTAGATAAATAGGTACCACTTCAGTGGGAAGGTAACAGCATTCCGTGCGCCTTGGTGTTTAGTCATGCTCCACGGAAACGTCTTCGGACAGCGCTGGCTCTTTGGCTTTGAAACGGAGATGAGCACCGCAACCGTAGAGTCGGATCCGATTGGCTTTCGAGCAAGGGAACCTTTACCTTTACCTAAATAAGATGTTAATTATGAGCCAGGCCAAGAACCCAGCTGAAACCAGAATTTTACCATCAGTGATGTTCAGTAGTGGCTGTATGCTTAATTTTTGGAAAAGGACAAAATCAAAATAAGTATCTAGCTAATAATTTAATTGCTTTGGAGTGGGTGGAGTGAGAAATGTTTATTCAAAGCTCCTGGCTATTTGTACTGTTCTTATATTGTAGGAGTGTAAACCTGATTAAGATGTCAGATCAGAGTATGCCCCACAGCAGAGGCCTGATAATTATTATCCAAATATGTTTTATTGCTGTTTTCATTCCCATATGTGAAGCATATGATCTATATTGTAAGTCACTTTCCTTCTCAAGCCACAGATTTGCCCAGATGATTTTCTCAAAAAGAAAAAAGATACCTTGCAAGAATCTGCAGTGGTTCTGTATTTATTTATTTTATTCAAAATGTTTATTAGATGCCTTTCTACCTTGCAGAACCCAAGGCAGCTTACCATGTAACCTGTTCTGTATCCAGTTTTTACATTCAGCATATCGGTAAAAGAAACAAGGCCTATAGCTCCTAGGAATGGGGGTAGGGACACAAGCAGGGGTCATTTCCTGCAGGTGCACACAGGAGCGGAGCTCCGGCAGTAAAGAGTCCAGGGGGTGAGCACATGCAACAAGCCCCACCCCCTGCTCCCAGCAGCCCTCAGTCAGAGCAAGAAGCAGCCAGGTAAGTCACAGAGCCCCCCCCCACTGGCCCCCTGGCCCAAAACAGTCCAGTAGCACCTTTAAGAACAAGTTTTATTCAGGTACAAGCTTTCCCTCATTTGTGAGGACGGATCTGCACGTCCCCCCCCCTCAATAGCTAGCAATCCAAAACAGTCCAATGGAGCCTGAGTGGTGGGTGTTGCCTTCTGACACACTTCCGGTGATGTCAGGGGGTGTGGCATATGCAAATAAGTTATGCAAATGAGTTGTGCTAATGAGCTCCTGCACCTCTTTTTCTATGAAATGACCCCTGGACACAAGGGCTTTAGCTCCATGTCTTCATGGACAAAGCTGCTCTGCTTTCCAGTTTTCTCTCCCAGTTGCTTGACTGCCTTTTCTCTCTAAAGCTCTGTTTGTAAACATATTGACTGCAAAGTAAGTTTCAGGCCAAAAGGTTGTGCCTTCCAATCCAAACTGTGTTGTCCTTTGTTCTCTTCCTTTTGAATTTTGATTAACTGTTTTGGGGTTTTTTGGATTGCGCTTAGCAGAATGTTAAGCACCTCAGCACATCCACCTTGTGTCTCTTCTGTCAGAGGAAGAACCACTTAAGATGAAGAAAGGTTCCTTTAGTCTAGGGCAGGGGTGGCCAAACTTGCTTAACGTAAGAGCCACATAGAATAAGCGTCAGATCCTCTGGGAGCCGCAAGACAGAAACAAAGATCAAACACATATTTTTATTGGAAAATATGCAAATTTGCTTTTTAGTAACACTTAGATGGCCATAAATAAAAACAAAAGGGGTAGAACCAGATATTGATAATGATATTTAAATACTGTCTCCATGCCGGCCGTGCTTTAAGAATGCATTTAAAATTAAAATTGCTTTCTTTCTCTGCTTCCCCCTACCTCAATTCTACCCAGGAAGGGAAGCACTGGCTAGGGAAGGGAAGACCAGTGGGAAGGCATGCCTCCTCTTCACTTCCCTAGCTGCCCTGTTGAGAGCTGCACAATATGTGTGAAAGAGCCGCATGTGGATCCCGAGCCACAGTTTGGCCACCCCTGGTCTAGGACAAGGATTCAAATGTTGCTCAGTGGAGTGACACAAACACCGTCATGTTGAGTGGGCACTGGACACGCCCTGCTTATGCCATACTCTGTTTATAGGGCAAAGGAGTCTTGACTCTGGTCTGTGTAATATATACACAGGCCACGGTCACATGGCAAAGTTGCCGCGAGAGAGGCACGGAAGGTGGGTGGATTATCCGGGTGCGATCACACCCCAACATCTGGGAAGTGGAGCTCACCCGTGGCTTACCGCCGACAATGCGCATTAAAAAACTAGTACCTCCAAGGTACTAGTAAACGTTTGCCACAGGCTGCCTCCAGATGCCTGTAGTGTGATCGCGCCAGCGCGCGGCGTTCCCCTCCGGTCCCTCGTTTTCCCGCCGGCACCGAGGAAAGGACCCATGGTGTGCCACCAGCGCGTCTGATTGTGTAATTGCGAATCAAACTGCACCGGGGCAATTAGCCATGCCTCCCCCCTGCGATATCCGGCCTGTGTGACCGGGGCCACAGTTAATTTTCCTTAGTCTCTGGGGCACGTTGGAAACGAAGGACCAGGTTTGCCTTCTCCATTTGTAGTTGTAATCAGCTACTTTCACTTTTAAAAGTTTCTCTTTCTCAGTCCTCTTCTCCGCCATCTTTATGGATTGAGCCCCGGGAGGTTCGGGAGGTGAGTCCGTGAGCATTCCGCCATCAACCGGAAGTCCGTCAAGATTTTATTCTCCACAGAGTCAAATGGATACTCACATGTATTGCAAGCAGACTCTTACCAAAGTCCATGGAGCAAATTGTTTGAAAGTCATATCCAGACTCTAGGAATCTCCCCTCATGATCTGAAAGAACAAGGGCCTCCAGCAGCTTTCTCTTCAATCTTATGCCATCTGGAAAAATCGGATACTAGAAGTACCATGATAAGAGCATGCAGAGTGTGCTCACCTTCAACGTTACTACAATCTCTTCCAGCCTATTTTGATTTCCTGACAGTTCCATGCTATAGACAATTATTTATGTTGGCTAGATTGAATGCTATTCCGTCGGGGGAGCTATTGGGATGCTTAAATAAGGTGCCTTACTCTGAGCGACTGTGCCAATGTGGTTCTGGCAAATAGACACCATTCAACATTGTTTATTCAACTGTGATTTGCTTAATGATGCAAGAGATAGTTGGATAAAACCTTATATCCAGGACTCTGGGTGTGAATTGGATAATCTGAGGTTTCTTTTAGCGGGGTGGATTTTAATATTACATTGGCAGTTTCCAAGTTCTTTTCTCAGTCGATTAAGATTAGAAATCACTAAATTTTATCTCATATTGACACATGTATTAAATAAATTTCCTTCTTTTTTTAGTCTTAGTGTGACATTGTTCAGAGCCGAATTGGCTGTAAGAGCAGTATTGTTAAAGTAAAATAAGCCTGATAAGGAGGAGGAGGAGGGTAGATTGGATTTATACCCCACTCTTCACTCAAAGTCGCAGAGTGGCTTACAATCTCCTTCCCTTCCTCTCCCCACAACAGACACCCTGTGAGATAGGTGGGGCTGAGAGAGCTCTTTGAGAACTGCTTTTGAGAGAACAGCTCTGAGAGAACTGACTTGCCCAAGGTTACCCAGCTGGCTGCATGTGAAGGAGTGGGTAATAAAACCCAGTTCTCCCAGATTAGAGTCTATGCTCCTAACCACTATACCAAACTGGCTCCTTTAATAATAAATCAGTTTTGTGAAACTGGATCTTTTTATAATAAATCAGTTTTGTGAAATCTGAAGGGCTAATATCCTAGCATAAGTCTTTGCAGGCTAGGGCCATAGCACACATACAGGATTCCCACTAGGCAGAAACTATGAGAGGGAGTGAAAAACTAATAAAAATAACATAGAGCAGGGAACGTTGGTATAGATGGGCTGTGAGAGAAGAGGTGTGGGGAGGAGGGATAAGAGGAGTTTCAGCTTTGGTATATTTGCTTGATGAAGGATGCTGCGCAACTGGACTACTCAGATGTGGGGCTATGTGTGGTTGAACTGGAGACAGAATTTTGAAGGTGGGGCATTTTGGAGGCACAGAGACACGCCTAAGTAAACCTTATAGGTATCCTTGTTTGGAGCAGGGCTTGTGCAAAGCAGTTTGGAGAACAAAAAAAGGAGGATCTTTAATTTGAAATAGAAGAAGGAGAAGGATGTTTATCCTCAGGGCCTGTTTGATAGAAGATGTCATGGCAAAGAAATAAGAGCTTGAAAGCTGAGCTATATGAGGAAGGTGGATCAAAATGGGTAGCTGTGTAGCAATAAAAAAGAGCAAGAGTCCAGCACCTTAAAGAGTAACAAAATTTGGGAGCTCTGTTGGTGTCAGCGCTGCGAGCGGATATGTCTCGGGATGCTCCCGAGCCGCCCGCTTTCTCTTTGTTCTTTGGGGGTCTCCCGCACGAGCGGGGACCCTCAGCTTGGTCTTCTCGAGGGAGGGGAGCAGCAGGGGGCTTTTCCAGCCACCCAGAGGATGGCAAATCGTGGGGGTGTAGCAGGCTTTGCCCCGAAGCAGGAGCAAAGAAATGGAGAAAACATGGCTGCCATGTTTTCATTAGCAGCGACCAGCTGTTGATTTTAACCTATTAATGCATAAAGTAAGAAACACATCGCAACAAGAATAATATACTACGTAAGATCAAGTAGAAATCTAATTGACTTCGATTACCCTAAAGAGATATCTCCAAAAAATAAAAAAATAAAAAGGCAGCTTCAAGTGTATGGAGAAGAAGTTCGTAGTGGAATGAAGAGGGTAAGAAAAGATTTTTTTTCCTGTTTAAACTGCTAATGAACTGTGATTATTGATTGGAAGCATAAACGTAGACAACAAAGGAGTGGCAATAAAGTAAAATGCGTGCAAAAAGTTTATTAAGAACTGTAAGTGTATGGGAGTGCATGCTATAAAATGGAGTCGGGAGCAGGAGAAACTGGAGAACATATTCAAACTACCCAGAGTTTTGCTGAGAACTTTAATGATTCCCAGGAGATGATGAGAGAGTTGTGTGCTAATCAGTTGATAACTATAGGAAAAGAGACGTTGGAAAATAAGGAAAATAAGTAAGCTCCAGGATGTAACCTAAAGGAAATAGAAGATTTTCTATTTAAAAAAAGACTTTGAAAGAGTATTCATCAGAAATAGCAAGAAGAAAAAAGACTAAGGAGAAAAAACAGAAAAGAGGAGAAAAGAACGGAGTAGAGAAACATAAAGTGAACAAAGGACTGAAAATTGGCTTTTTGAATTATGGAAAAAATGATTTGGGCCTTAAATTCTCTGAATACAAAAATGCAAGACACCTAAAAGAGGTTGGGAGAAAAAAGGAGAATATTGAAAGATGTGGAAGAAGGAAAAAAGAAAAGCGATGTTTGCTGTTTAGAATCTTTGTCTTATTTTTGGGTACATATGGCTTTTTGAAAAGAGAAAAAAGGGGGGAAGGAGTGTTAATGGTGTTATAGGAAGAGGGGGAATGGAGGAAGGAAAGAGATAGTTAACACAGAAGTGAGTAAGCTGAGGGAAGTTTAGTCTCATGGGGGTGAGTTATACTGTATAGTAGGATTTCTTTTTCTCCCTCCCCACCCCCCTGGCGTGATCTCGTCCATAGGATCTCAAAGAGTCGGACTCGACTGTGCGACTGAACAACAACAACAACAACCCTCTATAGGGTTTTGTATGTTTTGGAAGAAAATTTCTTAACGAAATAACATTCAATAACAAAAATACAATTATAGGGTAACTAAATCTGAGTACAAAATGTCCCCACATAGATGTATTTTATAATCAAATAACTAGGAATAAGACATGTATCAAGTAGGTAAATAGAGTGTTTCTGCACATAGATATCATATCAGAAATATTGTATGAATGCTTTTCATTACCAGTAATATACTAGGAAGAAAGAGAAATGTGGTTTACTTACAACCCTAGCCCTTTAATGTAATGATAATTAGTTATAACTAATTAAAAAACTGCTAGTTTGGAATGGTGGATAGATTGTTGTGGAATGGGGAAGGACAATAAACCATATTTTTCATGGGGAAAGTAAGGATTTTTAATTGACTGCTCTGGTGAGTAGAACAAAAAGGAAATAAGATCATAAAAGAGTTAAATGAATAGAATAGCTCCATGGAAGTAGTTTATTTAGCTTGGGAAAAGGTTTAGGAGTGAGAAGGTGGATGTAATGAATTATGAGATGTCATAAACCTTGTTAATGGAGTGAGTAAGATTAACTTGATATACGTGGTAATTCGGATTACTATAATTAATGAGATGTGGATGAAATGTATAATTAACCAATGTATGTAAGGGAAACATTGTGATGTGTTTAAATTATATATATTCTTTTTTCTTTTCCCCTCTTATATCTGAAAATCCAATAAACAGATTATATATAAAAAAAAAGAGTAACAAAATTTGTGGCAGAATAGGAGCTTTCAGAAGAGAGAGTTTCACTGTGTGATTTTGCAGAGGCTGTTGTGGTTGCATGCGAGGGAATCCCTGGAGCAGTGAATATGGCTGGAGATGAGGAGGACCTGAGGGAGGAGGAAGTCCAGAGTGAGGAGGGAGAAGGGGGTGGCTGCAGTAGAGCTGAGAAGTCCTTCGGGATGGAAGTGAGAAAATTGGTTGTGAAAGGGCCCCTGATGGGCGAAGGAGGTGGTGAGTACTGGAGAGAGTTGATTTCCCTTTGGTCTGCAGCAGTGTTCTGGGGGAGAGCACTAGGGAGGAAAATGGGAGGTTCAGTGCATGCCTGTCTAGCGAAAGACATTTTGGAGGTAAACAAGAAACCTGTGGGAGGAGAACACCAGAAATCCCTAGAAAAGGCAGAACTTAGAGGGAAGGGAGGACCCTACAAACGGGTGTATGCAAAGGCTGTAAGAGCTTGCTGTGTGGACCCTGAGTGGAAGAACCCTGGAGACACAAACCCTGGAGATACATTTATGCAAGAAAGGTGTGTGTGTGTATGTGTTAAGTGCAGTCGAGTCACTTCTGACTTTAGTGACCCTTTGAATGAATGACCTGGAGAACATCCTGTCATCAAAAGCCTTGCAAGCTGAGTCCCGTGGCAAGAAAGGAGACCCCTGCAAGGAGGGCGGCAGATGGAGAAGAGGCTTTGAGAGCAGACAAGTACTTCTGAATGAAACCACCTAGATAAAGAGGAGGGATTGAGGCAGGGTGTGTGCAAGAGAGGAGCTCACAAAGTGGCAGGCTTGAATGATCAAGTAAGGGCGCTTGAGAAGGTGCAGCAGGGTGTCAGGTGGCGATGGGGGAGTCCCTGGAGGGTGGAAAGGAGAGGATTCAAAACTGAGGGAGAAGGTAACATGTCTAAAGTTTGGAAACTGTTTTAAAGTTGTCAGTAATGCATGGAAATAATGTAGTTTCAAGAAATCCCATGTGTTTCTCCTTCATTTCATTCTTGAGAGTTCCAGCATCTGTTTTTCCAGATAAAAAGCCCTGATTGTATTTGACCGCCACCACTATTAAAATAGCATGGAAAAGAACAGTGGAAATAAAACACCCCAAAAGCAACAGTTTTTCATCTCATGCACTGTCATTGGATGTGATCTCATAAGCAATTTAGCCTGACATAACCACCCCTCCCCTCCAGATTAATTGGGCAAGGTCACAGCCACACCTGTCAGGCATTCCTCAGGCATACACACTCCATCATAGGATGACTTGGAGCCAGATTAAAAAGGCACCACATCACCAGTGGTGCTTTTGGTTCCTCGAATGTTCATTGCATGTGGCCAGGTGGAATGTGGTGGAATGCATGCAGTATGGATTAGCAGTCTGAAACTGCAGATCCATTTCCACCTCTGTAGTCTTTTGGAGGTTTTGCCTATATGTGCATGTGTGCATGCGCACTTACCCGCATTTTTAAAATCTGACCGGGCAGCACACTCTGTGGCTGAGACAGTGCAGTGGTGTGGATGCTTGACCATGGGACAGCTGCGTGGGTAATGTTAGCCAAATTGCAGGTGCAGAGGCTAGATCACTAAAGCAATGATTTCTTTACTGAAGGATTCTTAAACATACAAACATAAAATCAAGCATTCACACACACAAAAGAGAACTAAGAAAGCAGAGGTGATTGATAGCTAATAGAAGGGTCAGTTATGGGGTGATGCTACCTGTCCAGATGTGCAGAGGTCCATGAAGAAGGGATTATGGCCCGAACCTAAAGGTTTAGGGAAGGACTGCCAGTTAGCATCAGGGCAGAGGCACACAGTCTGAGGCCATGTGCTCTGATGGATATAGACATTGGAAAACAATGCCAACCAATGTGCTCAATGTGCTCAGCCTTGAGGGCTGGTCTCAGGTGAGAATAATAGATTTTCTAGACCAATAAGGAGTCTATGGAGGTGTGGTACCTGGGGGACCGTAATTCAGGTGGGACCAATGAGCTTCCAGAGGGGCAGAGTCAGGCTTTAAGAATAGCTATAATGGGATTAAGCTAGGTGCTGGATAGGTGGCTGGGAGTGTCCATTGTAGAACAATAGAGTGGCCTGGCATTTTACTGGTACCAGTGTGACAGGATGAACCTGAATGTTTCCCTTGAAAGGTCTGGCATAGGTGTAAAAATGCAGATATCTTAGGAATGAGAGAATTATTTTAGAGGTATTTCCTGACGTACAAGTGAAACAGAAGTTGGGGCTAGTTGAATGGATTTTATGTCCATTGATGGTTCTGCCAAAGCAAGGCAGTTGAATAGGTTCCCAGATATAGACAGGAGATGGGAGATGGGTCCCTGATTAGTTTCAGGAAGGATCAGTAATAATTTAAATGTTTGATTGGTTTATCTCAGTATCCTGAGGGATGGAGCAAGGAAGGACAAGTATTGAAATAAAAAATTCACACAGAGACATGGGATCACACAAAAGGGCTGGGTGAGGTACAGGAGATAGGACTATTCACCAGGTGGCTACTGAATAGCCTTAAAAATGCAGATATCTACCTGGTGGAACCCATTGTTTCATATGCATACCTCATCTGGGGAGGGGGACTGGAGGTTTGCTCTGAGGGCTGTCTTGTTGCCACCTGAATTAGACCCTTTTTCAAAGCTGTGGCTAGCTCTGTGTTTCAGAACCAGGAGTGTCTTCTCTTCCTTGGACTGAGTTTTGTGGGTCTCTGGATCAGATTAGAAGTGGGGTGCCCCTGCTATTGGGGCTACCTGAGAGTCAAGCAGTGCCTCTGGCAACAGTAACCCCCTGTAGGGTGTACTGTCTGGATGATATGCCCTGCAACACTTTAAATCACTACAATAAGAGGTGGCACCATATTGCACCAAACTACCAGTGTGACCCATTGTGTTTGCAAACTTTTCTGGTGTGGGGAGAGGAAGGGAATGTGATTCTAAGCTGCTTTGGGACTCCTTAAGGAAGAGAAAATCAGGTGTAAAAACCCTTCTTCATTTGAAGAAATACAGCATAGAGTCTGAGACTCTGTTAGGTGTGACAATGACAGAAAAACAACAACCCAGCATTGCAAGGGTGCTGACTGAGGAATTTTCTAGGGTGGGAGAGAATCAGGGGTGGGCACAGAGTGACTGGGGAACTGCAACACCAAAAGAAAGAAAATATAGGGGAAATGCTCCTAATTTGTTGCCACTGCCTCTTAGAAGAACACCAGCTGAGTCATTTGAAACCAGCCAGAACAAAGTAGTTCTGGGAACAGCCCTGGCAAGACCCAGGGGAAGATAGGACATGACTATGGAAGATGAGCTAAGAAGCCTTTTAGCCTTTTCCATCTGGCAGTTCTTTGATTCTGCACAGGGCTTTTAATAATCATTTTATAGGCCTTTGCATAAACGAGCTGTGGCATAAGATAACAGGACAGTGGAGCATCCGCATCCCAGGCAGCACGTCAGCCTTGCAATAAACAGAATGTACTGGGAGGAACAAAGAGGGCAATTGTAAATCTGGGAGAGGATTAGAAGGTTGATGTAGCCACTGGCTAGCTGACAAAGGACCACAGCAGCTGAGCAAACTCTGGTGAATTATCACACTCAGCCTATATATCAATTTCTCTGTAAAGATTTGTCCTTCTGCAGTGCCCTAAGTGCCACTTGCTATCTCCCAGGTGGTCTCTCGGGTCTGGTTTATCCCTGCAGCAAAATGAGGTGGCAGAACCCTGAGCTGGTAGAACGGATTCAGGCTGCTAGTGGGAAATATAGTTTTTCTTAAAAAAAAAACACACACACCTTGCAAATGAAAAATTAGCACAGGGACAGTGTTTTTGACCCCGCACTCCTTGCGGAGAGGGATTTTTAAAAATGTAGGAAAGTGTTCAAAATATGACTCCCTCACCTGAAGCCTGGTGGTAAATTCATACTGTTGTATCATCACAACTCTGCCACCTCATTCTGCATCTGTAGACCACCGAACCCTGGACTAGAGGCAACAGAAATGCCTCAGAAGTTGAGAAGCCACCAAATGGCTGGCAAGAGGAACTTCACCTGTCATGTGCAGTTTGTATTTCACACAAAAAGGAAAAGACACCTCTCCCCCAAAAAAACAGCAAGCAAGTGGGATTCCTTTGAGGGGTGGGCATTAGACTGCTCTTTCTTTAGTACTGATTTTTGTGTGTGTCTCAGAATCTGTATTTTCTGGGACTGAGGCCAAAAGACATCAGCAAGTATATAACATCTCATATACTAAAAAGACTGCAGTACCAGATGACACTGCATTTCATCTGCACATTAATTAAGACACGATGGACCAAATTCTGTGAAATTACACCAGGGAGATCAAAATTCATTGTACTTTAGCCAAACTTGCCTTCAGAAGTGCGGTTCTTCGCTTGCAGTGTTGTGACTAAAGTAAAACAAACAATTATCCCAGCAGACTTTGATTGTGTTTCCCCAGCTCTTGGTTCATTGACTAAGTCCCTCTATTTAATCTGAGTGAAATACTAAAACACTTGGTCCTGACTTTTGCAAGTTAACGGGTGGGTCTTTTTAGCCTCCTGAAAATAAAATGCCTTCCAAATGTTTATCACATCAAATAACATCTCCAGCCTTTTAACACTGGAGGCTCTCAATTTTTCCATTCACATGATGAACTCTAACACATACTCTTTTTTTTCTGCCACATTTTTTTCAAAATTTCACATTGACAGAGTACATTTTCAAGAGCTGACACATGAGAGATATGCATAGCACAGAAGTTTCACTTAATTTCTTTTCATCTCTTTAGCCAAAATCCGGTATGCAATCAGCTTTCAGGAAAAGCTGCTTTGAAGCTAAAGAAAAAACATCTCAGCACTAGACCCATCTACACTGTGCTTCCTAACTGTGAAAGGGAAGGGTTGGACAGAGCTTCACATCTCCCCCACAGTAAACATACATCAGACTAATTGATAAGGAGGGATCAGAAAATTTATCTATGTGAAAGTCAACTGCTGATTCAAAATCAGACTTCTCTATGTTCGTAGTAGAATACTTAGGCATGGACAATAAACAGTGGAAGAGGAGTTACAGAAGGTAACTTTTGCCCAAGTCAGCTTACCCCTGACGGACTTATTAAAAACTAAGGGAAAGGGCCAGGAGGCTACGAAGCCGGGCTCGGCGTTGCCATGGAGTAAGGAGTGTCAGGAGGCTTTCAAACACCTCAAAGCATTGTTCACATTGGAGCCAGTCCTTGCCCAGGCCGATGAAACGAAAAAGTTCATTGTGCAAACTGATGTGTCGGATGTTGCCATGGGGGGGGGCATCCTCCAAGAGGGAGGGGACAGGCTGCTTCATCCATTGGCATATGTGTCGCGAAAGTTTAATGACACTGAATGGAATTGGTCTGTTTGGGAAAAGGAGGCGGGGGCAATAAAACTTGCCCTATCCACCTGGAGACACTGGCTGGAGGGGGCATGGGTCCCGTTCAAGGTGTGATCATAAGAACTTAGAAACGCTCAAAATGCCTTGATGTCTCAATGCCAAGCAGCTCCACTGGGCAGATTTCTTTTCCAAATTCCAGTTCACCCTCCATCACTTCCCCAGCTCAGCAAACTCCCTGGCTGACGCCCTGTCCCTCCTACCCCAACACGATAGCCAACGGGACGTTGTGTTGGACTCTGTGTTAATGCCTTCATATTTGGGTGGAGCAGTGACGACACGCAGCCAAGCTCTCCGCAATCATCCACCCACTGTGACGCAGAACCCTCACCCTCCCCAGCCAGAGGGGGCGGGGGAGGAAACTTGGCACAGTAAGTTTGCCTCAGCTTTCTCAGAGGGCGACAAAGCCATGCTTGAAGCGGAGGGTGATTTCGAGCTACGAACAGATGGCTGTTGGTATAGGGGACATAAACTATACGTTCCCCTATCACTCTGGGGGGAGGTGTTGCAAGCAGTGCACGGCTCCAAACTGTCTGGACACCCAGGATTTGTGAAATCTCTTCAGCTATTGCAACGTCAGTTTTGGTGGCCGCTGATGCACAAGGATTTATCCTCATTTATCAAGTCATGTCAGCTCTGTGCCATGAGTATACCTCGACCGGGGAAATCCCCCGGACTGTTGCACCCACTACCTACTCTGAACCTACCCTGGGAAGTTATCTCTATGAATTTTATTACAGATCTCCCCCAGAGTAAAACAATGACATATGGGTGGTCGTGGATTTGTTTTCCAAGCAAGCGCATTTTATCCCCTTTGCCTCCCTGCCAACGGCTAAGGCATTGGCAAAGGCATTTCTCAGAGACGTCGTGCATTTACACATGCTCCCCACTAAGGTGGTTTCCGACAAGGGGTCTCAATTCGTGCCTAAATTCTGGGGGGAGCTAATGAAACTGATGGGGGTGGAGAGGAGGCTGAGCAGCGCTTATCACCCAGAGACTGACGGTCAAACAGAGCGTGTGAATCAGACCTTGGAGCAATATATCCGTTGTTTTACAAACTATCAACAAGACAACTGGGTTGACCTCTTGCCCCTGGCCGAATTCTGTTATAACAACACGTTGCACTCCTCTATTGGGATGTCTCCTTTCAAAGCACTGTATGGTTATTTTTTTAAAAATTTATTTATTGATT
>NW_015165241.1:1416310-1426620 GCF_001447785.1 Gekko japonicus | reverse complement strand
CTCCCATGAAAGAGCCCTGCTTGTATGAGACTATGCCTTTGCGGTTAGGAGCAGGCGAGCACTGGGAGCAACGCTCGTTCATACTCACCCCAGACTCGTTTCTCCCTGGTGTTGGGGGCCCCTTGGTTGTATAGCCACGATCCATACATTTTATGGGAAGAAGGGCAGATTGACTTCATGTTGCCCAAATGTGAGCTGCATAAGTGGGGGGAGGAGTGGGGTGGAATGCCGGAGAAAAACTCCCCGTGCGCATTATTGACCAAAGAAGAGTTGGCCTCCCTACCCCCCGAGTACCGGGAC
This sequence comes from Gekko japonicus, assembly GCF_001447785.1. Classification (NCBI taxonomy): domain Eukaryota; kingdom Metazoa; phylum Chordata; class Lepidosauria; order Squamata; family Gekkonidae; genus Gekko; species Gekko japonicus. The sequence goes on along the minus strand of NW_015165241.1, from coordinate 1,426,320 downwards.
TTAGCTGCGGCCTTTGGGGAAGAAGAGGCCGATGAGCTCCCACCCCACCGGCACTCCGATTGCCGCATCGAACTGGTCCCCGGGGCCAAGTTACCCAAAGGGAAAATTTATGCTATGGGGCCGGCCGAAAAAGCGGAATTAAGGAAATTCATCGACAAGAACCTCGCCCGGGGATTTATCCGTCCTGCCTCCTCCCCCTTCGCGGCACCCGTGCTCTTCCGGAAAAAGAAGGATGGGAGCCTGAGGCTATACACGGACTACCGGGGGTCGAATGCGGTTTCTGCTACAAATGCTTACCCCATGCCACTGATCAAAGACCTATTAGCAGAGGCGGCCAAGGGATAAGTTTTTTTCAAGTTAGACCTCTGGGATGCGTACTTCCGGGTGCACATCAAGGAGGGAGATGAGTCGAAAACCGCTTTTAACACTCCTCTGGGGCAATTCGAATATCTGGTTATGCCGTTCGGCCTTCAAGGGGCTCCTGGGGTCTTCATGAACTTAATCAACGAGGTGTTACATGAACATTTGTTTAAGGGGGTGCTTATTTACCTAGATGACATTTTACTGTACTCCCCCGACCTCCCCTCCCATGTCAAACTGGTCCGGAAGGTATTGAAAACATTGCACCCCGTCGCTGCGATGGGAAGTCTTGGAAGCAGCACACGGTTCTAAATTGGCAGGACACTTGGGATTTGTAAAGTCTCTGCAATTGCTCAAACGCCAGTTTTGGTGGCCGGACATGCGCAAGGATTTAACGGAGTTTGTGCAAACCTGCCAACAATGTGCCATGACGAAACCGGGGGGGGGGGAAACCTCCGGGACTGTTGCAACCCCTCCTGACTCCCTCCAGACCATGGGAGGTGATTTCCATAAATTTTATCACAGATCTACCACCAAGTAAAAACAAAACAGTCATCTGGGTGGTGGTGGACATGTTTTCTAAACAGGCACATTTTCTCCCTTTCCCCTCCCTCCCCACAGCGAAAGCTTTGGCCAAGGCTTTCTTCAACAACATTGTCCATCTCCATCTTCTGTCTAGTAAGGTGGTATCCGACAGGGGAACCCAGTTTGTTTCCAAGTTCTGGAAGGCACTGATGGAGATTATGGGGGTGGAATGGGGACTCAGTAGCGCTTACCACCCGGAAACCGATGGGCAAACTGAGCGGGTGAACCAAACTTTGGAACAATATTTGCATTGTTTTACGAACTATCAACAGGATGACTGGTGTGATTTGTTGCCTTTGGCGGAATATTGTTACAACAACACGTGTCATGCCTCCATTGGCACGTCTCCCTACAAGGCAGCTTGTGGTTATGACAGCCCCCCTATGCCTTTCCTGGAGGGGCACAGCGCTGCACAACCAAGCGAGGCATCTACTTGGTGTGAGACTCTTCAACATGCCTGGCCGTTGGTTATGCGAAACGTTAAATGCAGCTAAAGCTGCATATAAGAAACAGACCGATAGGGGTAGGGTGGCGGGTTGGGCTCTGCGGCCTGGTGATTATGTATATGTGTCTACTAAGAACATTAAGATGCTGCGACCAAGTCGTAAACTGGGATGGAAATACATTGGTCCGTTTAAAGTGGGTAAGGTGATCAATGAGGTGGCTGTTGATGTTGAACTTCCAAAGAATCTAAGATCTCTGCATTCTGTGTTTCATTTCAGCCTTCTTAAAAAGGACAATGAGTCTTGCAGCTGGCGCTAGCAGCATCCTCCGCCCCCCCTGTTTTGGTGGATGGCGAGGCGCACTACGAAATTTCCAACATCCTGGATTCAAAAATGAAACGTGGGAAGCTCTACTATTTGGTTGAATGGGCTGATTTCGGACCCCAGCACCGGGAATGGGTGGAAGAAGGGGATATTAGGGCCCCTTACATGCTCAGGAGCTTTCACAAAAGGTTCCCGGGGAAACTGGGAGGTCTCCCGCCCTGAACGGGAGGAGGGCGGGATGTTCTTTTGAGGGGGCAGAATGTCAGCTAGCTGCCATAGGTGACTGGGAGACAGTTGGTTCCCCCCCCCTTCTGCCCTGGCATCTGCGCATGCCCTATCTTCCCTGTGTATGATCTTGTCTCATGCATTCCTGTCTGTAAACGCTAGGCAATGCTTATCTGCAAGATTAACAGGTGTGTGGGGGAGCTGCTTTGCCAAATGTATAATGAACTGCACCATGTGAAGCTGTAATTGTTTAGGTTTTGAAGAACGTTGCTTCTCAGGCTTTTGAGCGCGTAACCTGGAATCTGCCCGCTCGGCGGGAATGGAGATTATTGGTTGTTACCCTGTTTGAATGTTTTACATTATTCCTTGCTCGCCCTGGCCCAGGCATTCTGGACAGTGAACTTGTTCCTGCTCTATCATAGCTTTAATAAAATACTACTTTGCCTAAACGTGTATTGGATTAATAGCTGTGGGGGACCAGACAGCTCCCCACTAAGGTGGTCTCCGATTGGGGGTCTCAGTTCGTGTCTAAATTCTGGGGGGAGCTAATGAAACTAATGGGGCTAGAGAGGGGGCTGAGCAGCGCTTATCACCCAGAGACTGACGGACAAACGGAGCGGGTCACTCAGACCCTGGAACAATATATCCGCTGTTTTACAAACTATCAACAAGATACCTGGGTCAACCTCTTGCCCCTGGCCGAATTCTGTTATAACAACACGTCGCACTCCTCTATTGGAATGTCTCATTTTAAAGCATTGTATGGTTATGATATCTTGCCCATCCCGTTCCTGGCTGGGGATAAGGACTTGGGGTCAGGGGATGCTGCTCTATGGTGTAAACAGTTACGAGACTCTTCGCCTTTACTGTGTAAAACTTTGGATGCTGCCAAGGAGGCGTACAAATGCCAGGCTGACAAGAGAAGGGTGGATAGTTGGGCTCTGCAGCCTGGAGACTCTGTTTATGTGTCTACTAAAAACATCCCGCTTTTACGCCTTAGTTGAAAACTGGGTTGGAAGTACATCGGGCTGTTTCCGGTGAAAAGGGTAATCAATGAGGTGGCCATGGAACTGGATTTACCCAAGAACTTGAGAAAATTGCATTCTGTGTTTCATTTCAGCCTCCTAAGCCGGTACCCCCTCCAATCATGGTTGAGGGCGAGGAACATTAAAAATTTCAAATATTTTGGACTCTAAAATCAAACGTGGAAAATTGATGTATTTGGTTGAATGGGCAGACTTTGGACCCCAGCACCTCGAATGGGTGGAAGTAAGGGATATTCGGACCCCTGTACTGTTACAGAAGTTTCATCGTGCTTTCCCGGACAAACCGGGAGACCTCCCGGAATACCCGGGAGACCACCCGTATGAATGGTGTGAAGCAGATTTTCGAGGGGGCAGTATGTCAGCTATGCTGCCATGGGGGTGGGGAGGTTGGGTTTTTCTTATAATTGCCTTTCCATTCCTTCTGTGCTTCTTTGCTGCTACAACGCTTATCTCTAAGTATTGCAGGTGGGGATGTTGATGTCTGGTTTTCTTGGGAACTTTGAGAGAGTGTTTTGTTCCCAACTTCAGCACTAAACGGCCGAAACTCGATCTCCTGCATGTGGGAGGGTGGCTAATTGGCCAGGGCAGTGGGGGGGTGCATACAAATTCCCTATATCCTATTATGCCCATGGGCAGCCGTCATTCTTAACAGTGCCTATGTTAATGCATCTATAGCTCTTCAATAAAGTATTACCTTTCCTGATAAGCGTGTACTACGTTGTTGGCTGTGGGTTCTGACAGGTACATGCTAGCTAATTTCTGTGGTGTTATATGCCACCTATAGAACATTTTATATACATTCTCTTTAAAAGCAACCAATTTTGTTATTTTAACTTTTGTTTTCCATATTTGCAACCAATGATCAAGATTAATATTGTAGCCAACATTTTGGGCCCATTTTATCATACATTCTTTAATCACCACATCCTCCATCTTTATCTGTAACAAATATAGATAAAAATTCTTAATTAATTAATTGTTTGTTTCATATAAAAGTATATCAAATGCCGATTGTTCTGCATCAAACCCCTGAGGTTTATCTTTAGCATATCTAGATTCTAACTGCACTCTTGTCCACCAATCCAAATATATATCTTGTTCCTCTAATTCTTCTTTGGACATCAACCTATCTTCCTTTCCTAATAAATCTTCATATCTAGCTACTTTTTTCTTCTGCAATAATATTGGTTGAGTAAATGCTTCCACTAGAGAGATGTGGACAAACACGACATAGTCAGAGAACAAGTATAAAGAAAACAGTCATGAATGTCTGACCCACAAATCAAGCAGTCAATAAGACTTGCAAAAAATGCTTCCTGTGTATTACAGTCTAAATTCCTACAAATCATAAGAAAATCCTAGAACAAAGATACATCATCAAAGATACATCATCAACGTCGTCCTCAGATTATATAACAACATTTCAAAATTGGATCTTCCTCAGGAATATTAGAGTGGTACAAAAGCTCCCTTCCTCTTAAAGTGCTTAACAACAAGTCGTGAAAGATAATACAATTCATTCAAATAGGATGCTGATCTCAATATGTTCAGGCTCATATATGCTGCTAAACTTCTAATGGATCCAAGGCATCTCCATATTTATATGGTATTAATAAACAGTCTTCAAAAATGCAATAATATTCTATCGGGAGTCCATAGCTTTATTCGGGTAGGTTTGATATGCAAACAACATCTGATGACCACTGTTTATGCAGCCTCAAGGGGTAAAAAAGAGCATTGCTCTCTCTCTCTCGCTCTCTCTCTCTCTCTCTCTATTCATTTGCCTTTGCTTATTTTCCTGTTAAAAGCTTCAGACCACACAGTGGCAGCCTGCATAGGTTAGCTATAAACACCACATGCAATAGAGTTCTGGTGAGTCTGAAAGACCCTTGAGTGACTTTCAGATGACTCTCAGAGGAGCACAGCTGTTTGTGAACAGGAAGGGAGAGCTTCCTTGTACCTCCTTCAAACTCAGCAATGTGACCATGGAATAAATCAACCTTCCGTAATGATTCTGAAATTCCTCACAAACCAAAGCAGCCCAAAGCAATTGCAGGGAGTCATTCTTTGTTAACACCCAAAGTGTACTTCCACCAGGGCACCAGCAAGTGTGTGTGTTCTGCGTGTTTTGAGAGTGGATGTATAGGGACTGCTCTACATTTATCAATCAGTAAGGTCAGAATGGAGCTGATGCAAGCCTGTCAAACACGGCCTTTCTATCATGCTAAGTGCAAGAGCAGGGAAGGAAGAGTCAGGGACACTTGTTTTCAGAAACAGCAGAAGTGATGACCGCTTCCCTATGAGTAGAGGAAATCTGTCCGTAGTCAGATGCTAAACAGGGGACAGAGCCACCTGTATTGAACAAAGAATGTTTCACTAAAATGCTATTGGTCTGCCCCAGGAGGGTTTTCTAACAGATGCCGAGGGAGCTACAGTGAGAGCACTGAGGGAAACCATTGCATTAAGAAGATACTAGACCCTCTCCATACCATTAATTTAAACTATTTTTCAATATAATGCATGCTACAGTTCTCATACCATTTTCCTGGAAGCTGTCCGCTACTCTCATCCAAGTGTGTTTTTCCAGAATAATTTGAGGATGACTTAGGGGGACCCTATTATCAGAATCTTCTCTGTAGCTCTCATATCTGTCATCAGGAATATCATCTAATAAACCTCCTGTACTTCTGAAGTTATGGAATTTTACAATATGGAAACTGAGGGGAAAATGCCTAAATAATTTGTGTAAGGTAAGTGATTTAATGTAGAGTAAAAGGTCTCCTCTGACTGAGAGGTACACATTTACTGCTTCCTTCAATTGCATTTTCTGTTCCACTTGAACCACAAACACTGGAAACATTTAAGTCTCTCTGGATTTTTTTAGACAAACTTTGCATTGATGTTTCCTTTGCATTGATGTTTCCAGTTTGGTGTAGTGGTTAAGTGCGTGGACTCTAATCTGGGAGAACCAGGTTTGATTCCCCACTCCTCCACTTGAACCTGCAGGATGACCTTGGGCAAGGCATAGTTCTGGCACAGCTGTTCTTGAAAGAGAACAGTTTCTATCAGAGCTCTCTCAGCCCCACCTACCTCACAGGGTGTCTGCTGTGGGGAAGGGAAGGGAGTTTGTAAGCCGCGCTGAGACTCCTTTGGGTAGTGAAGGGCGGGGCATAAATCCAATCTATTATCATCATCATTATCATCATCATCATCATTATTATTACATCAGTCATATTTCACAAATGCTCTAGAAACAGTTTCCTGAACTCATTTCAAAGCTTGATCTCTTCCTTTGGATAGTCCAGAAATCATAAATGAAAGCAATACAATTAATACTCTGGGTGTATAACACAAACATGGTTTATCAAAAGCCCCTTTCAGTGGTGTTGATTTTGGTACTCTTCCATCACATCCTGGGAGAGCCCATTTCATATGATTCTCTTGAAACACATCGGCACCGTTTTGTTCAAATAGGCCAATGCATGTGTTTTCCAGATCTGGTACACGTCAGAAACCATGATTTTTTAGGGTTTCCAACTGTATACACTGTGAAGGATTATTCGGTTAGCAGAGTGCTCAAGACACATAGTGCACCAGAGCCAATCTGGCTAGTGTGTGCTGACAAGAAACAAAGTTACACATGGAGGGGGGGCGTGGCCAGGAGAGCGGAGGAGATGGTCGCATGTTAGCTCGGCTCCGTCTCCCTGCCTGCCTTTAAACGCAAACTACTCCTTCAAATCCTTCGGACAAACGCATATTAATCACTATGGGACGAAACTTATCCGCAAAAACGAAAAAAAACTCTGAAACAACAACGCCAATGTCAAAATTCCTCTTAAAAGATGACGGCGGCCCCAGCGGCAAACGGGCAGTGCATACTCCTAAGATGGCCGCCAAACCTATTCAAGATGACGACGGGACGTCCCTTTCCCACCACGAATTTCTCAAAACTATAAAACAACTAGAAGAGAATATCGCCGATCAGGTGCACTCGGCAATAAAACCGCTAACAGAGGAATTTCACTCGTTGAAAGAAACCCTTTCAGAAGTGGCGCAAGCTGCAGAAACGGCGCTCGAAGGAGCCATCGCAGCCCAACAAGAGATCCAGGATCTTCAGAAGTCTGAAACCTGGGCCCGAAACAAAATTATGGTACTTGAAAATAAGGCGAAAGAACAGAACCTGAAGTTTCGTGGCCTGCCTGAGAACGAGGAGGGTGAGTCCGACCTTAGAATTTTCTTAGCAACTTGGCTAGCGAAAGCATTAGATTTAGAAGAAAACGTAGCACCCCTTATAGACTCTGCATACCGCCTTGGCTCCCTTACTAAAAGGAGCGGAACATTTCCCCGGGATATACTTGCAGTTTTTCCCGATAACCGAACCAGAAACGCCATTTTAAGAAAATCTAGGTCGGAAGGAGGCTTAAAATATAAAAACGCGAAGATCCTCACCCTTTTGGATCTGTCGGTTGAGACTCTTCAGCACAGAAGAGACTTGAAAGTAATAACGCACAAACTTATTGAACATAAATTTAGGTTTCGTTGGTCCTCGCCTACTGAACTGTTAGTTCTTCATCAAGGAAAACGCTATATAGCCACGGATATTGACAGTGGCTATCAGCTCTTAACGGATCTTGGTATCCATTTTGAACCCCCAAACCCACCGAAACCTGAAGACATGACTCCCAATGATGCAGACGCGTTCCACCGATGGCTGCAAGCAGGGAGAAAGAAGAAATCCCGCGCGTGAACTCTGCATGTACTTGGATATCAATGCCTTGACGGCCAAGAAAATTTATTGTTCTGCCAATTGGTCCCCTAGAACTCTCAATTGAGCGACGGACCTAAGAGGGAGGTTACATCCCTCCCGGAATTATATGGACTCTAGACTCAATCAGAGGACTATGATCCACGGAAAGCAGCAAACCGTTCTTGTTTGACTTTAAAAACCCTTATCATCAGAAATCAGCAAAATCTTTTTGTTTGACTTTAAAAAAAAACACCTTATCACCAGAGAGCAGCAAAACGTTTTTGTTTGACTTTAAAAACCTTTTCCACAACCTGTTGCTAACTTGTGAAGTGCTATTGGAAAAAGATTTAAGTTCCATGGTCATTGAAGTTCTTGTTAAGCTATTGCTAACTATTTTATCCAGGCAAGCTTGCTTTTAACATTTTTCTCTTTTCATGAGCTCAACACTTATAAAAGCTTATTATATTTAAGGGTGCTGTTAACCCGTTTTTTCTTTGACCATGCAGGTAAACGAAGGGTATAGCATAAGAAGTTCAAGGGTGCGGTTAACCCATTTTTTTTTCCTTGGTTACAGTATATTATGTTTAAGAAAGCTGTTAACCCATCTTTTCATTGGAAATGTAGGTAAGCAAAGGATATAGCATAAGAAGTTCAAGGGTGCAGTTAACCCATTTTCCCTTGGTTAATATATATTATTTAAAAAAAAATTTTAAAAACTTTTTTATTATGGTAAAGCTGAATGGAAATGTATTGTAATGGATAATTTATTTATTTTTGAAAGGTGAAAACAACCTCCCTTTATGTTATATGATGAATATAACCATACTTATTTCATATAAGGGAAATACATTCAAATCTATGTTAAAACAACTAAGAGAAAAAGAAAAAGAGTTTAATTATTTTACGGCTCTGATAACTATTATTTAATTAAATGTTTCATTTATTTATAAGATGTAACCAATCCCTTGTTACTTTTAAGGTGAACTAAACCACTTTACTTTTTGCAGGAATCAATGGAATCAAAGGGCTAAGAACCATCTTTGTAGTTATTAAGCAAGCCTACCGAATGTATACTGTGTGGTTCAAAAGCTTTAAAGCAATAATGATCTCTAACTGAGCTTTGAGACAAACTCAATTGGTGATATCTTGTACAGGCTTACCTACATAAATTGTCTTATAATCTGTATTGGGACTACACTATAATTACTCTAATAGGTGGTGCCATAGACTGAGAGACAACAATCTAGTCTTGAAAAATCATATAGCACTATTGATATAATACTTTATGTAGTCCTATATTATACACCTTTAAGGTTTGCATACCTTGTCTGGAAACAAAAGTAAGGGAAGACAGTTGTTTGTTATGACCTCTTTAATATTTTTTCTGTAGAAGGAGTAAAACCAACTCTATAACGCCTAAGATGGGAGGGAGACGGAAACGTTCTTAACGTTCTTAACGTTTCCCCCCAATAAACCATTAATTTTGTCTTTTTATCTCTTTTATATATTTAAAGTGATTCAATTAGGAGTGGCAGGGAGCCTTGCTCCTACTATCTGGCTCATATATAGGCCAGTTAGTCTGAACACTACCCTCCATATAGAAGGGTTGTTTTTGCAGTTTAGTTGTTAAAAGTTAGTTTTGGTTTTATGCAACAAATACATATTTCCACTTGGAATGCCAGAGGCCTCAACGACAAAATTAAAATTAAAAGAGCGTCAAATCTATGGACAAAGCAAAAAGTTAATATTTTGTGTCTTCAAGAAACACATCTAAAAACATCTCTTAATCAAGTCTTAAAAACAAAATGGTTTTCCCAACACTTTCAGGCTCCAGGAAGCTCCAAAGCAAGGGGAACAGCTATATTGATTTCTAGTAATTTACCTTTTCAATGTAAGAAAACTGAACTTGACTCTAGGGGTAGATATATCTTTATACAAGGTGATTTATATGGAAAACCACTAACTATTGCTTCTATCTATACCCCGAACTCTGATCAAATTGGTTTCATAGAGAATACATTAAAGAAATTGATGGACTTTAAAACAGGGGAATTAATTATTGGAGCTGACTTGAATTATATTGTTGACCCAAGGATTGACAGAACTTATAATACATTAGTACAACAAAAACATTTCAATAACAAGACCAAACTCCAGGGAATATTTGATTCTTTTGGCTTAATTGATATCTGGAGGGAACTAAATCCTGGGGATAGGCAATATACTTTCTACTCGGCACCCCATCAAATTTATACCCATATAGATTTCCTGTTAACATCT
>NW_015165241.1:1399266-1415768 GCF_001447785.1 Gekko japonicus | reverse complement strand
TCCATTCTGTTGTTGTTCAGTCGCACAGTCGAGTCCGACTCTTTGTGACCCCATGGACCAGCTCCCGCCAGGACCTCCTGTCTTCCGCCATCCTCTGAAGTTGGCTCAATTTCATGTTCGTTGCATCTGTGACACTGTCTAACCATCTCATCCTTTGCCGTCCCCGTCTTCTTTGACCTTCAATCTTTCCCAGCATCAGGGTCTTTTCCAGTGAGTGCTCCCTTCTCATTTGGTGGCCAAAGTATTTGAGCTTCAGTTTCATTATCTGGCCTTCCAGGGAACAGTCAGGGTTGATTTCTTTTAGGATTGACTGATTTGATCTTTTTGCAGTCCAAGGGACTCTCAAGAGTCTTCTCCAGCACCATAGTTCAAAAGAATCTATTCTTCGGCGCTCGGCCTTCCTTATAGTCCAGCTCTCGCAGCCATACATGACTACTGGGAATACCATTGCTTTGACCATGTGGACTTTTGTTGGCAGGGTGATGTCTCTACTTTTTATCATGCTGTTTAGGTTTGCCATCGCTTTCCTCCCAAGGAGCAGGCGTCTTTTAATTTCATGGCTGCAGTCACAGTCTGTGGTGATCTGGGATCCCAGGAACGTGAAGTCTGTCACTACTTCCACGACTTCCCCTTCTATTTGCCAAGGAGTGATGGGGCCGGATGCCATGATCTTAGTTTTTTTGATGTTGAGCTTCAAGCCCACTTTTGCGCTCTCCTCTTTTACCCTGAGCAAGAGGCTCTTGAGGTCCTCTTCACTTTCTGCCATTAGAGTGGTATCTGCATATTTGATGTTGTTGATCTTTTCCCCAGCAATCTTAATTCCCGCTTGTGATTCATCCAGGCCAGCATTTTGCATGATGTAGATTAGGATTCTAATCTAGTCTAACTAGCTAGGATGGATGGAGATACAAGAAAGCATGTCATGCTCCCATGGTGCCAAGATGGAAAAGAGTTCCACAGTGTGGAGAGAAGGTGTCAGACTGGAAGGAAGGAAGATTCCCTGAGAGTAGAAATCTACACATCGAAGTAATAGCATCAGAGAGTAAAGGGAAGAATAGGCAGTGTTCTGGTCTCCCTATCTCTCTGACTCTCTTATAGACCCCCTTTGAAGTCTAAGACAGAGTGTAAAGTCCTTCACTTGATAGTGTCAGTATAGACTATTTACAATTATTATTATTTCATATGGGCTTTGGGACACAATTTTTAAATGCTATTAGCTCTATTTATAACAACCCTACTGCCAAAATTCGAGTAGACAATAATTTAAGTAGAACTATTAAAATGAGCAGAGGCACATGACAGGGCTGTCCCCTGTCGCCCTTAATATTCGCTATAGCTATCGAGCCTCTGGCAGATGCTATAAGGTCATGCCCAGATATTACTGGAATACATATTGGTGGTCAAGAACACCTCATCAGTATGTATGCAGATGATTTATTTATTTTTATTTCCAACCCAAATACATCACTAGTGGCTTTACAAAAGATTTTTATAGAAATGCAGGTTATAACGGGTCTAAAGATAAATGTTAACAAATCCAAAATAATTCCATTATATATTGGGAAAACATTAAAGTCTCATTTACAGTCAATCTTTCCATTTAAGTGGATAAGTGAGTGCTGGAGATGTTTAGGAGTAATTATCCCTAATGATTTAAAAGACCTATTAAAATATAATTTTTTGGAAGTGGTTAAGAGTACACAACAAAAATTTGAACAATGGAAAACACAAAATTATACTTGGGCGGACAAACTCAATATAATTAAAAGCTTTGTCTTACCCAAATTTTTATTTTTATTTAGGGCATTACCTATTCATATAGATATTAAGGTATTAGATAAATGGCAAAAATATTTGGTGGATTTTTTCTGGGGATATAAAAAACCCAGAATAAAATTCAGTACCTTAAGAAGAAAAGCAAAAGATGGTGGTCTAGACTTTCCTGATCTAAATATATACCATGAGGCAGCTATTCTCTCTAATATAACTAGATTGTTGAGAACACAAGATAAACTCCATTGGCAGCAGATACAAGAAGCAGATTGTAAAATTGCATCATTACCAGAACTATATTGGAGTGATACTAAAAATAGAAAAGACATATTATTACAAAATGATTTTTTGTGAACTTCTTTGGCAATTTGGGATAAGTATAGACCTAAGATACTACCTGTAATCTCTCGCTATTCAGAATATACGGGCCAAAATTGGTTTCGGCCAGGGAAAGAACAACAGGTGTTTAGAAAATGGAAGTCAGCAGGTTTTTATTATCTTAATGACTTTATACATAACGGAAAAATATTAAGCAAAGCAGAAATTGAGACCAAGCTTGGTGAACAAATCCCTTGGTTCAGATATTTACAACTAAATAATATGCTGCAAAACTGTATGAACAAACAGGTTTTTACATCCCCATTAATTGAATATGAAAAGATTTTAAAGTGCCAAGATGGTGGGTCAAAAGGCTTAATTTCTAAGATATACAAACTATTATGCTTAACAAAGAATGCTGACTGGTTGAAAAGTCAAAACCAATGGCATTTAGACTGTACACAACCGTTGTCTAAAGACACTTGGTAAACAATATGGTCATTGCCAAATAATACAGCCTCAATATTCAATGTTAGATTTAATACATTTAAAGTTTTACATAGATGGTATTTAACACCAGCCAGACTTCATAAAATGAATCCAGCCATTCCTTCTATGTGTTGGAAACAATGTGGACAGTTAGGCGACTTTGCCCACTGTTGGTGGCATTGCCTGATAATTCAACATTTCTGGAAACATATACTAATGCAAATTGTGAAAATTAATGCTATACCTGCTTCCCTAGAGTCAGTTGTTCTATAACTAGGATTAATAGATTTGAAGGTTAAAAGTATACGGATGCAGACAGCAATATTGATTGCAGTTGCCAGAATTTCTATTGCACAATTTTGGAAAGCAAAAGAAGCTCCATCGTTATATTGCTGGCAAAATAAACTTTGGGAATATTTTGTGCTTAGCCAAATTTCTACAAATACCTGTGGGGAAAATACAGCAAGTAAACAAAAATTATTTCAAGCAACTTGGTTTCCTATATTAGAATATTTGGCGAACAGTGGTATTGTACCGAAAAATCCTTACTATTAAAAATTGTTACATTTTTAAGTTGCTATATGATATATGTTTGTTTGTTTTACATTGTAATTATTTAAAAGATATTATCTTTATTTCATCTTGTATTAATATGCTCTCCTAAAGTTATGTATTGTTATATTTATTGACATAAGGTTAAAATTGTGGTGTGTTGTTTGTTTATAAAAAATAAAAATTATAAATGAAAAAAAAGTCTCTAATCTGTTCTTGATTGGTGCTTGCTTTTAAATACAGGTTACTGTAAAACTATTCTACAATAACCTTTATTTCCTTAAGCATATTTTTTCACCTTTTCCATTTTTCAAAAATTTTATGTGCTTCTTATCTGCTTGTTTCCGTAGTTTGTATGCTAACCATCTGGTAGGTTTATTAGCATTTTCAAAATAGTTTTGTTTTGCATACATTATTTTCTTTGCTATTTCTTGTGTCAGCATACAGTTAAGTTGATGTAAATTCTTAATCTTTACTCTTATCTGTTCTTACTGGTTCAGAATGCATCTTTAGCTCCCCTTGTTTAATTTGTTTTTGAGCTGGCTGAATTTCTGCTTCTTTTTCCTCTTTATCCATGCATTTTGTCTGATGAACCATCCTCTCACATAAGCTTTAAAAGCATCCCAAATTATATCTTGGGAAGACTCTGGTTGGATATTTATCTTTAAAAATTCTTTAAATTTTTCTTTAGATCTCGTAATAAATTCAGCATCTTTTAATAACCATAAATTCATTGTCTACCTGTTTTTCCTCGGTGTATCCTATAAAGCTAATTGTAAAGGATTGTGACCTGCAAATGCCAATGGGAGAATTTCTGCATCTATTTACCATATTAGTTTACCATATTAATCAATAGCCATCCCATGTCCAATCTTGACCATGATTTATGTCTTGCTGAGAAGAAGGTGTATTCTTTTTTGTTAATATTTCTGATTTTCCAGGCATCCACTAGTCTGTGTTCTTCTGTCAATTGTAAAAAGGAATTTGGTAATTCAATATCCTTCTTTTGTTTCCCCACTTATCTCTTTCTATCCAGACTTTTATCAAATACTGTGTTATAATCTCTAATAATACATAATTCCTCATAAATTTGATTTGCCAAAATTTTCTGCAAGGCCTTAAAGAATTCTTTCTGTTGTTGGTTCGAGGCATATACATTGACAATCAAAGTTGCTTTGGCTTGTCTTTGTATTTTAACTATCACAACTCTTCCATCTTCTGATTCATATATCAATTCTGTAGATGTTCCTTTTCACATGTAGCTACTTCTCTCTTTTTTCCATGTCATGGAGAGCCAGTTTGGTGTAGTGGTTAAGTGCGTGGACTCTAATCTCGGAGAACCGGGTTTGATTCCCTACTCCCCCACTTGCACCTGGCTGGATAACCTTGGGCAAGCTATAACTCTGGCACAGCTGTTCTTGAAAAAGAGCAGTTTTTGTCAGATCTCTCTCAGCCCCACCTACCTCACAGGGTGTCTGTTGTGGGGAGGGGAAGGAAAAGGAGATTGTGAGCCGCTCTGAGACTCCAAGTGAAGGGCGAGGTATAAATCCAATTTTTTTTTTCTTCTTCTTCTTCTTCTTCTTCTTCTTCTTCTTCTTCTTCTTCTTCTTCTTCTTCTTCTTCTTCTTCTTCTTCTTCATGTCTATCCGCAGAGCTAAAAAGGGTTCCATTTTTTTGCTTCTAGATACTTTGTATCTGACTCATATTTAATATGAGTTTCTTGTAAACATACTACATCTACATGCATCTTCTTAATTTGTTAAAATATTTGTTTCCTTTTTTGTGGAGCATTTAATCCGTTGACATTGATAGAAATTATTTTTATCATCTTCCTGTCCATCTTTAATGTGTTTTTTTTTGTCTTTGGTTCCAGTTCTATTCTTTTCTTGTAGCCTTGTTACTATAACACGTGGTATTTCCTTGGCCTTTTTCCTTATCTTTTCAACTCTGGGTCCTGTTGCACCTTTATCCTGCTGATCTTCTTCTTCCTCTTCATCTTGTTCTCCTTCTTCCTCTTCGGCTCCCAAATCCACTCCATAATTTTTTAAGGAAATCTTCTACTTTGAATATCGAGTTTATTCTGTATCTTTTACTTTGAAAGGTGAAGAGGATACCTTCAGGAAGCAGCCATCTGTAGGTTATTCCATTCTATCTTAATAATTTTGCCACTTGGGAGTAACTTCTTCTCTTTTCATTCACTCTCCATGGGATTTCCTTCAAAATTGGAATTTCTGTCTCTTGAACACAGAGTCTCTTTTTACTTGCAGTTTTTAGGATGATGTCTCTCATAACTTTTTTTGTGAAATCTCATTAATTTCTCTGAGTACTTTATTTCTTCTTGCATAAGCTGAATTCATTCTATAGGCCACATCTATCTCATTCAAGATGTCTTGAGTACTCTCCTCTTCCAAATATGTTGCCAAAATTTTGGTCATTTTCTCCTTTACACCTTCCTCTTTCTCTTCTGGAATGTTCTGGAACCTTAGCATATAAGAAGCTTTGTCCAATTCTAATCTAATAAGAGAATCCTCTAAAAGATCTTGCTTGGCTTCCATAATTTGGAATCTCTGGGCTGTCTCTTCCACTTTCTCTTGTAACTGGGTAGTAGCCTGTTTTAGTGTAGTAATTTGTTGCACGTTCTCCAAAATATTCTTGAGTTGGAGATTTATTATTTATTTATTTATTTATTTTTCATACTTATACCCCGCCCTCCCCCGAGGGCTCAGGGCGGCTTACAGAGGCAAGAACTCTTGCCATGGTAAAACAATCATATACATAAAAATTTAAAACATATACTACATATTAAAATCTTAAGTTAAATCATAAATAAACAAAGTGCTCAGTGCTCAGTGCTCAGATGTCACCTGCAATGCCAGAGCATCAAATTTTGCTTGTAGAGGCTCAATCACCATTGGTAATGCATTACTTATGGCCTATGGAATTGTGCTTTCTATTGCTTTATTTACTATCTCCTTGATCATGGTCTGCAATTCTTGATTTGACTATGGGGTTTGAGAGTGCTGATTTTACTGCACTTGGTGAGGGTTTAGCTGAACCAGAAGAAATTTTTCATTTAAGATCACAATTAAGTCCCCAAACTGTCCTCCTTCTTTCTTTCCCCTGTCAGTGCCAACACCATTAAAAATTACTTCAGTACTACTTCAAAAACCTCCCAATGTTCTCTATGTTTCCAAACAATTTGACCACAAGACTGATTTTCATAACATACATCAGTTCTCCTTATCTCGTTATTGTAAGTACTAGAGCAGTCTAAACAATATCACTCTATAATTCAACAAAAGAACTCCTTGTCATGTAGTTCTCACAGTATACAAAGACAGATCTGCTGTTTTTAACCCTCTCACTCTTATTATGCTTTATTTTTTTATGCCTGCTCCTCTTACCCTCAAACCCTTGTGAAATGCCAAGTGTTACCAGTTTAAATGTCAAAGTTTTAACATTCCAGGTTAACACCAGGTATTCCAGATATTGAAACTCTCTCAAAGATTATTATAACTTGTATTCCTATAGCATATCGTTTATATTTTATAGATTCATTTTTACCATGCAAAATGGCCCAGATTCCCAAATAGTAGATGTAAGGATTTATCTTTCAAAAAAGGAAAAAGCCACAAGAACAAGCAAGATATATAAATTGTAATCCACAGAAGAAGGGTTCTTCTTAGAGCTTCAGGCTTCTTCCAAGCCCTAATCCCTTCAGGTGCACCACAACAACAAAAAACAGGGAGAAATAAAAATAAAAACTCAAATTAATCCAGAAGTAAAATCCCAAATAGTGCCACAAGTAATCCACAGAGATCACAGGTAATCCACAAACTCAAGGCAAAAAATGAATCCACTACATCCAGATAGGTATCCATATAAAATAGCTTAGTTTTCCAAAGAGAAAAACCAAATTTCCCAGTAGAGGTAATCCACAAAATCAAGGTAGCATATAAACCACTGTCTCCAGGTATATATCCATATAAAATTTCTCAGTTAATTGCTAGTAAATGTCAAAGCCAGCAAACTTTCCAAAAAAGAAAGAAACAAGAAGAAACAAATTTTCCACTGAAAGGAAGAGGAAACAAACATTCCACTAGGGACCAGGAGGCTCAGGGGTTCTCCGGGAGATTGTCCAGGAGCCCTCTGATGGCCACGCAGCACTAACCAGACTCAGGGCACATTATCTGACTAAAATCTCTTTCATTAACTTGCGTTCAGCCTTTACATCCCTTCACTTCCAAACTATGCAAACAGCAGTGCTGAAAGGCCGATATACCAAAACAACAGCAACTGAGCACCTTTATATATGTGGTGGCTCAGTCCCTGAAGATCTGTGTCATTACCTCCTGGATTGTCCACTTTATTGACTCCCAAGAAAGAAGCTTCTTGGCACAATCTTATATAAATTGGGCCCTTGCTACACATCTGAAAAAGTTTTAACTTTACTTGCAGAAGTGGAGCCAGAGTATTCGTACAAGGTTGCACTCTTTGCCCTAGCAGCAAAGAAAATCTGTAAAACTTCCTGTGTTTTAATGCTGATCCTATTCTGCATTTTATAACTTTTATTGTATTGTATTGTATTTGTAACAGCCATTGGCCATATGCAATAAATCAAACTGAACTGAACTGAGAACCAACTCACCCAGGACAAGTAGGTGATCGTTTCTCAGACTGTGGAGGTTCTTGTCCCCTTCAAGAGTCACACAGACATGTTCTCGTCTGACATGGTGAGTCTGGCTCTGGTCATCCCCATGTTTCACCTGGCACGTGAGGGACTGGCCTTGTTGTTGTATCTGGGCATGGGACATGCAGACCCTGTTCCTGAGGTGTGTGCGCTGGTGAGGAGGCTGAAAGAAGGCCTTGAGGAATGCTTTCAGCCTGTCTTCTCCAAGAAGGAATACATGTTGGCAAGCATGTTTGACCCGTGCATCAAGGGCAGGATCACCGAGCAGATAAACAAGTTGGACCTCTGGAGAGACACGCTCTCCCAGCAGGTCGAATGCAGGCAGGCCAGTGGGGTCATGTTGCCAGGAGTTGAGGAAGTGGGGGGCGAATGCAGCACAGCTCCTGCTCTTCCCCAACCTCCTCAGCTAGTTTAGTTTAGTCTATTTCTACAGTCCTTAGACCAGTCATACAAAAAATAAGTACACCCTTAAAAAATTCCAAGATTTAAAAATACATCAGTAAAACATTAAAAGTAAAATTTAATCTAATATCAAACTACTATATCTAACTAGCTGCCTTGGGGTTTCCATGATCTGAGTATCACCATACAAAAACTGGCTACTTGGTGGGTAATCTTGGGATTTCTATCAGATAGAAGGAACTCAAGTCTAGCTTTTTCAGAGAGGCCCAGAATTTGTTCCGTCAGAGGCATGATGATTTTATTACGCGCCACCTGATAATACGGACATCTTAAAAACATGTGCTCTATAGTCTCAGCCTCCCTTAATGGGCAGGTATAAAGCCTTTCTGTGAAAGGAATAGTCTTATATTTTCCTTCAAGTACAGCAGAAGGGAGGGCAGAGCACCTCGCCAGAGTGAAGGCTCTTCTAAACCCTTTTACTTCAAGAGATGTTAAATAGTTGGCTGGGCCCACAGTATTTTTGATAATTGCCCTCATCTTAATGTTTTGTATGCTGGAAAGAACAGTTTGGCATTTTATATCCTCGATTCTCTGCTTGACTAATATTTTTGCTTGGTCTGTTCCAAAAGATAGGAGCACTTGGGGGGATAAACCTATTTTCAGCAGATAGCTCTGAACAGACTTAGACCAATTTGATTGGAACTTGTCGCAGAGTATCAGAGGGAGTAAACCTTGTGGATTGAGACACCCCTTTAGCCATGTATGTATTGATAGAATACAGACCCAGGCTTCAACTTTTAAACAGCCTGTCTCCAGTCTTACCCTGGCATTTGACACACATCTAGGGACCTGTAAGATTGTTCTTAGGAACTTAGACTGAACCCTTTCTAGAGGTGCAAAATAGGAACTGGGAGGCCCCATAAATGAGTCATATAACAGTTGGGCTAGCGTCTTGACTTTATATAATTTGAGGGCTGCGAGAACATATGACCCCCCCCCCGCTTGAGCAATACTTTTGCAATACTATTTGAAGATCTTTCTCCTTGGTCCGCAGCATATTTATTATGTTGAAGCCTAGAACCCATATCCTGCAGGACTACCCCTAGGTATTTAAAGTTTTTAACTTGCTTGATGCGATGGCCATTAATTGACCAGGACCTAATTTTTAGTCTACACCCAAAAGCAACTATTTTGGTTTTCTGATAGTTGATTATAAGAGACTCAGTTTCACAGTATGAGGAGAGCTTCCCAAGAGCCCTCCTCAATCCTACAGGAGTTCTGGAGAGTAGCGCTGTGTCATCAGCATATAATAACACTGGTGCTGTCCTATTGGCAAGTCTAGGGGGTCCTCAGCTAGGCTGCATCCCCCCTGGCCCCCACCTTGAGGACTGGAGAGATGGCACTCTTCAGGTGGCTTGCTGGCTCCTCTGGGAGCAGTAGAAGGCCCGTGAGATGGAGCACGGTGGCTATGATGGTCAGGGACTACCTTTTGGAGCCCAGCTCTCTCTCTCTCATGGCCCAGGAGCTCCTCTCATGCCCTCCTATGAGCATTCAGAGCAAGCATGTTTTTTCCACATGCAGGCTACATCGCCAGCTCACATCGCTCTTGCCTGAAGCCCTGGACAGTGGAGCTGTTGGCCTTCTGCAAGGTCAACTTGCCACTGTGCAGAAGCCCGGACCTGGACTTTGAGTGTGACTGAGGTGAGCACAGTCTTGTTGTGCCTGCATCCTCTCTTCATCTGTGTGCTGGGAAGTTTGGTTAGAAATGCTCTTCCCAAAATTAAAGTAGACAGAGAGACCAGAGAGAGACAACCCTCCCTCAAATCATTCCAATTGGCAGACAGATGCCCCACCAACCCCCCATGGCATTCTTTCACCCAGGCCACTCTCTCCAGAACACCTCTGTAACCCCAGTAGCTGTGTGGCACTGGGTACCATCCATCCACCCCCCCCCAAAAAAAAATTGAATGCTGCAAAAACAGTTTTCACTCAAGCTAGTAGAATATACCGTTCAAAAACCAGAAAAACCCAGAGGACAGGAGTGCTACAGAAATTGACAATTGTCTTTGCAAGGGTGGGCGAGCATTGAGCAATACTCCCTCTAAGCTGTGCAGTCTTGTGAGTAAAAATTGTACTTTGTGAGCTACGGGCATTAAGGTTGTGTGAGCAGGCAGGTGTTTTGGTTACTGCAGGAATTGGTTTGCTCTGGAACCATCCTTCCTGAGCTAAGACAAAAATGTGTGAGCCAGAGGCTAAGAACCTGTGAGCTAGCTCACACCATCTCAGATAAGCTTAGAGGGAACAGTGGTGGTGGGTGAGGGAGGGCCCATGATGAGAGGGGCAGCCGCACCTAGGCTAAGGTCCCTCAAATGGGACAATGACAGCTGGTGCGTTGCTGCAGAGAGAGGAGGATCCGGGTGGACAAACAGCAACACCCCTCCCTCCCTCTTTCTGAGGCCTTCCTTCCCTGGCTTGACTCAATGGGTAAGGGAATGCTTGTGGACTGACTGGACACAAACAACCCACAAACAACCACTACCCAGATGCTGAGTCTTTTTGGGGGGTGCTACTCTAGCTCAGCTCCCCATGGTGCACCCTGGGTCACACTAAAGAGCTAGAACATCCCTCAAGTAGGTAATCCCGGGATCCCCCTGTCCACACTGCCCAGTTGACCGTTGACAAGACAAGCAGTCCTTCTCAGGACTACTTGACAAGGGGTAAAGGGGAGACTCAGTCTTGTAGAGCTGGCATCATGTCCCACAATAGCTGCTTGGTTCAGCTGCTTGGAAAGGAGGATCCAACCCAGGTAGGTAGGCTCGAGGGGCCAAAAAGGTACGAGCCATGTTTAAGTTTAAAAGACTAATACTAGTCTCTTTATTTTGAGAACTACAATATGGATAGGAAAGATGAGAGATAGGATAAAGGAGTACTAGCTAAGGGAGGAGGCAGATGTGGGACAGGTGAAAGGAAGAAAGGATTTCCCCCCCTGAGATCTCCATTCTACAAATCAAAGGGATAGTGAGGTACAGGAGAGAAAATACAGGAAAGTCAGCGTGGGAATGACTATCTAGCTATCTGTCTCTTGCTGCGAACTCTGGAGGAGGTTGACCCAGGGAAAGCACCTTCTTGCTTTTGAGCATGTGCCACATGCTGTGTATCCTTAGGAAACTCCCAAGCAATCCATTCTGCAGTCCATCTGATCTTACAGGTGAGGTGAAATAACTTAGGGGGGGTGTCAGGGAGGAGAGAGGTTAGATAAGATTGTGTGGAACCCACTTCCACCTATCCTTCCTTTCCCAGTTTCCCCAGGTCTGGGGGTAGGGGGGGAGCCTGTCTTGCAGCTTTTGAATACAGTACTGCCATGCAGGTTGGCAGGCAGGCAGTGGCAGACACAGGATTCCGTCACCAGGCTGGCACTACTGCATTCAATGCACTGGTTCTTCTGCTTTTTCAGAAAGGCCCCCATCGACAAGGATTCTCTGATGTTATATAAGAAGAGAAGCCCATGTTGGATCAGGCCAATGGTCCATCCAGTCCAGCACTCTGTCACACAGTGGCTAGAACTACCAGGTGCCATCAGGAGGTCCACTAGCGGGGCCAGGACACTAGTAGCTCTCCCACTGTTGTTCCCCCCAAGCACCAGAGCATCACTTGCCCCAGAGACCAAGAGGCCCTTCCTACTAGCCAGCCACTGATGGACCACTGCTCTGCTCCAGCCGCCATATGTTTGTCAAATTCCATCTGAAAACTGTTCATGCCAGCCGCCACCACCTCCTGTGGCAGTGTATTCCACGTGTGACTCACTCCTTGGGTGAAGAAGTACTTCCTTTTATCTGTTCTAACCTGACTGCTCAGCAATTTCATTGAGTGCCCACGAGTTCTTGTATTGTGAGAAAGGGAGAAAAGTACTTCTTTCTCTACCTTATGTCACCCCTCAGTCGTCATTTCTTCCCAAGCTAAGAGCCCTAAGCACCTTAACCTTTCTTCATAGAGAAAGTGTTCCCAATCCATGTATCATTGTAGTTGCCCTTTTCTGCACTTTCCCCAATGCTATAAATATCCTTTCTGAGGTGTGCGGTGAAAGCAGTGTTCAAATGAGGTTGCACCATCGATTTATACAGGGCAGGGCCTGTTGGTTGGTCTTGTTGGGTTTCTGTGTGGCACTGTGTGGCACACTTGCAGTGCCGCAGTGCCACTCGTTCTGGAGTGTGCCACTTGTTCTCCTAGCAAACAAGCACCTCCCAACAGTTCCCTTTCCCTGAGATTCTTTGGAAGAGTCTGACTGCTGGGTGCCTGCTTGCCTGCCTTGCTGAGTGCTGCTGGCTGGGTTTCCCCATTGGAAACAATAGAGGTAATGGGGGCAAGCTGTTTTGTGGGGGTGCTAAATTGCCAGGACTGCTGCATTCCTTTTCAGCTTCTGTAATGCTTACTTATCTATGGCCTTGCAGGTGGGGTGTTGTGCAACAGCAGAGGGCAACATAGACAGTGATTCTATAGATAGACCCGTTCTTTGATTTCCCCCCTCAATGTATGCTGACCAACCTGAGCTCAGACAGCATGTGATATATGAGGCTCCCAGATTCAAAGTTATAGTGTAAACGTAGCCAGTATTTGAATGTCATAAACCATGCACAAGTTTCCATTAAAGAAAATCCAGTTTCTAGATATATAACTGCATTAGAGACACATTTTGGCAAGCCCAGAATTTTCCACAGGAATTTGGATTGGACACGCTCAATGACACAGTCAAAAGACCTAATCCAAATTGGAATGCCATGTAGTAGTTGTGAAATCACTTTGGGCTTAAAGATTTTTATTGCGGCTGGCACAAATTGGTTGCCTCTGCAGTAAAAGAAACGTGCTATAGCCGATACACTAATGCTAGCTGCTTTTGCTGCGTGTTTGCAGTGGATAGACCAGGTTGCATTGTACTGAAAGTGAATACCTAGATATTTGTAATGTTTAACTTGTTCTATCACTTTTACCCTCTCAATCTTACTGGACTGTATACCCTTTCTGACATACAGAGCCACCCCCCTCCAACCCTTCCCCCCATCCTTCCGATATAATTTATAACCAGAAATCACCGTATCCCACTGATTTTCCTCATCCCACCAAGTTTCTGAAATACCCACAATGTCTATTTTCCCCAACATCAACTCCCCGATTTCACCTCAGACACTTCTAGCATTTGTATATAAACATCTATAATTTCCCAGGCCACTATTAACTGTGGTGGACAGCCAGGAGGTAACAGTACAAGTGACCAGTCCCAAGGAGGGCTGGGGTTTCTCCACAACAACAGGAGGGGGAAAATAAATCCCATCCTGAGGCCCTCAACCTCCAGAGATAGATAGGGTGTGTGTAGGGGACAGAGGAGTGGCGTTTTAAATCCTGTTTATTTTCTGTGCCCAGGTTGTGTTGATGTGGATGTGTTTAAGTTCTGTGCCTAATATGTATATAGATCAAATAAACCTTTTTTGAGTTTAAGACCTGGTGTGCCTTGACCACTCAGTCCTCCCCACTTGGCACATTACCAGAAGCAAAAGGGAGGCCAGGGAACCCAAACAGGCCCAAATCAGAGTGGTTGCCAACTCTCTAAGGGGTGCCCAAAGATTATGGTACTAACTTCCCAAGGTTGGGGAATCAGCCAGAGGGGTCTCACTGTCCCTCTAGGAAGGTGGTGTGAAACCAGTGAGTGGTGCCAGCGTGTAATGAAGGGAAATAGCCCCGCCAGGAAGGGTGGGAAGGCAAAAACAGGGGCTTGCGAGCCACAGAATGGCTGCTCAGTCTCCCAGGACTGAGGGCGGGTCCCCGTTTCACCACAGGGGCAATGCCTCAGCTGCTGGCACTGACCTATGATAGCAACAGTGTGTTGGAATTCTAGGGGATCTGACTGCACTCTCTGGAGGAAGCACAACTGTGCTTGTTCACTTCTGTGCATGCACACTCAGACTTTTTGGCTGCTTTCCCCCTTGGCCGTGGCTCTGTGCTGGTGGCACATTAACACTTTGAACCACCCCTCATGGGCCTGCAACACAACGCTCCCTGAGGGATGCAGGAACAAATAGTCTATGTCCTTTGTACCAGCAGCCGTTGTTCCATTGCTCCAATGCCCCGTCAGACTCCACCTCCCCCCCGGTCGCCCTCGGAGAACGCCAAGGCAAACTTCAGTTCCCAGTGTCCTGTGAGCTCCCCTTGGTGAGCTGACGCCTGGCTGCATGTGATGACCACCCCGCCCAACTGGGAGGGAGTAAGCATAGAGTCAATGATGTCTTCCCATTGGCTGTTGTGCTGGAGGAGGCATGAGAGGGCGTCTGGTAGGGAGTTAGATTTGCCCAGGAAATGGTGCAGAGTGAACCTGAACTTAAAAAAGAAGTCTACCCAATGAAGTTGCTTGGTGTTCAGGTTCCACGGAGTGCGTAGCACCTCCAGGTTCTTATGATCCGTCCAGACCTCGAAAGGTACCCTGGCACCCTCCAGCCAATGTCTCCATGTAGCTAATGCCAACTTAATAGCCCCCACCTCCTTATCCCAGACCGACCAGTTACGCTCAGTGGCATTAAACTTGCAGGACACATAACTGAGGGGGTGCAGATTTCCATCCCGTCCCTCTTGCAAAATAGCCCCACCCATGGCCACATCCGATGCGTTGACTTACACTATGAACTTTTTGTTTTCATCTGGATGGGCCAGCATGGGCTCGGAGGTGAACAGAGATTTGAAGCGATCAAAAGTTGGGGAGCCCGTGGCTGCATGTAACCACGCCCCAGGCTTGGCACTTCTGGACCCCTCCCTTTGGTTTTAAGGAAGTCCGTGAGGGGCAGGCTGACCTACACAAAGTTAGAGAGGAAAGCTCGATAAAAGTTCACAAATCCTAAGAAGAATTTGAGTTTGCAGCGGCTACAAAGGGCCTCCCACCCCAGGACATCCCGGACCATGGCAGGGTCCATCTCCAACCCTCTGGGAGAGATGTGGTAGTCCAGGAAGTCCACCTCGGGCCAATTGAACCCGCATTTGGATAGCTTGGCAAAAGGTTTATGGTCATTAAGTGTTTGTAACACCTCCCACACCAATTTCACATGTGACTTTTTGTCGGGGGAGTATAATAAGATGTCATCGAGATAAACAAGCCCCCCCCGAACAGGTGCTTGTGCAACACTTTGTTAATCAAGTTCATAAAGTCGCCAGGGGCCCCCTGGAGACTGAAAGGCATAACCTGGTACTCGAACTGCCCCAGCGGGGTATTAAATGCTGTCTTGTATTCATCTCCTTCCTTAATGCACACCTGGAAGTATGCATCCGGTAAGTCTAATTTGGTGAAAATCTTCATCTTGGCAGCCTCCGCCAGGAGGTCCTTAGACAGGGGCAGTGGGCAAGCATTGGTGGCAGATACTGCATTTAAGCACCTGTAGTCAGTACACAGTCTGAGGCCCCCGTCCTTCTTCTTCCGGAAGAGGACTGAGGCTGCAAATGGGGAGGAGGCTGGGCAAATAAATCCGTGGGCCAGGTTTTTATCAGTGAAATTCCGTTGTTTGACCTTTTCCCCCGGGCTCATGGCATACAGTTTTCCCTTAGGTAATTTCTGGCCAGGGAGTATTTCAATGGCAAAGTCAGAGTTGTGTGTGTGTGGGGGGGGGTGTAGCTCGTCTGCCTCTTCCTCTTCAAATACTTCAGCCAAGTCTCTGTACTCAGGGGGGGGGATGGCAGAGAGCTCCTCATGTGCCAAGCAAGCTCGCAGAGGTTCTTCCGAAGGCACCTGGCCCCAATTCTCCTCCCAGGAATGAGTCTGGCATCTCAGTACAATGAACCACACCCTCCCTTCATCCCAGACAATGTACGAGTTGTGGTCATGCAGCCACGGGCTCCCCAGCACCAGTGGGAACCGGGAGGTGGGGTAATAATGAAGTGTTGATGCTCCCAATGATATCCTGCCCCCATTCACAGAGAGACCGTTTTGAATTTACATGGCTCTTTCATGGCTGAGCCATCCATTTGGGTGAATATGATGGGTTCAGGGAGTTTGACCACTTGAGCCCATAAGCCCATAACCAAAAGGGAGCGGTGGCGCAGGCTGTTAATGCAGCCTGCCTTAACATCTGGCCGAACATCTGTTCGAGCCCCACGGTGGCCGGAGTGAGCTCCCGGCCTGCATCCCAGCTCCCGCCCACCCAGCGGTTCAAAAGCCCGTTAAAGGGCAAGTAGATGAATGGGAACCTACCCTTAGTAGGGTAGGGGCACCCCCCTCGTCCGAGGAGTGTGGTGTGCGGCGGCGGCA
>NW_015165241.1:1390692-1399209 GCF_001447785.1 Gekko japonicus | reverse complement strand
GGCGCGAGCAGCAGAAGGTGCGGATGACGTCATCTCTCGGCGCGGCGGAGCCTATCGGACGGAGCCAAGGCCGGGAGAGACGAACTCACACACCGAGACAGCTGCCTCATTGGAGAAGAACTGCGCCGGAGAAAGGAGCGTCCTGCCAACCGAAGGAGCCAAGGAAGCCGAAGCCGGAGACCAGAAGGAAGAGCCGCCACCACCGGGGTGCTAGGTCAGCTGACCCAACCCCTGAGAATGTGCCCATAGTTAGGGATCCATAAAAGTGATTAGCACTACAAAAGTTGTAAACCGCCCAGAGACCCCCATTGGGGGGGTTAGGGCGGTATATAAATCGAAGGATTTATTTATTTATTTATGTATTTATGTATTTATTTATTTATAACCAGGGAGGGATTAATCAAATCCCTGGCATACCCTAAGTCTATTAAGGCCCATACCCTCACATGGGTCCCTAGTTCACGGTTCATTACAGTAACAAAGAAGGGGGGTAATTGCTCACTATCTTCGGTGTCCCATGAGGTGGGACCTGCTGCTCCATGCCTCTTACAGCAGGTTCTGGTCGTTTCCCACCGGCTTGTCTTCATCTTTGCTGCTGGGCTCCTGATCTCCATCTGGGATGTCGTCTTGGAGAGCTCATTAGAACTTCAGCTTGGCTGTGCTCTTCCGCACTGGGGTGTCTTGAGGGCCCACATGACACCTCTCACAGCTCCAGCCCTTGTGTGTTGTGGAGGCTGACATACCAGTCCGCCACTCCGTCTCTCAGTTTCAATGCAATGTAAGCCACTCTCCGCTCATCAGAGGGGAACAAATGGCCCCAGTACTGCATGAACCTTTCCACCTGCACCACAAAGAAGGCCATCTTTTCTGAGGTTCCGTCAAAAGTGGCTTCCAACAGCTCCTTCAGCTGGTGTTCCCTTGGAGGGGGCTCATGCGGTCAGGGGGCAGGAGCTTGTTCTCCTGGAGGTCTCAGTGGCAGGTTCGTGGGAGGGGGAGGTGGCACTGTGGAGGGCGCAGGACGGAGCAACCGCATCTCTCCTTGCACCACCTGGGCCACCATTCTTGGTATGTCCAGCAAGGTTTCTTTGAGCATGTGGGTCGTCGTGGCCTGGGACAACTCAATCCGAGTAAGCTGCTCCTCCCAGCCTCCCTCCTCAGCCAGGTCCCAGTGAGGGTGCCCCTGTGGGGGTCTGTAGTCATAGCGGCTCCTGCTCCACAGGGCAGGAATCAGCATCCATGACTCCTGGATCTTGGCTTTGAACACGGCCCATCGTTTAGGCTTTACCACGTCTCTGAACAGCCGAGGAAGTACTTCCTTTCATCTGTTCTAACTTCTAACCTGACTGCTCAGCAATTTCATTGAGTGCCCATGAGTTCTTTTCTTGTGAGAAAGGGTGAAAAAATTGGGAGACAAGAGCAACCCACACATTCCATCCCATGGCAGCCTTTGCTGACATCATGGAGCACACACACACTAAATGAATAAGACAGAACTGTAGGAGTAAGCACACACTATGAACCAACAGGGCATAAATCAACATAGGTTAAATTCCCTACACACAATACTCTACCTCTGGAGGTTGTGGGCTCAGGATAGGATCTCTCCTTGGACCGGCCTCTGGCTCTGCTTCAGCCTCTCTCTCTCTTGCCCAAGAGAGCTGGGAACTTCCATTCATTCCCCAGTCCAGCCGACTGTGGAGTGGCTGAATTTTTGCTGCCTCCCAGGGTTCCCCCATGTCTGTGGCTTGTGGCCTGGACAGCCTCATCAGCACGGGCAGCAGGAGTGTTTCCTAACCTCCTGTAGGATGAAGACTGCCTCCTCTCTGGATGGGCTGGAGTCAATATTGATGCTGCCCTACCTCTTGTAACAATCCTCCTTTTCCTGCATTTTTTGTCCTTGGGGCAGCGGGGAACTGTAGGCCAGAAGGTGGGAAGCCCCATTCAACCGGGTGAGTGATACCCCTGCAGGCCCCTCTCTGGAACTACAGCTCAATTAAACCTTCTGGGGGAACATTTTAAACAAACAACCACAGATGGCAGCCATTTTGCAAACACAGGTAACTGCTATTTCATTACACCTACCAACAGCCACTGAGGGAAAAGTTAGTCCCACACAGGAGGCAAGCAGGAGAAGTGTCTTCTTCAAGAGAGAACGTCATTTGCCATTAATTCTGACAGGGCACAGTGGCTGAAGGGGGAGTGGGCGGGGAAGAGGAGCAGACCCAGCACCTGGCCAATGGCATGCAAGTACTCTTGAGTGGCAGCTCATGGGCCAATGGCTGAGGGAGCACATTGCACAGCCAATGGGAGAGCTGCAAAGTGCCACCCCAAAACACAATTATTATGTAGAGAGATATGTTCTACTATAGATTTCTTCCATCTGGGCTAAATACCAAAATCTGAATATACCACGAATAAATTCTTATGAAGGTACAGTGGCATCTCTCAGCATATAAACATGTCAGAGGAAATGTCAGAACTCACATTCAGAAATCACATTCATTTTTCCCTTGTCCTACAACTCCCCCCTCATATTTAATGTAACAAGGGCTTTTTTTCTGGAAAAAGAGGTGCTGAAACTCTCAAGAGGGAATGAAGTAGAAACACACAGGATTTTTTGAAACAATGTTATTTTCATGTGCTACAGACTTACTTCAACTTTGAAGTAGTTTCCAAACTTTAGACATGTCACCAACTTCCTCAGTTCTTTTTTGGGTCTTGCTTTTGGTACCTAATAGGGGTGTGCAAAAAAAAAATTCAGCCTGATTCGGATTCAGCTGAATCAGGCAGAATCTGATTTGGCTGGCCGAATGACCCCCAAATGCCACTTTTGGCAATGCATGCCGATAGGGGTGGCATTTGGCCGGCCAAATCACATTCAGCTCAATTATACCCTATGGGGACTCTCCACATAGGGTATAATTTCCCTTCAATGAAGGGAGCATGCCGCCTCTGCGGCACAACTGGAGTTTTAAAATTTAAATTCTCCCCCCCCAGTTGTGCCGTGGAGGCAGCAAGCTGCCTTCACAGAACGGAAGGCAATTTGCCTTCCCTTCAGTGAAGGGAGCCAGCTGCCCCATAAGCTAGCCTCCTTCTGCCTTCCCTGGCTCTCCCGCTTTGAAGGCCTGCAGAGCCCTCCCCTTGCCTTCCCTGGCTTGCCAGGAAAGGCCGGGGAAGGCTTGGGACAAGGCAGGGAGGCATTTAAATGCCTCTCTGTGCCTCCCCCGGGTTGCCCACCTGTAGAGCTCCCCTTCCCTGGCCAGTGGGTGCTTTTTGGACAGCCGCCGAAATGCCGCCGAAGTCCGGTGGTGGCTTTCGGCAGCAGACCAAAAAGGGGCCGAATGGGCTATTTTGGGGGGTGCATTCGGTTCAGATGAACTGAATGCACATCCCTAGTACCTAACACTGAATGATGACCTTGAAGCAATCATTTTTTAACATACTTTGTTGGATCAAAGACTGTTAAGGAAAGTCCAATAATTCTTATAAACAATAAATATGTTATGGTTTTGACTGACAAGGAGGATCTTTCTGGAGTGACAATCAGGTTCATCTGAGAAAATCCCCTTTCACACTCACAGGAGGAAATAGCTATTGTATTGAGAGTGTGCCAAATCTGAGATAGTTCCTTGCGCATTTCTTCTCTGAATGTTAGATGTTCTCTGAAGGCTCAGATGCCTTCTGTTTCATTAAGCTGAAATCTTCTTGCCAATGTGCGTATTTCTTCTTCCCCATAGAGAATGTTGTCCCTTGAGTTTGCTGGCCATTTCTTAGAATCCAGAACTCTTCCACACCTTGACAGTTCTGTGTCTTCTTTTGAAAGTAGTCTTTTCTGAAGAGAAATGTTAAGTTGATCATAGAATGCCACTTGGGAGATTGGTGGGTCATCAATTCTATTTTTTTTCTATGCAATGGAACACCCTTAAATTGCAGATTATCTGTTGCCTCAAGTGCTTTCTTGTAATAAGGACCTTGAACAGTGCTTCTCTTCCTACAAACATCAACAAGACACACAGTCTTGCTGTGGCCTTTGTACCCATCAATATTTTTCTCCTCCAAATCTAAACTAAGTTCAGACAGTTCATGCAAAGCATCACAAATTAATCTGAGATCCAAAATAAATTCAACCAATGTAATCTTTCTATGAAGACCTTCATATATGTATTTCTCCTTTCTGTCTCAACCATTTGCTGATTTGCCTTTCCCAAAATAATTCTGCCAAGCAGCCAAAACAGTTCTGTAGCTAGATCTTGAAGCCTTCCAAATTTTAAAATCTCCATCTCCAACATAACTGCACATGATTTGAGTTGCCTTGCATTTTTTGGAGATGAAAGATACATAACATACACCTTGGTTGCGTTCAAACTGGCAGTTTGGCCCAGCAGGCAAACATTTCAGGAGCATTTCAGTAGTGGATTAAAGGGGCGGGTTCACATGGCCACATGTTTCAGGCGTCCCCCAGCTGTACTCAAGCTGTCTTGTGCCGCTTCCCTCCAAAGTTTAAAAGATACCATGTTAAAGTGGTAGCAAACCGTGTATAGAGCGCGTTGATTCCGGTTCCCTGGGTGTGAACGCAAGCGCTGCTAAGGCGGGAACAACCCGCAGTCATTGATATTAGGCACAGGCTGTGTCCGCGGGCAGGCGCCATTGGTGCGCAATCCTGCCCTATTTGCTGCTGTGCCCATGCGCCCATGTGCATGGGTGCATACAACCCAGTGTGGAAACAGCCACTAACAGGCCACCAGGGCAGCCCAACAGTGTGAATGCTCCCTTGCGCTTCCTCCACGGTATCCTCCCACTTCATTTGCTGCGGTGTGAATGGGAATACCGCAACCAAGCCATTCCAGGTTTTCTTTGCCATGACTCCCTAGCACTTCAAATTGCCAGTCTGAACTCGCCCCTTGTCTATTCATGCCAGAAACTTCTTTTACAACATCCAGTACTGATGATTCCATCCCATTGCTAGCACAATGCCATAAAACAATAGCAGGGAATCTGGCTTTGGAACATTTTGAAACTCCTCCATGGGATCCCAGCATCACTGCATCACATATGAATGAGACTAAATTTCCCTTTAAGAATTCTTCAATGAACCCTAGTGACTCAATATGAGACATCAAACTTTTGTATATTCCAGTGATGGCGAACCTTTTAGAGACCGAGTGTCCAAACTGTGACCCAAAACCCACTTTTTATCACAAAGTGCCAACATGGCAATTTATTTCCAGTTCATTGATTTCCAGTTCATTGTTTTACTTTAGAAAAAACAACTCATACATTAAGATGATCCAAACAAAGTAAGGAAAGCAATCCCAAATGTTTTCATTTACTTAACATTATTTGGCAGAGAATTTGACACTTTAATGATGGTCTGGGCCTGGCTGAGGCGATGGCACGCGTGCCCACAGAGAGGGCTCTGAGTGCCACCTCTGGCACCTGTGCCATAGGTTCGCCACCACTGGTATATTCTATTTACTGTTATGGCTTCCAGCTCTATCAAACCAATGAAGAGTTTTACCGGAAGCTTTCATTAACTTCAGAGACTGATGTGGAACTCCCTGAGTCACTTGATATTTTTGACGTTCCAAACCTGAATTACTGGGAGTTGAAACTCCAGCTGGATTGATTGATGAATCCCTTGATGCGGATGAACCATCTCCAATTACTTTATGTTTCATTGTAGCCTCAGTAAAATAGTCTGAAATCCTTTTCGTGGTTCTCAGCTGTCACATGGAGCTGCTCCACCAGGCAGAGCCAGCAAGGGGTGTCCCAGCCTCTGCCCCCACCGTGCTAGGGTGCAGTGGGAGAAGCTGGCCAAGGAGTGTGCAAGGAGCATCCTGCCAAGACCACATGGGCCTAAGCACAGTAGAGGAGCTGGCCGTGGGGTGTCACCGAGTAGCTTCAGTTTGGGCCTGCCAGGGCTGCGATCCAAGCCACTCTGCAGTTGGGTAGGCTGCAGTTGATATTCTCTCTCTCCCCCCTGAATCCACCCCAGGCTCAAGGCCCACACCTCACCCTTGGCAAGAGCAACCAGTCCCCTGCACTGTCTGGCTGCTTCCCCACTTACCTACAGCCGCTACCAAGTCTCCCCTCATTTAAATCTTATTTTTTAAATCTTATTTTAATATTTTTGTCACAGGTGATGTCATGCTCCCCCAGTGCCCCTCATAAACTTTTAACCATTATTTGAGACATTTGTTTCCACAAAGAGGTTCTGGAGTTCTGTTCCAGCATGTCCCCCCCAGAAAAAAGCCCTGAATGTAACAATTCTTTCTACAATCTACTTCTCTGTGAATCTGAGGCAGTTCAGATGATGATATGATTGTGTTTGTTTGCTGTTTGGTCTTTCTCCCTTTTAATTCCTCACCAGCTGTGTATACTGCTGTAAAATGTATCCCTCCAGGGGAACCTCCCCAGCTGCAGCATGAAATGTCATGGGAGCTTTCAGAGTTGCCAGCTTTTATCATTTTGTCACGAGTCTCAGCATGTTTGAAGTTTTTCTTAACACATCTGGAAGGTTATTAGCCTTCTCCACCTTCCATTAGAGGGAGGTTGGCCAAAAAGATGTTTGGAGATACCACAGAGAGACCTGATCTAAATTAAGCTGTGAACATTAACCTCATCATGTAGGCATGGGTCCAACAAATTATTTTTGGTTCCCAAAGGGTAAGTTATATTGAAACTGAAAGCCTAATTAAAAATTGCTGTGCTTGTAGAAGTGCTTCTTGGTAGGTATTCCATTATATTTGAGGAACTGCATGGCATCCATTTAGTATGGTGCTTCAAAGACCTTTAAGTAGAAAATATGAACAACTATCTTCCTATTTATCTATTTCCAGTTCATTGATTTCTATCAGATTTTTATGTGCTAAATGCCCTTATCAAAAGCCCCAACCTGCATTGCTAGAATGAAAAGGGGAGCATTGTGTTGGCAAGCTCTGATTCCAACCTATGCAAGTTTACTGGAACTATAGACCTTACCAGTACATGCCACAGGACTTTCTCCATGTAATAAAAAAAAAACTTATAAAACTAGGTTTGCCAATTGAAGGTCAAGTGTAGGCTGTATACGTACAGTCCAATTTATGAATTCCTCAGAAGCTCCATTTGTCACCATGATCCCATCCCCATTAATTCATTCTACCCACAAAGAATATATGGCTGTGGTCACACACATGAAATATTCTACTTTCAGTCCACCTTCCAACTGGATTTTGCCAGTTCACACAGTAAAATCCAGTTGGAAAATGCACTGAAAGTGGATTGAAAGTGGATGATTTAGTGTGTGTGACCACAGTCTATGAAAAAGGCTAAGGAAACAGAACAAAGGGAGAGGCTATATTCATGCAGTCTGCTTCAATGTTCCCTCTAAGGGTTTTTTTAGAGCCAGTTTGGTGTAGTGGTTAAGTGCGCGGACTCTAATCTGGGAGAACTGGGTTCGATTCCCCACTCCTCCACTTGCACCTGGCTGGATGACCTTGGGCAAGCCATAGTTCTGATAAGAGCTGTTCTTGAAAAAAAGAGCAGTTTCTATCAAGAGCTCTCTCAGCCCCACCTACCTCACAGGGTGTCTGTCTGTTGTGGGGAGGGGAAGGGAAAGGAGTTTGTAAACCACTCTGAGACACCTTTGGGTAGTGAAGGGCGGGGTATAAATCCAATCTCTTCTTCTTCTTCTTAGAGGGAACACGCCTCTGGGGCCTTCAAAGAGCAGTTTCTATCAAGAGCTCTCTCAGCCCCACCTACCTCACAGGGTGTCTGTCTGTTGTGGGGAGGGGAAGGGAAAGGAGTTTGTAAGCCACTCTGAGACACCTTTGGGTAGTGAAGGGCGGGGTATAAATCCAATCTCTTCTTCTTCTTCTTAGAGGGAACACGCCTCTGGGGCCTTCACAGCTGTAATGTATTCAGCCTGACATGCCCGGACTTGCCCGGGCTGGCCAGGCACAATTCCTAGGTAGCTTCAGTCGAAAGACAAAGGATCCGAAGGATCCTAGCCGGCCCAATCAAAAGGGCTAGCTTCCCAGCCGGGAGACCAATGGTCGCCTGGTTACTGTAAATAGCCTATCAGGAGTAGGGTGTGTGTTTAGGTGTGCTTGGTGGTGGGTTTTCTGAATGCATATAAACCGGCCTGCGAGCCGGTCAGTTGTTTTTGTCCTGAACTAAATAAAGGTATGCTTAGCTGAAATCACTCTCCGTCTGCATACTTTTCACTGGCGACGAGGATGGGATGTTCGACTCCATGAACAAAGACCTGGACGGCAACACGAGCACTGCACCGAGCCCCGACGCCGAGACCTCCGGGGACCGCGCCGCTTCGCATCCCAGCTCTCCGGCAACTGCTCATCGCTCCGCTCCCGGCTCCGCTTCGCACCCTGCTGACCCTGAGAGCAGCAGCGCCCTTCTCAACGCTCCAGTCGCCGCTGCCATTCCAGGGGACACCCAACCACGTGGCTGCAGCACAATGGTGACCCCTTCGAGCAACATCTCCGCTTTTGATATCGGCCGCCCCACCGAATGGGA
>NW_015165241.1:1362027-1387325 GCF_001447785.1 Gekko japonicus | reverse complement strand
CGGAACCAGACCCACAGCCGCCATCCCGGAAGGAAACCGAGACCCCTCGCCCCGAGGGACCAGCCAGTCCATCCTCCTCCGACCCCTCGCCGGTCCCGGTCCCCTCGGCCCCAAGGGCCCCCAAGACAGAACCCATAGCCACCCCTGAA
Source organism: Gekko japonicus (assembly GCF_001447785.1). Lineage (NCBI taxonomy): Eukaryota > Metazoa > Chordata > Lepidosauria > Squamata > Gekkonidae > Gekko > Gekko japonicus. Next base: position 1,387,176 of record NW_015165241.1, on the reverse strand, counting down.
CCTCGCCGCTCGACTCGCCCCAGGAAGCCACCAGTGCTCCTGAAGGACTTCGTCTGTGGGTGCATTGCGAACCAAGGGGGGAGGGGTGTAATGTATTCAGCCTGACATGCCCGGACTTGCCCGGGCTGGCCAGGCACAATTCCTATCGAAGGATCCTAGCTGGCCCAATCAAAAGGGCTAGCTTCTCAGCCGGGAAACCAATGGTCGCCCGGTTACTGTAAATAGCCTATCGGGAGTAGGGGGTGTGTTTAGGTGTGCTTGGTGGCGGGTTTTCTGAATGCATATAAACCGGCCTGCGAGCCGGTCAGTTGTTTTTGTCCTGAACTAAATAAAGGTATGCTTAGCTGAAATCACTCTCCGTCTGCATACTTTTCAACAGCATTTCTGTCTGTACTGTCTTATGGGAAGACCTCTGTACTGTCTTATGGGAAGACCTTTTCCAGAGGTGTCCACCTTGGCAAACCTGTGAATGATGCTGAACATGCCTGCTAAGGAACCAGCCTGGGGCTGCCAACCTACACAGGAGGCCTGGCAAGAACTACAACTCATCTCCAGCCTATGGTGATCAGTTCCCCCTGAAGTGGCAGCTCTGGAGGGGGGGACTCTCTGGCCCACAAAGTCCCTCCCCAAAGCTCACCCATCCCAGGCTCTATCCCCCAAATCTCCAGGAATCTCCCAACCTGGATCGGGCAACCCTAGCCCCCAAACCCTTGCCGGTGGCCAGGGGGGACCTGGCAAGCCTACCCAAGGTGCCCCTGCTTGAGCTGTGGCTGGTGCTTCAGCCTCAGAACTCAAAGAGGCACGTGGGAATAGGGGGGAAGAAGGCAGGGCCCCAAAGAGGCACCAGGGGATTGGAGGCAAAGCAGGCGAGACCCCAAAGAGGCACTAAAAGACAGGGGGCAGGGCTGGCGACCCCTCTGGCCTGTCCCCGGCTGGCCTCTGCCGGGGGTGACCGCAGACCTCCCTTCATCGAAGCAAGTCAGTGATTGCAAGGGGGGCAAGGAGGCATTGTGCAGCCCCCTCGAGAAGCCCGTTGCCCACAGCACCCTGATACCTGCTCGCAAGGAAGCCCATCGTGATGCCAAGCCCGTGATGCCAAGCCCTCTGCCCGGCTTCGGGGTGGGTGGCAAGTGGGCAGGGGATGCCTCGACAGCGAGAGGAAGCCATTTTTCTTTGCCTCGGCTGCCTGGATGTAGTCAGTGTCTGATTCAAGCCTGCAGAAATTTGGGGCAGCTGCAACTTTATTGGGCGGGGGCTTTAAATAGAAGCAGAGCAGCTAGTCAAGAAGGGCAGGGGATTCCAAGGCAACTTTATTTTTAGTTTCATGTTTTTGCATGGGCAACTTTAACAGAGCGGGTCACAAATTTATATCCCCCAATCCCCTCCCAAGAAAAATACCCCATTTTGCCTTTAAAGCAAACGGATGTGAAGCTTTATTCTTTTTATGTGTGCAAATTTGACCTGGTAAGTATTTCTATGTATGGACTTGTATCATCTCCCTCTTCTCTCTCCCCCTACAACTTTTTAAAAAATCTCTGCACCCTCCCCCCATAAGTGTCCACCAACCAACCAACCAAACAAACAGGGAATCGTTTTCATCTCAGTTACAAGAAGCACGGGTTATCTTGTGCCCTTTTGGTTCCATTGTACAGATGGACAACTGAGGCGGATTAAGGGGCTGGTTGACTGAGCCCCTCTCTGCAGTGCTTGCACAGGTTGGCGGTGTTCTGTCTGGATCTGGACGGCCCAGCTAGCCCCGGGCTGGCTTCTCCCCCCCCACTCTGTCTGCCCTTCGATCATGCTCACATCTCATCCCTATTTCCATGATTCCACTGTCCATCTGCCCTTTGCGCTCCCCCACATTTGCTTCATGGTCAGTTCTAGTCTGTTGGATTCCATACAGTTTTATGATCTCTAGCAGTCTGATTCTAACTCACGTGGTGGCATCTGTACCAAGGGTCCTGTGCTAAGGACCTCCCTCCTCGCTGCCCCCTTACCTGGCAAGGCCCCACAGGAGTTCGCAGCATGTCAAGTGTGCCCCGAGCAGCAGCAGCAGCAGGTGGCTAAGGCACAGCAGTAGGAGGCTTTGGTGACGAAAGAGGCTGTTTGGGCACAGGCTGCTTGGCTGCGGCTTCCGCCTCCTGGTCCCGCGTGCACGGCATCCACTCCCTTGAGCATGGCTCTCAGCCGGCCGCTCCACAGCACAGCTGTGCGGTCTTGGGCAGGTGCGGGTAGAGAGTTCCCAGGCAGCTTGCTGGCTCTGGCTGCTTGGTGCAAGGGCCACTCTTCCTTTCCCCCTCTGGGTCCCCTTTGCTGGGCAGCTTCTCGGGTGGCCTCCGGGGAAGGTTAAGGCAGGGCAGAGTTTATCGGCTGGCACCCTCTTGCACTCGGCGCCCTAGGCAACTGCCTAACCTGGGTATATGGACGCACCAGCCCTCTGGTTAGGAGTGCAGACTCTAATCTGGGACAACTGGGTTTGATTCCCCCCTCCTTCACATGCAGCTGCTGGTGTGACCTTGGGTCAGTTACAAGTTCTTTCAGTGCTGTTCTTTCACAAACAGTTCTTGAGAGAGCTCTCTCAGCCCCATGTACCTCACAGGTTGTCTGTTGTGGGGAGGGGGAGGAAAAGGAGATAAACTTCACGTAGTGAAGGGCAGGGTATAAATCCAATCTCTTCTTCTTGTTGTTGTACTATTGCATCATGGCAAGTGTGGCTTTGGGCAGGCATTGCAAACTGGCTTTGGAATGTTGCTCCATTGTAAGAGCATGGCTTGTTGTTATGGATGCTGCAAAGCTCTTGGCAAGTAGGTTGAAGAGGCAAGCTTGCCTGATGTGGGGGTGTCTGGGGGTTGCCACACTAGTTAGCCTGGAATGACTCCAAAGAGCTCTGTAGCTGTCCAGTGGCTGGGGCAGTCAAGTTCCACTTCCTGCCTTGCAAGCTGCTTCTGCATCTGCATAGCAGGAGAGTTCAGCTTCCTATCTGGATTATTAGGTCTTGATGCTGCCACTGCTATGGGACTGTGCAATGTTACGCCAAATGCTCTATTTTACAACAAATGGCTAACTATATTTTAACCTGAGTTCTGGCCAACTTTTACGGAGGTCTTGTTTGAACTTAAGAGTCCAGTAATAGAGACCACATATGTGTTTTTCTTAAACAAATAATCTTTTACTGAAGGATTTCAATATCAAGCATACAAAAACATCAGTCTCACTTCACAAGCATACAAGTTTCCTTTAGAGTTATAGATAGAATATAAAAATGGTTTCTTATTTACTTGGGTGGAGGTAGGTAGCTAGTTCCGATTTATACACACCTGTCCTGGAAATCTTGTCTGTTGCAATGGGATTGGGGTAGAAAGGATACCTTGGGGTTTAATCTAAATCACACCTGCTAGAACCACCCAGCAGAATGCGGACCTCGTTGGCTGCAGTCCAAGAGATCTTAAGAGTAGACAAAAGGGTTGTTGGACAGAAAGCTGGACATTAGGGGAGGTAAAGGATATAGAGGGCGTAGAGAGGGAAAGTGGCTAGCAAAAACCTTGGGTTTGAGTCTTTGCTTTTATAGTTGATTCTCCAGGTGGGTGGCTCTTGCCAGCTCACAGCCCCACCTTTCTACAGATCCATCCCATAAACTCTCCTGATTGGTGCATGTGAAAAGGGGCTGGTACTCCTATGGGAGGGCCAATATTGGAAATTCTGTCCTCTATCTCATGGAATACCATTTGGCTAGGTGTGAACTCTTATCTTCCTGTTGATCCTTTGAAGTACAGCCGTGCTGGAGCATGCTGCGTGACAGAAGGGCCCGACCTATCTGCCACTGAAAGACTGCCAGAAAGGAGCCAGAAGCCGAGTGACACCGAAGTCGACGTAGCCGACCTGGGAGAAAACCCCCTCCATTGGGTGCCGGTAGGGATTGTCCCCACTCCTAATAATTGTGGCCATAGGTTAGGGATAAATGAGTAACTGTAGCCGCTCAGAGACCCCTTAGGGGGTTAGAGCGGGGTAGTAAGCTGAAATAAATAAATAAATAAATGAAGCTGGCTCTTTCCAGGTAAAGTTGTTGTTTCTGATCACAATGGCAAACCATGTGCTTCTTCTTCCCATGATCCTCTGAGCTGAATGTGTGCTGCTTCATAGGGAGCGGTGGCGCAGGCTGTAAATGCAGCCTGCTTTAACATCTGGCCGAACATCTGTTCGAGCCCCACCGTGGCCGGAGTGAGCTCCCGGGCTACGTCCCAGCTCCCGCCCACCCAGCGGTTCAAAAGCCCGTTAAAGGGCGAGTAGATAAATGGGGACCTACCCTTAGTAGGGTAGGGGGCACCCCCTCGTCCTGAGGAGTGTGGTGTGCGGTGGTGGTGAAGAAACAGCGATGATGGCGGCGGCGGCAACGGCGGAATCCTGGCAGCAGAGACGAGGTGGTGTGGCGCAACGACGAAGCCAGTAGAGTGATCCCTGGTGGCCTGCGGAGATACAGCAGAAAGCAGCCGTCGCTAGCAGCAGAAGGCGCGGAAGACGTCATCTCCCGGCGCGGCGGAGCCTACTGGACAGAGCCGAGGCCGGGAGAGTCGAATCAACATGCCGAGAAAGCTGCCTCACCGGAGAAGCGCCACGAGAGAGACGTCCTGCTGACTGAAGGAAGACAGCTGAGAGCCGAGGAAGCCAGAGGCCGGAGGCCAGAAGGGAGAGCCGCCACCACCGGGGTGCTAGGTAGGCTGACCCAACCCCTGAGAATGTGCCCATAGTTAGGGAATTACAAAGTGACTAGCACTACAAACTGTAAACCGCCCAGAGACCCCCATGGGGGGTTAGGGCGGTATATAAATGGAATGATAAATAAAAAATAAATAAATTCATTAACATAGAAGGCAGGCAAGTCTCTCCCTATGTGATTTCTGTCTCACAACAAAGGATGCAAACAGCTTCTCTTGGCTCATGGTATACAAATGAATGTGCACAGTCCATGTGTGTTGCCTTGTACAGCAGATATAAATCCACAAATAAGTCTGTCTCGTAACAGCAAGGATGAACATGCATGAGGCAGCTTCAGTGACAGACTCCAATGAGCAAGGTGCAGTGGGATCCCTTGGACAGTGCAGGGGTGTGTATGGAAAGCAACAGTGGTAGGCCAATTGCTCTACACTGTATCATGCCCTTCCAGTATGCAAAGGGTAACCCAAAGGTCAGGATCTGGCCTCTCATGAACAGCTAAGCAGCTAGTTGTGGGCTTGGCTCCCTGCTTGCACCTGGTGAGCGAAGCATGGACCAAGCCTACAGGTGTTTGATCATTCCTACTTACTTCTTCTTAATGGCACTGGTTATCAACATTAACTTATTTAATGTTCCACCACATCACCCAATGGACAGGATTGGGGAAGCAAGTAACTGAGGAGAGTAGCTAGTTTTAATTTTTTTTATATACTGATTTGTTTCAAAAAGACGGATTGCACTCTTGGGACTTCTGTGAACACTGGAAAAATTGTGCCCCAAAGTGGATCTCAAGCAAAGACAACTAATGTTAAAATCCTAACAAGGATCATTAACACATTATTATTTTCCTTTTTTCAGCCTGGCTCTAAGCTGCAACTTGTAGTCACTCAAGGTTTGTTTAATCTTGAATTGGTGCTACACATCCATGATTGGCTACGATGGAAGCTTGGTCTTTTGCCAACACTGTGGAACTAAGTGGAAATTACCTTATTTGGTATTTACAGCCTATTTTTCCTTCTCTTAAAATCTTTTGTTTTAGGCTGTTTTCCCCTCATGCCCCCCTTGATGTGATCATTAAACACCACTCATAAGATAGAGATATGCTTATTAAGGATTCCGAGCTCCCCCTACTCCCCCACCCCCAGTTACCTTTAAAAGATTGAGAAACAATGCTTTAAAAGAGGGAAGCTGGGGTCCATTTATTAAACTCCTCCAAGCAGTGTTATGGTGCTCTTTAACCTTTCGCTGCAGATGTATAACATTGCTGAGCCATCAGCCTGGAAATGTTGAGCTTTGTGTGTACATTAATGCATGGACAGATAAATACCAGATCCTCAGGGAAGCACTTATGTCAACCTTTTTTTCCTAAACTTTCACGTGCAGTCACTCATTTAACTCCTTCACTCCTGTCTCAGTCACTCGTTCTGCTGTTCTTGTGTGCAATTAAGTTTGAACACTGATACTGTATTTCTTTCTGGGAAGGTTCTTCTAAGACAACCCAGTGGCAAAGGTCACAAACGTTGGACCTTTCTCACAGAAATACTGAGACTTACACCTTTCTTGTCCATTGAAGCCCTGACTTGGATAGCCCAGGTTAGCTTAAGATCTTGGAAGCTAAGCAGGGTTGCCCCTGGCCAGTATTTGGATGGGAGACCTACAAGGAATACCATGGGCATGAAACAGAGGCAGGCAATGGCAAACCACCTCTGGGTGTCTCTGGCCTTGAAAACCTCATGGGGTCACCATTAGTCAGCTGTGACTTGACGGCACCATCCGCCACCAGGTCCATTGAAGTCCATAGGTTTAGAGGGGTGTGATTCTGCTTAGGATTGCACAGTATCTCTCTGAACTTTCAGGTCAAACCAGCCCCCAGCCTCCATTGAGTCTTCCCCATTTTATGGTTCTATGCATTGCAAGAGGCATGTAACCCCGTATTTAAAAATCTTGTGATCTTAAGTCATCATTATTACATCTGAGGCAGATGGGAGAAAGTGATGAATTGGGGATGGGGTCAGGGCAGATTAACCATGAAGCAGACTAGGCACGTGCTTAGGGCACCGGGGCCAAAGGGGGCACCACAAAGTTGGGGAAAGGGTGAAAGTCTATTGTGTTATCATAAATTTTTGTATTGCTGCAACCTGCATTGTATATCTGGTCAGACAGGTCAACAACTAAAATGAACTGGGTCAGTGTGGAAAGGAGGGGGGCACCAAGATGGGTCAGTGCTTAGGGCACCCGTGAGCCTGAACCCGCCCCTGAATGGGGTACAGAGGAAGGCAATGATTCTCTCTTCTCCTGAAACCTTTTCCACGGCAGGGTATAGGTGCAGCAAAGGAAACGTTTGTTCATTCCCCAGTTACTCTACAGTTGCTCCCAGAAGTAAAAGGAAAGGTGATGCTTCTGTGTTGTTAAGAGATTATTTCAAATTTCTCATTCTACAGTTTTGATTTGACAATCAGCATTTCCATTTCATTTCTCCCTTATGCGGATCAATTACTTTTCTTTATTTTTGTTTTATTTTCTGTTTCTTTACACTGAATTTTACCCATAAAATGTATGCATTTTTTCAGTGCTATATGACTATTAGCAGATTCCGCTTTATACGTGTTATACGTGTAAGTATTGCTTACTGTTTATAAAAATACTGGAGTCTGTCTAATGCTTCTATTTTCAGGAGAGAGCAGCACTTTCTATCCTCCTTCCGCTACAAACCCCCAGTTTGTCTCATGCACTGTTCCCAACTTAGGGTTGGCAACTCTGGGTTCGGAAATACCTAGAGATTTTGGAGTGCAGCCTGGGGGAGATTGGAGGGAGCTCTATAATGCCATGGAATCCACCCTCCAGAGCAACCATTTTCTCTAGGGGAACTGATATCTTTAATCTTGAGATCAGTTGTAATTCTGGGAGATCACCAGCCTCCACCTGGAGGTTGGCAACATTATCCCAAGAGTTCATTGATGACACCTGCCCTGCACTTCGGAGGGGTTCAGTAAGCTACAGCAGGAGACAGAAGCAGAGATGACCAGCTCAATGAAGTGGGTGTACAGTTGGATTTGTTGTTGTTGTTGTTGTTGTTGTTCAGTCGCACAGTCGAGTCCGACTCTTCGTGACCCCATGGACCAGATCACGCCAGGCCTTCCGGTCTTGGATACACTTCACTGATTAAAGTGTGTATGAAAATCGTGCAACATGTGTATATATAATACAAATAAATGTACAAAAGCAACAGTGGAAAACTGAGAACCAAAACCAGTGAGAAAAACATAAAGAAACAGAGGAATTTTTACTTATTCCTTAGGTTCGTCCTAAGATGGTGGCTGTCTAGCCAACCAGTATCTCTGTGGTGGAGTTGTGGCTTTAAACTGTATGGATTTTTTTTTTAAAAGCATTGTTTCATTTACACATCATCATTACAGATCATTTACACATGCTTGCTCAGAGGGTATGATAACATTAATCAATTAACCTGGAAATCTGCTTAACTGGTAGATTTCTTGTAGTAGGTGGGGGGGGATTAGCTCTAATAATGTTTAATGGCTGTTTAAATGGATCACCTGGAAGTGATTATCTGTGACATGGACACAGCTGTCTGGTCTTTGTGTCTTTTATTTGCTTTCAATGTAAGAAGCAGGACAAAATAAGCCAAGAAGAATTCATGCCACATTTTGGGTCCTGCCTCTTGTGGTCACATGTTTGTCCTTTCCCTCACAAGTCAGTGAAAACACCCCCTCATTGCCCTGTTATTTCAAACCACCATCCCATTCACAGACAAAGTTAATTTAAAATAGCCCTTCTTTGTGTGAAGAATACCATACATTTAAAAGCTAGGAACTCTCCAACAGGATCTGGTGTAAGAGAATATTCAATGGATCTGTGATATGATAGGACAAATCAGTCTTTACAATAAAGACTTATTTAATAGGGTGAGACTTCATACATGGAGGCAGCCATCCTAAGGCCTGAACAGCTTAGGCTGATGCCTAAGTCTTATCCTGACAACAAGGGGGAAAAGACTAGCGTCACAGGAGTCCCAAATATACAAATTCCACTAGTAGAAAACACCATAAAAGATTGCCAAAACAATATATTAAACAATTATAAAGTTGGTGGTGTCACAACAACAACATCAATGCATACTGTAACTATAATAAGGCGTAAGATACAATATTTCCTCCTTTGAAGATAAGACATAAAGTCCATGTAGTCAGTGTAACTTGATAGGAGAAGTCTTATCCTGGGCTAATTGTGAGGCAGTTTGTCACTGCACAGTAGCTGTGGTGCTAGCTAGCTGAACTAGTATGTTCTGTTGTGTTATTTTGTGCATCCACAGTACAATACATTACCTACACATTAATTTTTTGCCTTCCATTCTGCTTGCATAATTACCAACTGTACAGTTCCATTTAATAAACCTTTTGGTTTACAGGTAAATTTTTTTAAATGATTTTTGCTATTGGTGGTGTGGCAGCCACCCAACAGTGGTGTGAATTGGAGCAGAACAATAGACTGGCATTAAGGAGTCCATTGTAATTTACTTTCCCCCTTGCTCGCTTCCAGCCCCTTCCCTTTTGTCTTTAGGAGGTCAGTAAGAGGCGATGATACTTGGGCGAAATTGGGGGTGAAAGTACAGTAAAAATTTGTGAATCCTAAGAAGGATTGTAATTGCCTTTGAGTCTTGGGTGGCTCCCACCCCACCACATCTTGAACCTTCTTGGGGTCCATGCCTAACTCTTCTTGGGTGATGCAGTACCTCAGAAAGTCTATCTCAGTTTGGTGGAATTCACATTGAGACAGCTTGGCATAAAGGTGGTTGTCATAAAGGGTCGTTAGCACTTCTTGCACTAGTTTCACATGTGAATCCATGTCTTGCGTATACACCAACACATCATCTGAGTAAACAACCACCCCTTTAAATAAGTGCTTGGGCAACACTTCATTTATCGGGTTCATAAACACTCCAGGAGCTCCTGCCAACCCAAACAGCATAACCAGGTGTTCGAACTACTCCAGTGGAGTGTTGAACGCAGTTTTGTGTTCATCTCCCTCTCTGATGCACACTCAAAAATAAGCATCCCGTAGATCCAGCTTAGTGAATATTTTCCCTTTGGCTGCTTTGGCCAGTAAATCTTTAATCAGCGGCAAGGGGTACGCATTAGTCCCTATAATTGGTGCACAATCTCATCCCCCCGTCTTTCTTCTTCCGGAAAAGTACCGGAGCTGCAAAAGGGGAGGTAGCTGGCCTGATAAAACCCCACTCCAAGTTTTTGTCAATGAAGCGGTGTAATTCTTCCCTCTCAGAGGGGTTCATAGCATATAGTTTCCCCTTGGGTATTTTGTGCTCCAGCAGGATTTCTGTTGCACACTCAGTCTTTTGATGAGAGGGAAACTCATTGGCCTCTCTTTGTTCAAACACCCACCCCAAATCCCTGTACTCTGGAGGTATGGCGTTTAGTTTCTCTCGCACCAAACAAACCCTCTTGGGTGTGGGGCAGGGCTTCTCCCCCCAACTGTGTTTCCACTGATGCTCTTTACAATGGGGATCTGGAAAAGTTAATGTTGCTTGGCTCCACTGTACATAGGGGTCATAGGCTGTGAGCCATGGGTTTCCCAGCACTATGGGGAATTGGACGGTTGGGTTCACTATGAAGGATTGTTGTTCCCAATGCCCCCAAAACCCCACAGGCAATTCAATAGTTTGGTACTGGCATGACTGCATGGTAGTCCCATCCATTAGGGTGAAGACTACTGGCTCTTCCAACTTAATCACCCAAGCCCCCAAACCCATAACTAACGAAGGGCTTATCGTCATGGGAACAACCCAAGTCAATTAGGGCCCTCACCCATATTTGGGTTTTGGCCTCCAGGTGTAAAACAGTCACAGCCACACAAAAAAAGGAGGTACAATTTCTCACCGAGTCTCACGCCAGGGTCTCATGGACCTGCTGGCTGGTGCTCTTCACAGCAGGTCCTGGCCTTTTTCCTGAATCTGAGACTCATCTCCGTTGTTGGAGGAGGTGGTGCTCGAGGAGGGGAACTCTGTAGCTTGCAGGGCTCTGGGCGACTTTGGTCATTTCCTGGATAGTTTTCCTTTCTTTTCCTGGTGGACTTCACGCCATTCTTCATGTTAATCTCTATCTTCCGGTTGAGCCCAGGTACAATTGATGGAGAGGTGGCCTGATCTCCCGCACCTCAGACAGAGCCAATTTTTCAAGTGGTGCGCTCAGTCCCCACTCGGCGGGAACTCTCTGCCTTTTGCTCCTCGCATTGCACCCCTACCGTGACCTGGAGCCTTATGGTGGTATAACTTCACCAGGTAATGGTGATTCTCTGCTTCACACGCCACCTGGATCCAGCCAGCCAGAGTAAGGGGGTTGTATTGGGCTAACACCTTCTCTAAAATGATGGTATTCAGGCCAGCGTGGTAGAACTCAATGAGAACCTCTTCTGGCCAGCCCAGGAGTTTAGCAGCTGTTGCCTTGAACTCATCGGAATACTCTTGCACTGAATGAGTGCCCTGGTTCTTGCCTTCTCCAGTTCCAAGGGGTCTTCAAACTGGTGGCGGAGGGCTTGCATGAAGGCAAATTTTAAATGCTGTGTTTTAATTCTGTATTATTTATGTTTTTATTCTGTATTGTTGTGTTTGTTGTTGGAAGCCGTCCTGAGCCTGCTTTGCGGGGAGGGCGGGGTATAAATTTGACTATAAATAAATAAATAAATTGTACAGGCCAATGAACTAATCTGTGGTTCTATCCCTCAGTCATGACCCTACAAAGTCAATCCTCTGCTCATCCGACGCAAATTCTCTCAGCATCTTGCGTACCTGGATGGCGAAGAATGCCAGCTTGGCAGGGCTCCCATCGAAGATCACCTCTAGGGCGTCCCAGGGTCAATTGCATTCCATGCTGCCCTTCCATGGAGCAAGTCAGGGAGGTGGTTTGGATTTGTCTTCCTTCTCCTCCTCTTCATCCTCCCCCGAGGTCTTGGAAACCTCTTTCTCCATTAATTCCTTCACTAACTTGGGCAAGTTCTTTTCGAGGTATTGGAACCCATCCTTCAGCCCTCGTAAATCCGAGTGTAGACTAGACAACTCTCTGTCTGCGGTAGGGACTTCCTCCCACTCCTCTTGCATCTTGCCAAGAATCAGGGTCATCTTGGAAGGTATGGGAGACCTGGCGCCTCTCGCGCTCATACCTTGGATCATCCCAGCGATGGGGGGCTGGAAGAACATCTGCCTCTTTGGACATGTACCCGATGTTCTTGCAGTCTCCTTCTTCTGGGGGTCAGGCGAGTTCTTGGGTTCAGAGCCGGTGCTGGTGCCTGCCCCGCCATCTCCATCTCCATTCCCCATGTTGTGGAGGGGGTGCCAGGTAGGAGACTAGTTCAGTTCTGACAGTCTGTCAGATTGTCAAATCACTCTTCACACACACTTTCTTGGTTGAAAGTTTTATTAGAAGATATGAGATGTTTAGGGAATGACTTATTTTGTCAGAACTGAGGTGGAAAGGTGGGAAAGATGCATATAGTTACAATCAAACATTCCATTCATACACGTCAGCAATCTCATTTTTCTGGTTGCTGGCTAATCGCTGTTAGCCAGCAACCAGAAAATTGCACGATTGGTGGCTAATCGCTGTTACAATAAAATTCATTCATTCATTCATTCATTCATTCATTCATTCATTCACGTCAGCAATCTATTCAGACCATGAGAATTAGGGTCACCTCTAGCTAATCAAAGATTTTTCTCCAAGGACATCTTCCCTTGTGAAACAATGACTTGTTGAGGCCTCATAGAAGAGTTAAAACCACAAGCAGTCTACTCCTACAGATATACTCTCACTCTCACTCCCCTCCCCCTAGGAATGCTGTGGCAGGTGAGGGTAGATGATAAGACCTCTAAAATACACTCTAAGGAGGAAAAGGGTAAGCTAGGTTAAAGCACCGAAAGGTACATCAGGGAATCTCAAACAGCAATGCAAGAGATACATATGATCGATCAACTTGAGCCTGACAATTGTTGGCATTTTCTGATCTTTCCATTTTGAGGCTAGCAATGTTCAAGCTGCCGAGATTAGAGTTGAGGTCAATTGGTCATGTTTCAGTTTCCCACATGGCATTTTCCAATAATCTAATAGCAAAACCTCTGGCAGAAGTAGGAGATCCATTCCTGTGATATTCTTGATGTGTAAGAAGATACCTCTCCAGAAGTCTGTACCTGTTCACAAGTCCAAATACTTAACATGGTGGGAAACTGCCACTTCCATTTTTCTTTGAAAAACTGAGCACATACAAAACCCCTGCTGAATTAATAATATTGGTGGTTGCAAGCAATCAAAATAATTAACTGGGGACAGTGACAGGTATATTTTAAAAATTATTCATTGTCTGAGACAATTGTGACATCTTTAAAACCGGTTGCAGAGCAAACAAGTATGCCTGTGAAGCATCTCCATCAGGTTGTACAAAAAAAACACAAAATCATACTTGAGTGTGTGCATGCTCCACTTGGTGGAACTGACCCATCATAGAATCATAAAATCATAGAATCATAGAGTTGGAAGGGACCTCCAGCAGGAAATTCACAAATACCTCCCCCATCCCAGCCTCAGTGCCCAGAAGTTGACAAAAAACCTCCAGGATCTCTAGCCAAACTGGCCTGGAAAAAACTGCTCCCTGAACCCAAAGTGGCGATCAACATTTCCCTGGGCATGTAAGAAATGATGAAGATTCCTTTTCTAATACTTATTTAATTAAAATATGTAGATCTGGTGACTCTCAAGGTGGTTGAACGAACTGCAATCTGAAAGTAATATAATACGAGGCGATACAGCAATAGAACTACAAACTAAAAGACCCCAACATCCAGCCTATAATACCAGAGTAGCTATATCAGTTCTATCTGGCCATTTGAACCATTCTAAGAAAGATTTTATCATTCTGTTTTATTATAAGTAGCTGACTTATGGTGACCCCAGAGGGGTTTTCAAGGCAAGAGACTTCCAAGAGTAGTTTGCCATTGCCTTCCTCTGTGATCTGATGAGACTGGACTAGCCTGGGCCATCCAGGTCTGGAAAAGAAAGATTTTCCAGTGCTTTCAAAAATTTCTAATATTGAGCTCTGACACAAAAATCATGGGAAGGTAATCAGTACTCCACTTGGACAACATCGCACGTTGTTTCCTGTCATCATTGGTGCCCTTTACAGATAACCAATAAAGATCTAGACAAGTCTGTTGCCTAAGAACATAAAATTCTTCTCAGTAATTCCTCCATCTATCCCCAGTGGCTTGTGGTTGGACTAATGCAACTGACCTCTAGAATCTGCTTAGAAACAACTTCTTGTGGATTTCATTTGAAGTCACTAGAGCTGTGGTTTGAATATTTTTTATTATTTCAGGAGGAAAGGTAGCAAAAATACTGGCTTTCCAGGCTGCCCAAGGTTTGTTTCTTTTTGTTGACCTTCTGTTAGGTTTGGAAGCTTATTAGAGCAAGACAGTCAAAACACAGACAGGAAACAACGTGCGATGTTGTCCAAGTGGAGTACTGATTACCTTCCCATGATTTTTGTGTCAAAGATACCTTGTCTGATGAAATTCAGTCCATTCTCTGGATTTTTCTCTCCCCGCCCCCACTTTGAAAAAATAAATAATAACAGTCTTTAGTTTTATGGATGTGTTTCTGCTCTTCTTTTCTTCATTCCAAAATGTCGAAGGGAAACATTCCAAAGTAATGTTGGAGAGTCAAGCACTTCTGTCCTAGACTTATGCTAATATTTCACATACCTTTGTGGTTTCTGAAAAACACATATCAAACTTTGTGTTCATCATAGAAATAAAGAAACTGGTGATGTCCCTCCTGCAATGAAGCATGCAAAACATAAAGTTATGAGATTGGGGGTGTTCCCACTGGTACCATTGATGTTCCACAACAATCTTCAGTTTCTACATTCCTGACAGATTTCAAAACCTGTTCTTTCAATACACAGACTGATTTCACACAAGAGCTGGGCCACGGTCGTCCCTCCCTTTGCCCCGCTTCTGTTGGTCAATTTCCCACTCGGAGCCGTACAACCACATTTTGACACGCGGCTTTGCCCGATTTCCCCCGCGGTTTTCTGATCCCCACAAAACAGGATCACGAAACCACGGGAAAAATCAGGCGAAGCCACAGGTCAAAATGCGGCCGCGCGGCTTCGAGTGGGAAATTGACCAATAGAAGCGGGGCAAAGGGAGGCACAACCATGGCGCAGCTCTTGTGTGAAATCGGTCTTGTGTGAAATCGGGTATGCTTGCTGCAGTTACTGTCCTATTCAGTGTCTGAATCTGCATCCTGAGGGTTTTTTAAAAGAAAGCATTGGTAGGAGGGAAGTGGGGACGTTGAGGTACAACACCAAGGCTGCTACTTATCTGGAGCAATTTAAAAAACAGATGCTCAGATAAAAGATCGTGGGGATCACAAATTATGTTCAGGGGGTGCCGAATTTGTAGGCACAGAATGGGATTGCCAGATTCTGCTACTGACAAATTAGTTAGGCAGGGCCAAACATTAGTCAGACACTTGCCAGCCACAAAGATCCATTTCATCTTTTATTTATTTATTTAGATTTCTTAACCGTCCTTCTCTGCTTATGTGGGGTTCAGGGCAGTTTACAACAACATAAAATCCAATACAAATTTTAAGACCAGTTAAAACTACAAAAAGATTCCATACTAGAACATTCAGCATAAGTATTTAAACACTTTAACAATATGGTATGATTAGCATTCAGATTTTCATGCTTTTCATGAGGGGGAGGGGAGGGTGCCGGGCAGATGTAGAGAAATCATCGCTGGCCTCAGCCAAAGTCCTGGCGGAACATCCCTGCCTTGCATGCCCTGCGGAACTTTAATAGATCAGACAGGACACGGATGTCGTCTGGCAAAGAGTTCCACCAGGCTGGGGCTAGGAATCACTGGGAGATTCTTATCTGCTGATCTCAATGCCCTTCGTGGGACGTATCGGGAGAGGTGGTCCCAAAGGTATGTAGGTCCCTGACAGTTAAAGGCTTTAAAGGTAAGCACCAAAACCTTGAATCTGATCCAGTGCTCCACTGGCAGCCAGCGCTGGATGGGTATGTGCCCTCTGTGGAGTCCCTGTGAGAACCCACATAGCTGCATTTTGTACCAGTTGGAGCTTCCGGGTCAGTCTCAAGGGTAGCCCTATGTAAAGCAACTTACAATAATCCACCCTGGAGGTGACCGTTGTATGGATTACTGTGGCAAGGTCGGGGCAAGACAGGTAAGGAGCCAGCTGCCTAACTTGGCGCAGTTGGAAAAATGCCTGCCGTACACCATTGGCGATCTGGGCCTCCATAAACAATGTGGGGTCCAATA
Organism: Gekko japonicus; assembly: GCF_001447785.1. Taxonomy (NCBI): domain Eukaryota; kingdom Metazoa; phylum Chordata; class Lepidosauria; order Squamata; family Gekkonidae; genus Gekko; species Gekko japonicus. The sequence continues at coordinate 1,371,095 of NW_015165241.1, read as the reverse complement.
TCACCCCCAAGCTCCTGACAGTAGTTGCTGGTGTCAGAGGTACCCCATCAAGGGCTGGGAGTTCACTCCCCGATCCTGAATCCCCCCCCCAGCCACAGAACCTCCATTTTTGCTGGATTCAGCTTCAACCAGCTTTCCTTCAGCCATCCCACCACGGCAGGAGAAAGGGAGGAGAAAAGGGGGATCTTTGAGATCTCCTTATAATACTATATTTCTGATCACAATCCTCCATGTGGAGAAAAGGTAGTAAATAAACACCTGTGCTGTATGCCAGGTGTGTGGAAATACTGTGAAGTACATGACTCTCTACTGAAGTACCCCAATGAGCAAACATATTGTTTGTTTTTGGTCATGTGATTTTGCCCTTACATAACAGATACTGCAGAGCTCTAAACAGGGAGGCAGTCCCCTTTGCTGTATTTTATTCCTTTTTATTCAGAGATTATACTTATTTTATTCATATCACAGCAAATGACAACCCAAGAGTGCTTTATTCATACGTACATCATACGATTGTCAGAACACGTGAAGCTAACAGGCAACAGTTTATTGCAAGTTCTTTCCAGACTAGGCATTAATTTCTCTAATTTCATGCAGGATCCCCACCCCACCCCAGAAAAGATGCACTTCAGTTGTGGGATATCACATATTTTGAGAATGGCACAAGATCTTGTTCTTCTTTTGTGAAGGAAAGTTTTCCCACTCTGCCATGGAAGCTTGCCGAGTGACCTTGGGTGAGTCATGCACTCTCAGCCTGACTTACTTCTCAAGATTGTTGTGAGGATAAAATAGAGGTGAGGAGAATGAAGTAAACCACTTCGGGTCTCCACTGGGAACAAACATGGGAAACAAACATGGCATATAAATACATACATACATACATACATAAATACTACATGTACTATTAAGAAGAAACCATACAAATATGATAACTAGATGAACATACCATGTATCGTCTACATATGAGCCAAGCTTTGGTTCAGTTTATCCTGTTCTTACTGCTTGCTGCACTATTCAGACATGGGTAGCTTTTCATTTTGTTTTTGCACCTGTATGAGTCCTTTATGTGCATTGTTCTGCATAGTAGACGGTGTCTATTGATTGCAAAATTCAACACCTAGGGTCATGAGTGAGTAATGAGCCTTTGTACAAGGCAGCTACTTGGACTACCTAGCAAGGTGTTAATATACTACCATCTAGGAAAGCACTGATTTCCTTACTCCTGTCAGCCGCTAAAACAACAATAGCAAGCAAATGGAAAGATGCAAGTCCCCCATGAATTGATCAATGGCATACTAGAGTGTGGGATCACTTTATAATGGATAGAATCTTGTCAGGCATTCAGCAATCAGACCCTCACTCGGCATATCAAGATTTTATTAGTAAATGGTGGCCTGTATTAGAAAGACTGGAGGGCAACCCAGATGGTAGAAATTATTTTCAATCGTGTGGTAGTTATGAATTCATGAAATTATAGTTTGCATGGTTAGACCGTCATTGAGTTGTGTATTCCTATTCTGTACTATACTTGACCTGTTGCACTGATTGAGACACGTGGAACTATTGTTACAGTTGTTGTTGTTATTGTTATTGAAAACGTAATAAAATTGTTTAAAAAATTTAAAAGAAAACGAATCAATTACTTTTTAAACCCTTGCATTTGATTATGGGAGAATTTAATCCTAATCAGAGCAGTTATGGAGCTTTTACTTCAGTAGACAGTATAGGCTCCCTGTGCAAGGCATGCCTTTATTATTTTTACAGTTTAAAAAGTGTTAAAAGCCCATTTTTACATACATGGGAGGAAATAGACTACAGCTAAGAACACATAGGTTGGGTCCAGATTAAAACTGCTATTTCTATTTCCACCAATTCCACCTTTCCAGTTCAACCATCCGGTATGGTGGTTCAAGTGTTGAACTAGAATCTGAGAAATCCAGGTTTGAATCCCCACTCTGCCATGGAAACTTGCTGGGCGACCTTAGGCCAGTCACACACTCTCAGCCTAACTAACTATGCAGGCTTGTTGTGAGGATAAAATGAAGGAGAGGAGAATGAAGTAAGCCACTTTGGGCCCCCGTTGGGGGGATATACATAAAGGCGATAAAATAAATAATAGTTGTTGTTTGCAGTCCCCTATCACTCAGGAACAGTGTTTCATGGAGATCAGTGGGCTGTGATGGGAGGAAGAAAGCAAGAAAGTTCTGTTCCACTGATGGAAAATTTATTCTGAATGCAACCCCACATGCATAAACTGCTCTAGATCCGGACAGCTCAGCAGCCATTTAAGTGGTTGGACTCAGAATCCAATGGACACTCAACTGGTAAGTGATAAAGGCTCCCCCCCCTTTAAATTCTGTAATTTTCCTCACCAGGCTTGGGAGGCATTTGCAAAAGCCTCTGCTTCCACATACATAATGAACCCAAGCTGACCAGGATGGAAGTCCAGAGGTGTTCTTCTCTTGTATCTGTTTGGTGTATCTGTTTGGTGTAGTGCCAGTTTGGTGTTGTGGTTAAGTGCGCAGACTCTAATCTGGGAGAACTGGGTTTGATTCCCCACTCCTCCACTTGCACCTGGCTGGATGACCTTGGGCAAGCCATAGTTCTGGCACAGCTGTTCTTGAAAAAGAGCAGTTTCTGTCAGAGTTCTCTCAGCCCCACCTACCTCAAAGGGTGTCTGTTGTGGGGAGGGGAAGGGAAAGGAGTTTGTAGCTTCTTCTTCTTCTTCTTCTTCTTCTTCTTCTTCTTCTTCTTCTTCTTCTTCTTCTTCTTCTTCTTCTTCTTCTTCTTCTTCTTCTTCTTCTTCTGTCCTGCTCTAGTGAAGCTGCAAGTTCACAAGGTGCTCAGCTGAAGAAGGCCTAGAAGCGACTGCTCTCTGTTACAAATCCAGGTAGAGGTACCAGATTGCCTAAAAGTAGATCAAGATGGGCAGGACCTGGGACAGCTCCCAGTGCACATTCCCAGGAGTAAAGGAAGGTGCTGCAAGAAAAGATATTTTAACTGAGCTCCTAAGTAATGAATTATTGCTACTCAGTGTTCAAGCCTCCCCCCTCGCTGCAAGTGTGGTCACAATTTAAAGAGACAGTGCTCTGAATGGTTTCCCACTGTGTCCTTCACTACTGGAAACTTGGTGGAAAGCTCCATCAAGTTGAAGCTGATTTATGGGGACCCCTTCGGGCCTGGCATGATGTGGCCCGTGGAGTCGTGAAGAGTTGGATTTGACTGTGTGACCGAACAACAGCGACAACAAAAACTTAGGGTTTTCGATGCATGCGACAAAGAGAGGTGGTTTGCTATTGCCTGCATCTGCATAGTAAACCTGGACTTCCTTAGTGATCTCCCATCCTAGTACTAACCTGAGCCAACTATGCTTAGTTTCCAAGAACTGATGAGATTGGGCTAACCTGGGCCATCCAGGCCAGGGCACTGGAAACTTACTACAGTGGAATAACAGCAACTGGAGACATGATGAAATTGTTGATTCTGATTTCCCATTTGAAGATTCAATACCTTCAAGATCAAAGGAATTGCTTGGGTTGCCTAAAGATGGGTAAGTACGATTTGAAGATTCAATACCTTCAAGATCAAAAGAATTGCTTGGCTGCAAGATGCTAAGAATTGCCTAAAGATGGGTAAGTACAGAATTTTTCATCTGAATGGGATAAAAGGGCATGGCTCAGAGGAAACTGGACTGGAAATGTGTTTTCATTTTTTTTTAGAAATTGACCCAGGACTGGAAGTACTAACAGCAGGTAAATGTGTGAAAGGTGTGTACTAATACAAGGTGGAGAAAATAATAAAATATGTAACTCATGCTGAGCCCATGTACCAGTCACCCTTCTCTAAATAGTTCTTACTTGCTATACCATTTCATAGGAGGGTGTGCTCTCCCTCAGCCTGCCTTATGGTTATGCTCTGAATATCAGATTGGGCTTCTTTTAGAAGAGCCTGTAAAAGAAGCTTGTCTGTCGAACTATCTATTATGTTACACTGAGGCACAGATGAGTCATCGTTGGTTCTCTGGACCATTGAGGGTTTTGGTTGTTGTTTTTTACTATTTTGGACATTGTTTAGCAAGCAATTTTTATAGTTTACTTGCTGTTTTATGGTTTTGTTGATTTATTATATGTCTATTAGCATATTTGTTTGTTTTGCAGAATTCATAGCCCACTTTTCTCAAGAAGACTCAAGGCTGATAATTGTTATGTCCCTTGGGGCAGGATATAAATATTATCAATTAAAAATGAAAACTTTAGTATTAAGATGAGGGTTTAAAATTAAAACAAAATAAATGAGATGAAGTCTGAAACAGGCAAAAGAGGATGCTAATGGTGCACTCAGTTGCATTCAGTTGTCAGAGGAAGGGTGGGATAAAAACGTAACAGACAGAAACAGACAGAGATAGAAAAAGTATGTCTGGAATCAGTAATGAACCACATGAAGGTTAATAACATCAAGGCCATCCAGTTATTGGTTGGGGTTTCATTCCACCTTAAGAAGAGAAGAAGAAGATAAGAGATTGGATTTATACCCCGCCCTTCGCTTGGAGTCTCAGAGCGGCTTACAAACGCCTTTCCCTTCCCCCTCCCCACAACAGACACCCTGTGAGGTGGGTGGGGCCGAGAGAGCTCTGACACAAACTGCTTTTTTTTCAAGGACAGCTGTGCCAGAGCTTGTGACTGACCCAAGGTCATCATCAACAGGTGCAAGTGGAGGAGTGGGGAATCAAACCCGGTTCTCCCAGATTAGAGTCCGCGCACTTAACCACTACACCAAACTGGCATTATAAGGAGACTTATATTGGATCAGGCTTTTGCATTGAACGGCTTTGGTAGGATCAGGGGTCATTTGGAGCCAGAATGAGCTGGAACAGCATTCCGGCAGTAACAAGCCCAGGAGTGGGCACATACGGTGGCGGCGGTGGCAAGCCCCACCCCCAGCTCCCAGCGGGCCGGCGGGGGAAGTGAAGAGAGAAGGGTTTTAAAGTTTAAACTCCTTCTTTTTACAGTCGCACCGCAGCAGTGGCACAATCTCCTATTGTATCCTAGGGCCCCATAGGATACAATGGATACAATGGAAAGATCAGCTGTCCTTGAAAAAAAAGCAGTTTGTGTCAGAGCTCTCTCGGCCCCACCCACCTCACAGGGTGTCTGTTGTGGGGAGGGGTATAAATCCAATCTCTTATCTTCTCCTTCTCTTCTTAAGGTGCAATGAAACTCCAACCTCTCCAGAGAGAAGGGGTTTAAACTTTGAAGTCCTTCTCTCTGGAGTCACGCCACAGTGGAGGCACGATCTTTCCATTGTGTTTTATGGGGCCAGAGGATACAATAGGAGATGGTGCCGTCACTGTGGTGTGACTCCAGAGAGGTTTTTAAGTTTAAACCTGTCAACAGTAAACAAAAGAAATGCTCTCTTTGTTTGCCTGCTTTTTGCAATTTAATCTTGAGTATATGCATGAGCAGATCTTTGAACCTCACAGTTCTCCCCATACATTGAAATCTCTTCCCTCTTTCTCCTAATGCAATGGCAGCCCTGGAAGTGAAGTAGTAGGGATGGAAATGCCGCTGAGGATGTTGCCAGGCAGGGAAAGTGTCCAGGTTAGGTTTCTAGCACCTGGCTAGCTAATACTTTAGGAAATGGCTCTTTTAGTTAGGCATGCTGGCTGTGTCTATTTCCTTCCCAGAGACAAGCTTCCATCTTGTTCGTGTCCTGACGTCGCAGCTGGCCTTGCAGTCCCAGTGAAACATAGTCCACTTTGTGCTCTGCATCAACTGCAGTCTCCTAACATAACTCTGTGATTCCAGCAGAAATTGCCACATGCCAGTCAATGGCATGTTCATACCCTCACAGCAGAAGATTGCACTCAGGTTCCCTAGGCTCTGTCCATGAGAAATGTTTGCCATCGTGGCAGAAAGGAGCAGGCATCCAGTCTCCTGAGATTCAGACATCTTCAAGCCACCAGCTGTGCTCTGTAACAGACAGCATGCTTCCTTGCTGCCTTAGAATGACATGTGGCCTATGAAACAATCACCATTCTGGTATCCTGTCATTGAACAACAGCTCTCTCTGTCTGTATTATGTCAAAATATTACTGTCCAATTGGTTACTTTGGTGCAGGGGGACCATAAATTGATTATTTTTTTTTGCAGCAGGACTTCCTCAGAGGACAATCCACCTGCCTAATAATTTCAACAACTTTAAGGGCAATGTTGTGTCACAGGGCAGACATGCTGCATGGGTCCTGTCCTATCACAACATATATAATAATGTATATATCCCTCTTCAGACACTCAGAAGGCCCTCACCATTAATCCTTCTTTTTTTCCCCTGGAGAATGAAAGGGGGGTGGCATATAAATGCCTCCCCCTTCCTCCCCCAGCCATGGCTCTGCTCCCTTCCCTTCCCCAGCCGTCTTGCCCAGCAAGCTGGATGGGGAAGGGAATGGAGATTGAGCGGGTCAGTTTCACTCACCTGTGGAGCAGAGCCTGAGCAGTGGGTGCTGCCTTCTGACACACTCCCGGTGATGTCAGGGGGTGTGGCATATGCAAATATGTTATGCTAATGAGTTATGCTAATGAACTCCTGCACTTCTTTTTCTACGAAATGACCCCTGGGTAGGATGTAGTATCTTCTATCAGGGATAGGCAGGCATAGGACCTTCTGGCTAGAAGGAATCACTCCACAGCTTTCTGTGCTCTGGTAATGTGCATTATACATGATACATCCTTTATGAAGAATGTTAGGAATTTCAGAAATCCGGATTGGTAACCAGAACTTACTAGCCTCAACATATTTTGCCAACTTTAAAATATTGGCTGCCAGTATGTTTCCCAAAACATCCTGTCTTTGACCGAAAAGCCCTAAATAACTTGGGACCTTCAGAAGCACCACATACTTCCATATAAACCTGCCCATTCTTGAATGTAACCATCTGATATTCTGTTTCAGTTACACCCACCCTCTGAGGTTGGGCAGGCAGTTGTCTGTGATGGTGTCCCATTTGTGGAACATTCTCCAACTCAAGGGTTCACTTTTGCCAACTCCTTCCTTATGCAGGCATCATTAAAGCCTATTTAGTAGATAGATAGCACTTTAGGCCTCTTTTGGCATTGCTTTTCTATATTATGGCTTATTTCTTTTCATTTTATATTTATTTTATAAATTGCCTTGTGGACTTGAGCAAAGAGGCTGTCCTACAAGGCCCTATATTCCTTATAATAATAGTTAGCACATATAAGTTGCCCATTTCTCAAGCTCAGTCTCTGTCTTTTCTTGTGACAACTTAACCCTTTCTTCTGATAATATATATTTGGCCCTGTGCTCCAAGTTCCACTCTTCCATAAAATCTAATATGGCTTACTCTGTGTCTCTTGTGTTTTCCTGCCCCTCTCAGTGATAATGATGTGAAATATGATGGGAGTGTGGAAATCCACAGTACAAAGACCTCAGGACATTATTTTTGCAAAGGGGAAGGGGAACTCGCCACATTTTCAGCAACATCTCCTTGTTTCCTTTGTAATATTTTGATACACCCTCTTGTTTGCATAGTTCAGTAATCTCTGAGTTGCACCTGAACTTTATGGAATCACGGTCATCCATCTCTTTAATCAATTAAAACTGATTTACTCTTGTGAATTCTCTGCACCAAATGCCTTCAAGCAACTGCATATTTTCAAGTGCTGCAGCTGTTCTTCAGATATGAATTGGTTAATGTTCAACTCATTTAATTAAGTAAATATTATAAAGTCAATTTTTCAGTCTATGAAAACTTCTCCCCATAAGGAAATAGACATAGACCCACCCAAGTAATGGCCAAAGGATGGAGTGAAGCTGTTATTCTGAACTTTGTTAACTGCTGTATAAGTTTGGACAGGGGTCATTTCGTAGACAAAGAAGTGCAGGAGCTCATTAGCATAACTCATTAGCATAACTCATTTGCCTTGCCCTCAGAGAGGAGGGAGAGCTTGTACCTGAATAAACCTTGGCCCTAAAGGTGCCACTGGACTGTTTTGGGTTGCTAGCTATTGGGGGGGGGACGTGCAGATCTGCCCTCACAGAGGAGGGAGAGCTTGTACCTAAATAAACCTTGGCCTTAAAGGTGCCACTGGACTGTTTTGGATTGCTATCGGGGGTGGGGGGGGGCTCTGCAGCTTACCTGGCTGCTTCTTGCTCTGACTGAGGGCTGCTGGGAGCAGAGGGTGGGGCTTGTTGCATGTGCCCGCCCCCTGGGCTCTTTACTGCCGGAGCTCCGCTCCTGTGCACTCCTGCAGGAAATGACCCCTGAGTTTGGAACTTGTGACCCAGAGGTGAATGCTCCATATCCCATTACCAGTCTCTGGAGCCTCGAAGTCCCCACTGAGGAAGTTTTTCATTTAAGGTCTCCCCATCCACCCCACCAGTACTTCCTCCTCCTTGTTTCTCTGGTTCATGTTCTGTGTGACTAGAAATTGGAACCATTAAAAAGGGAAGTTCTGAATGGAAAAAAAGAAAAGAAGAGCCAGGGTTTATTTGTTTTTTCTGAGAGAAGATCTGGTCACTGACCATCCTTAGAAAAATGACTCCAAAGTTTCCTTCAGAGAGTTCCAAGTTGGAAGGAGCGCCATGTGCTAAGCTTCACTCTGTTTCAAAGGATGGCTGTTAACAGCTTCAAGCACCATGACGATATATTGAAGTCATATATAGTTGAGCTGTTTGTTGGGCCTAGCCCAGAAATTTCTTTTCTCTGTTGCAGAAACACTTAAGAAGACCAAACACTCTTGCTGAGTTCATTAGTTCATGCTTAAGTTATACTGAAAGGTCTTTTCAGCCATGTGTAAATCAAAAGTGCACATATTGAGAAGTTACAACGCAAGCATGATTATCAGGTGAACTTAGCTTTATTTATTTACTAGGAGTGATGCCCATTGTGGGAAGAAATACAATGAAATCTAGAAGGAAGCTCCAGATGAGTGTCCCGACTGTGGCTGGTGGGGCGGCAGAAGGAAGTTGAAAATGGAGGGAGGCAAGCCATGTTTCTTTCCTTCTGCATAGCTATAAGGCACGACTGTCTCAAGTCATTTTGCTGCCCC
>NW_015165241.1:1302641-1360507 GCF_001447785.1 Gekko japonicus | reverse complement strand
CAGTCCCTAAGCGCTAGATCTGATCCTACAGACTGTCATTTCACTGCGCGGTGAAGGGTCTCATTGCACTCACAGAAAACCTTTGCTTCTCCCAGCCTCCCAGGGGGCATCTCTCCACTTTGGTGGCTGTCTTTCAGTCAATCTGGGACCAGAGACCTTCATTCAGAATACATTCTGTATTTTAGTTCCACCTTTGGTGTACTGCTGTAATATATTTCAATGGAACCCTTGCAAGTCAATTGCAATTCCTGATCCTAATTATATTCAAAGGCCATTCCAGAATCTCCCCTTGTTGGACTTCCATTCGGCATGGCGTGGCGATGGACGCGCTTCGGGTTGTGCTGAAGGCGTCCGTTCCCTTGCCGCTTCTTCTGGGGCTCCTGTACTGCGGGAGCACCCAGCCAGCTCTCCCAGAGAGAGAGCTGGAGCAGGGGGCTTGGTTGTGGCCCCTCCCATGACTGGCAACACGGGGGGATGTCCACCTTCTGCCCCGAAGCAGGAGCGGCCAGAGGAGAGGAACTTGGCCGCCATGTTCCTCATAGCCACCGCCTCCCATTTTTACTCAAAAGATTCAAAGACTTTGAAATAAAATAGCAGCAGTAAAGGAAAAAGGGAAAACATGAGTACATACTTCTTGAAGTCGAAAACATATATATACTCCGAAAAGATAGAAAGACATCGGCCAGAAAAGTGAGGACGACGGAGCATGCGCATAGTTGGGGGAGCAAGGACTGTTTTCTTCAGTTAAATTTTTGTCCCAATCTCTCGGCTGCATGACGAGTGAACTTGGAAGCATTTAACCGATACAGAACAGGGTAAATAATGGCGTTGGTAAAGGAGGAAGCGAAGGAGGATATCCTGGTAGCAGAGATGACGTTGGAACAATTTCTGCAGATCTTAAAAGAAGGAATAGAGGAAGGAACTAAACAGGCTTTCACTAGTTTCCATGACTCTCAAACGGAAAGTGAGAACAGAGAGGAAATGGTGCAGGATGAGCTGTGCCCGGGAAAGACCTCTAGGTACGCTCAAGAAAAGGACATTAACGAGACTAAAATTAAAGAGACTAAAAAAGAGAAGGGAAAAAAACCAGACAAAAAGAGGCACCTTAAGAGAGAGGTAAAAATAAGGAAAATATCGCGACCCGGCGTTACTGAAGGGGAAAAACGGAGAAAAAAAGAGATACGTGAGATTTGCTGAGAAGGCAAAAAAGGGGAAAATGAGATGGAGATATGAATGGTGGAAAATCCCCGAGAAGGAACTAAAAGAGACATGCTACCTCTACAAGGGGAGGAACCATCTGATTGAGGTCCTTCGGAAGAAGAAGCTTCAAAGCCTTAAAAGACGTTTTAAAATATATGGAAAGTCAGCTTTATATATGCTTTTTGGGTTTGCTGGTATTGATCTGAGCTGGTAAGATTAACGAATGGAATGAAATGATTAGAGGGCTATTAAAATATGAATTAAATTTTGTGGGTGTAGTATTAATTAGAGATTTATAATGTGGACAGAAGTATTAAGAGTTGCCAAGGGGGTGTTTACTTTTGGATTGTTAAATGGAAGGATTTGATATGAAATATGAGTAATTGGAATGAAGAGTTATAAGGTATGAGAGATAGTTTTTTATTTTTAAAAGGTGTGTCTAGGTTAGTATGAATGGTGTGCAATACTTAGGTTGTATTAGGGTGCTTGTTTAAGGGGTAAAAAAGGAATGAACTGATATGACTAGAGGGTGTTCAAAGTATGAGTTAAAAGTGTAGGATGAATTATTAAGGGAGTGTTGGTTTTAGGTTATTAAACAGAATGAATGGTTGTGATATATGGGTAATGGGATGGAAGAGAGATAAGGTATGAGTGGTAGTTTCAAAAGAAGTGATAAATTAGTATGAATGGACTGTAGTATTGGGATCATATATGGTGAGGGGTTTTTTAAATCTTTTTTGTTTTGTTTTCCCTGGGAAAATGATTAAATTATTATGAGCATAATTAAGGTATAATCTGTGTTTTTAAAAAATGTGTCTAAGATGAGGCCTTTCTCTGTGTGTATTACTAGCTGGGGAATTGTGGAAATAGGATGGTTATCTGCTATGGGGGTGTGAAATATCTGTAATTGATGAAAGGCGCAGTAAGTTATTAAATGGGAAATAGTTAAAAGACAAACCTAGCCAGAGCAGCTGGGGGGTAAACAAAGAAAATAAAGAAATAACAATAAAAATGGAGCAAAACTATTTAGATAAAGTATAATAAATAAACAAATAAACAAAATGTTAATTAAAATAAGATGGAAAATGTTAAATAATAAAAATACTGTAACATATGTTCTTCAATGATGTATGTAATCACTATTTGAGAGAGAGAATAAGAAGCGAGGAGAGAAAAGAAGGGAAGAAGAGATTATTGACAACTTTGGCAACTGCTGCTGTTGAATACTGTTTATTCTTTGTGTAGGGTATCAATGGGACGAAATGAGTAATGGTGAATGATTATTGATATGCATATTATTATGAAAACCCAATAAAAATATTATTCAGAATCTCCCATTGTTCCCAACTGCCAATCATGTCATTCCTTTTACTATATTGCCCCCCCACATTCTCTGTAATGGAAGCTGTTCTATTCCTCTTAAAGCCAGATGTGCCTTAGGGGCTGGCAGTAGGCATGCCACAGCAGAAAAGTACTCTGCACATGCTCAAAAGCACTCTAATCTACATTATCTCTATATAATAATTTTCTTAGCATATTGGCAATTTCCAGCTCTCCCGTTGCCTGTGCAGTGTGCTTCCATCAGCCACTGGGCCGCAACCCACCGCTCAGGAGTACTCGCGTGCCATTGGCCGGCTGCTGGGCCTGCTCCTATTCCCCATCCACTCCCAATTCAGCCACTGTTGCCTGTCAGAACCACTGGTGGACGGCTCTCTCTCCCTTGACGAAGACACTTCTGCTGCTTTGCTCCTCTGTGGAACTAACTTTTCCCTCAGTGACTGTTGGTAGGCAACCAGGCTTGGTTGACTGCAACCCCCTCCCCTGCCCACTGCCAGCTTGCCCACTTTTGTGTCATAATACACTTAAAATGGCTCTCCCTCCTGCTTGCCTCCACCATGGCTGGCTGGCTAACAAGGTTCTCTTCAACTCTCTGCTGTGCAGCTGACTTTCCCCTAGTGTTGCCAATCTCCATGTGGGACCTGGAGAACTCCCACTGTTACACTTGATCTCCAGATGACAGAAAACAGTTCCCCTGGAGAAAACAGTGGACTCTGTGTCATTATACACTGAGTGCCTAAAGCACTCTCCCAGACCCTTTTTCTAGAGTTCATTGTATTTATTTCCACAACGGCCTTATTCCTAGTAATATATAAATACATGTGAGAAAGCAGTCTAATTACACAAATGAAAAAACCAAATTCATTCATATCCTTTTAAATAGTCTGGGAAATGACCTGCTTCCTGACTGTAACCAATGAGCAGGACATGGGCTGAAATAACAGGTGACTGTGAGTAACTAACCAAAAACTGGATTACTCAATAAATTCTGAGAAAGGGGGAAATAACCTAATTATTAGTCCCATTAAAATTACCAAGAACAAGCAGTCTTTTGTGGATTGTAGTTGGAACATTTGGCCTTGCATTAACAGACAAACTATACATTATATGTAAATTTTCTATTGCATGCATTTTGAAGTATTAGCTACATATAGACTTGTTGACTCTAGTATTAGTTCAGCATTGTTTTCTGTGTTAAGTTTTTTATAAATTCTACCTTATGTTATTCTTGCAATAGCATTCTTAACTGTTTAATAAATTTTTTAAAAAGAAAAAAAACTATATGTAAATTTAGATATCTGTGATATTTTAGCTGCTAAAAGCAACCACAGTGCTCAACCAGAGTGAATGGATCAAAGGAATGGTGCTAGGGAAAAGGGGTTGTTAGCCAAATTGCCTTATTTCTTTAATAAGATGGGGAATTATGAATATTAAATGGCAATAGGCATAAATAAAGGGAGAAATAACCTGTGTATACCAGAGTTCAATTTATTCAGATCCCCAGAAATGGACCAGGGGACTAGATCTTAAATATGATTTCTTTTACTAAATGATTCTCACACAGATACAATTAAAATAAAACAATCACACACTGAAGCAATACAGAACTAGGAAATTAGATAGAAGGGTACAGCGACAGTTGCATAAACAGGAAGTATAGTTGGTGGGGGTGATACTCTAAATGGGAAAATACTAGGGAAGGGGTTGGATGTTGACCAGCAGCACATGTAGTAGACTCCAGACAGCACTACAAACGGAGTCAGCAAGATAGGGTGGGGTTAGGTAGGCAGGAGAAGAGAGAGAGCAAACAATTGGTAGATGCTCTCCTTATATACCCTAAGAGGGGCTTGGGGCGTGGGCTGCCAAGGCACGTAGTGCCCAGGAAGATACTAGAAGCTGCCAGTTCCTTAATGGGTCAAAAGAATGGAATTAAGTGTTTGGGCAATTGATATAATGGCTGTGGTCACACACACTAAACAATCCACTTTCAATGCACTTTCCAACTGGATTTTTACTTCGTGGACTCGCAATATCCAATTCAAAAGTGCATTGAAAGTGGATTATTCAGTGTGTGTGACCACAGCCAGTCTTTACTAACACAAAGGAGAAGAAAAGAGTCATTCCTGGTGCTTGGCCAGTAAATGATCCGGTGATCTGCATCCGTGCTATTTTGATGGGTGGTGGGTGTGTTTGGCTGCTGAGATAATCCTGCCATGACCAAGTTCTATTGTTTAATTTGAGGATGAGTTCGTGCAGTCCTTGGTAATGCTAGGATAGGGTGAGGGTGGGGTGGATGCCGGCTTCTGGTGTAAAGCATGGCTTCTGCTTGCTGACTGCTGTGTATTTCTGGGATCAGGGAGGTTGATTTGCCTCCTGTGTGGATGCAGGGGTGAAGAGCATTGGATATGTCCGTGGGTCCATGTCTGGCTGGCACACTGCTTCAGGGCAAGGCTTCCCTTGGCTGGGCACGTGTCTACAGTCTGGGAGTTGGCACCATCAGAGGGCTAGCACACAGTTTCGTCCCTGACATATTCATTATACAGTTCAGCACACAGCCATAGTCCATAACCTTATAAATGCTGCAGAAGGCTCTTTAACTCTTTCCTGTCTCAGTATTCTTTATTGCTTTAATTTGGCTTTAATTTCAGAACTCAATTTGTTAATCTGGTGTTCCTCTATCTAACTTTTATAACTTTTTATAACCTAGTTGCGCACATTCAATTTTGACTCACACTGTCCCTTTAATTTTTTGTAAAGATAGTTTGCAAATCTTAACAAACGTCTCTAAATAGAGCTTCTCTGGCAACTGTTCTATATTTCACAGTTCCCTCCTTCAGCTCCTGCTTCGATTCTTTACACTCAAGTCTTGCCGTTTAGCTGTCTATTTTAGCTCTCTTTTCCTGTTCCTTCAACCAAAACATTTCTTTGAACTCAGCACGCTTCCTTTCAATACAACACGGCTCCGCTCGGCTGCACACGTTTGCCCTCGGCACCTTCCACGACTGCACTTAGCTCCAATCGGCTCGTCATGGCCCCAATCGACTTCGTTCGGCTCGGCTCCTCTCGGCTTCTCTTGGCTCCACTCGGCATGAGCTCGATCGCTTTCCCACACCTCCTGTGACGTCCTCTGCGATGCGCACACCTGGAGCTCCAACCACGCACACTCGGCTCTCTCCGCCCCTTTCCGCGTTGCTCTGCGTCGCTCTGGTCCGCCGCCGCCCTCTCTGCATGGCCTCAGTCTCTGCCTGGCCCCACTCTCTGCACGGCTCCACTCGCTCTCCACACGGCCCGAATCTAAGGAGGAGCAGAGTGTTATCTCACGTCATAAGGTATTTTCGGAAAGTCCTTTTTTTTTCTTTCCAGTTAATTCACCCCACTAACCCGTTTCAGCTTTCTTAATTTATTTATGCTGTGAGCTAAAGTTACGGCTGCTTAAAGGGACCTGGCCCCTACCCTTCACCACAGGTTAATTATACTTCCGGTTAATTAATTACTTTAGACTTATTTACATCACTTAAGTGCCAAAGTTAACTTCCAAATAGTGTTTTCTGGATACTTAGCTTCGGTCGTAGTTCCCTTTCGTTGTAACTCCTTTTTGTTTCCTCTGGTTATGTCCTAAGCTCGTCGTCAAGTGTTGGGTGTTCCTATTGTCTCCCGCTTCCAGGCGATTTTCCAGCACCAGGGAAGATTGCCTATCTTTCCCTTTAGTTGGAACACGAGCCCCTTGCTTTCTTTTCCCCCCTCCGAGGCGAAAAGTTCGAGGGTTTGTGTATTTCTCCCCCCAAAAGACAAATAGGAATGTAGCAGGTCTGCAGCTCAGCTACAGACGTCCACTCTCGGCAAAACCGGAAACCCCTCTCGCAATAGCATTCTTAACTGTTTAATAAATTTTTAAAAAAGAAAAAAAACTATATGTAAATTTGGATATCTGTGATATTTTAGCTGCTAAAAGCAACCACAGTGCTCAACCAGAGTGAATGGATCAAAGGAATGGTGCTAGGGAAAAGGGGTTGTTAGCCAAATTGCCTTATTTCTTTAATAAGATGGGGAATTATGAATATTAAATGGCAATAGGCATAAATAAAGGGAGAAATAACCTGTGTATACCAGAGTTCAATTTATTCAGATCCCCAGAAATGGACCAGGGGACTAGATCTTAAATATGATTTCTTTTACTAAATGATTCTCACACAGATACAATTAAAATAAAACAATCACACACTGAAGCAATACAGAACTAGGAAATTAGATAGAAGGGTACAGCGACAGTTGCATAAACAGGAAGTATAGTTGGTGGGGGTGATACTCTAAATGGGAAAATACTAGGGAAGGGGTTGGATGTTGACCAGCAGCACATGTAGTAGACTCCAGACAGCACTACAAACGGAGTCAGCAAGATAGGGTGGGGTTAGGTAGGCAGGAGAAGAGAGAGAGCAAACAATTGGTAGATGCTCTCCTTATATACCCTAAGAGGGGCTTGGGGCGTGGGCTGCCAAGGCACGTAGTCCCCAGGAAGATACTAGAAGCTGCCAGTTCCTTAATGGGTCAAAAGAATGGAATTAAGTGTTTGGGCAATTGATATAATGGCTGTGGTCACACACACTAAACAATCCACTTTCAATGCACTTTCCAACTGGATTTTTACTTCGTGGACTCGCAATATCCAATTCAAAAGTGCATTGAAAGTGGATTATTCAGTGTGTGTGACCACAGCCAGTCTTTACTAACACAAAGGAGAAGAAAAGAGTCATTCCTGGTGCTTGGCCAGTAAATGATCCGGTGATCTGCATCCGTGCTATTTTGATGGGTGGTGGGTGTGTTTGGCTGCTGAGATAATCCTGCCATGACCAAGTTCTATTGTTTAATTTGAGGATGAGTTCGTGCAGTCCTTGGTAATGCTAGGATAGGGTGAGGGTGGGGTGGATGCCGGCTTCTGGTGTAAAGCATGGCTTCTGCTTGCTGACTGCTGTGTATTTCTGGGATCAGGGAGGTTGATTTGCCTCCTGTGTGGATGCAGGGGTGAAGAGCATTGGATATGTCCGTGGGTCCATGTCTGGCTGGCACACTGCTTCAGGGCAAGGCTTCCCTTGGCTGGGCACGTGTCTACAGTCTGGGAGTTGGCACCATCATAGGGCTAGCACACAGTTTCGTCCCTGACATATTCATTATACAGTTCAGCACACAGCCATAGTCCATAACCTTATAAATGCTGCAGAAGGCTCTTTAACTCTTTCCTTTTTTCCCTAATGCTATTTTCACAGTTGACAGCCTGGGTTGGATCCAGCCAGCTTTTCTAGTTAATCTTGCCAAATTCTACAATTTACTACAGGCCCTACCACATATGGCTTTTGTCTGTGCAGGTCCTACTATGCCCAGCACAGTCTTTTTTGATAGACAAAAGGTACCCCTCCTTCCTTTCTCACTAGCAGAGAAGCTGGTTGGATCCACCACCACTACTCACATTCCCCACCTGGTAGTGGTGGGGAGAACATATACCTGTATTGGGCTTGTCTTATTCCCCAGTAAGGACTAAAAGCAGCATAGGGGAATGTTTTCATTTTGAATCAGGGACATGTTTTGCAAACACTTCAGGTAAGAACAATAATCCATGTGTTTATTTCTGAAAATAAATATCACCTTAGAGATGCCTAAGATCCATCTAGTGATGTCAATTATGATACTTTTGATATCTGAAGGTTCCACCAGTCCTTGGAGCTGAACTTTGCTTAGCAAAACGTGAGTTAAAGGAACCAGTATGAACAGGTTTTGTCTTTGTGAGGTAGTTATAAGAGGTTAGCTGTGCCCATGAGACATTATCCAAAAGTCCCTGCAAAAGGCGTGTGTCTTCAAGCAGGTGTTGTTTTTATGATCTCGTTATTATTGTTGTTAATTTTTTATTCTCATTATTTCAGCTTTGAGAACTGGCAGGCAACATGCCCTCTGCCACAAAACCACCTCCAATGCACTTAATTGTGATGAGGGATAATTAAAAAAAGTGAGAGT
This sequence comes from Gekko japonicus, assembly GCF_001447785.1. Taxonomy (NCBI): domain Eukaryota; kingdom Metazoa; phylum Chordata; class Lepidosauria; order Squamata; family Gekkonidae; genus Gekko; species Gekko japonicus. The sequence goes on along the minus strand of NW_015165241.1, from coordinate 1,351,966 downwards.
AAGTATTTAGCAGTTGACTCTTATCCAAAAGGCCCTGGCATTTGGCATCACTGACTCCTGCAGCAAGAAAATCATCTTAAAACTTGTAGATGGGTAATCACATGATGTTATCTACAGGGTGGAATTGATAGCAGCAGTAGATTGCACAGAGCAAACTAAATACCCAGGTGTTTGCAAGGGTCTGGAGAGAGTTAACTAATTCCACAAGTCTCCCCACTATGTCCTTCTATGGTGTTTTCTAATCCATTTTTGGTAAGTGAAACTTCAGGGTAAGGTTAGCTTCCTTAAGAAGACACAGGTGACTTCAGGGGAAATTACTTCCTGATCCCCTCTCAGATTTAGTTTTTATTTGCTATCCTCCTAATATCATAGGTTGCATGCATTTCCACTTTGTGATGATGCTGTGATCAATAAACTCCCCAATTCTGGTATGTTTGTTATATTCAGGCCCCGGTCACACAGAGAATTAGGTATGCGGAGGGGATGGATTAAGGGCGGATCAAACCAGCGTGATCAGACACCAACATCTGGCAAGAGTCGCGCACTCACCCCTAACCCATCACATCTGGCCGAAAATGCGGATCGAAAAGGTACTAGGGAAAATGGAGTACCTACCGGAAGATCCGCAGCAACGGTGGGCGTGGGATCGTGGACGTGCCGGCAGCCCGTAGCATCCTGCAGCCATGCACACTAACGCGGGACCACTGTGTTGTCTCGTTGGGACTACGCCGTTGCCTCCCCAGTGTGATCAGGTGCCGACGGAGGGAGAATGGAGGGTGAGGGAGCATAAGATCATGCTCCCGTGCTTCTTTTAGCTCTGCCTCTAAAATGCCTCCCTTCCAGTGTGGATTTTCCCGCTCGTGTGACCGGGGCCTCAGTTTGTTTGGAGAACCTCCTAAAACACACCACAAGCTCAGCTGTCTCTTTCATACCCCCATTTAATGATCTCTTCACCTCCATGCCTAGGATCATTTCCTTACAAGTTGTCTTTGTTGGATGCCTCTGCATCAGGGCTGAGTGCTCCTCAGGGCCAATTTACTGTCCAGGCAAAACAAGTGGCCACATGTTCCCAAGGGTGCCTTGGGACAAATTAGGGAGTGGCTGTGGCTCAGTGGTAGAGCATCAGCTTGGCATGCAGAAGGCCCTGGGCTCTATCTCCAGGACCTCCGGCTAAAAGGATCTGGCTGTAGGTGATGTGAAAGATCTCTTCCTGAGCTTGGAGAGCTGCTGCCAGTCTGAGTAGATAATACTGAACTTAATGGGCCCATAGTCTGATTCAGTAGAAGGCAGCTTCACCTGCATGCTGACACACCACTGGGTCTTCTCTTTTTCCCATTAGCAATGATGGAGATGAAGTGTGCACACACATGAAAGCTTATACCTAGAATCAAACTTTGTTGGTCTTAAAGGTACCGCTGGACTCAAACTTTGCAGAAGAAGCTGGTTAATGTGGCTTACATACCTCATCACTTCCCAGACTCATGCTGCCTGGGTCCAAAATAAATTCCAAAGGTGCTGGTAGAACCACTAGAATATTGAGGTTAACTGGTGTGGTTAGTCCAGTCACCGTTAGTTAGCAGAGTGTTTAATCAAAGCTACAAATGCAGCAGCATCACTTTACCAGGTTACTCAGTTTACAAAGCTACAAAAAGCCATATTGAAAGTTTAGAAGATAAATACTCCTCTCTCTATTTGAGAAGTACACTTAGGGTAGGAAAGAGCAGAGATATGATAGAGTACTAACTTACTAGCTAAAGGATGGAGGCAGATGGTGAGAGGCCCATCTGCCTTGTGGTGCCAAGAGATGACCACATCTCTCTCTCTTGGTGTGTGCAGGAAGAGAGCTTGTCTTCATCTAAATGAGAGAGAAGAGGGAAGGGGAAATGGTCCCTGAGAATACAATCTGCATTTCAAAGGAAACAATAGCAGAAGAGTAAAGACAGGAAGAAAGGTCAATGTGCCTATCTAGCTATCTAGTCTCTCTTGCCACTCAGTCTGGAGGTCTGAGACAGGGGACATCACATCTGGAACTTCCAACACCCCCTCTCAATGGACTCAGCTGGACCAACTCCATTCCATCTCTCAGGACTTTGAATGGTTCTCTGGGTAAGAGGCTTGGTGAGTGCATCTGCAATAATCTCTTTCATTGGCAGTGGATCAGTTTGACAATTCCTTCTTGCTGCAGATGTCTCACCAGGTGATAGTTCACATCAATGTGCTTAGTATAGTAGCTCACATCTTCTTTCTCAGAAATGCAGATGCAACTTTCGTTGTCCTCATACACTGTAACAGGCTTTGGTACATCTAGGCCCACGTCTTTCAGTAGTCGTAGCAGCCAATGTGTCCCTTGACAGTCTAGTGCTGCTGACACATATTCTGCTTCAGCAGTGGAACTTGCAACCACACTTTGCTTCTTGTTTGACCAACTTATAGGTCCTCCACCAAAGAAAACTATCTTGCCACTGGCAAACTTTCTATCTGTTAAGTCTCCAGCCCAGTCTGAATCCAAATAAGTAACTAGCTTAGGGCTGTCATTTGCAGACAATTTAAGTTTGAGTTCTGCAGTGGTCATTAGATATCTCACAAGTGTTATGAGAGCTTTCCAGTCTCAGCTTGTGAGCTTTGCATTCTTTTTACATAACAGTCCCACAGCTGAGCTAATGTCTGGTCTGGTTAAAGTGGATATGTATAAGAGCTTATCTACCACTTCACAATATCAGTTGCCTTCAGGCAGCTTTGCAGATTCTTCTCTTTGGCTGATGTAGTTTGGCTCCATAGGAATGTATTTGGGTGGAGCATCATTCAGTTTCAGGCTTCTCACAAGTTCTCTAATCTTTTGTTCTTGACTGATGAGAAAACTGCCATCTGTTTCTCTCTGTATCTTTATGCTAAGGTAATGTCTGACACTGCCAAGTTGCTTGAGTTCATCTTCTTTGCTTGGGTGATCTATGGTTTCCTCACCATGAGCTGAATCTTCACATGCTAGCAGTAAATGGGGGAGGCGTGGCTATTTGTGCCGGTGCAATTTAACACACCAGAATGCAATCAGTTGTGGCGGTGGCAAATCAGGGTTTTGTTTGTCAGCACATGTTTCCGGAGTGCGTCAACATGGCAAGAGGGAGTGCGCTTGAGTGATCACACATAGGCTTTCCCAGGTATTTTTTAACTCCGGATCTTCAGGGAGATGCTACGATATGGCGATGGGTGTGCTACGCTTGCCAGATGTGTCCTTGTGATTGCGCCCGTATACTCTGTCCGACATTCGTGCCTCTCTGTGTGACTGGGGCCTATGTAAATCAGAAGATAAGTCCATTTTCCATCTTTGCATTTGGTGTAGAAGCAGGGATCAGATTCTCTTCTCTTGAAGCCTCCCTGGAGTAGTATAGTGTTCAGTTTAGTGTTCTGTGCAAGAGCTGACTGTTTTAAGCCATACAAACTCTTCTGAAGCTTGCATACAAGATTTTCCTTATTTTTCTCTATGAAGCCAGGAGGTTACTGTTTTAAGCCTTCTTTTTCCAGGTCTCCATACAAGAAAGCAGTCTTTACATTCCCTTGCTTGCAGCAACACTAAGAACAGTACTTATAGTTTTGTGCCTTACTACAGGGACAAAAGTATGACCATAGAATCATAGAGTTGGAAGGGAACTCCAGGGTCATCTAGTCCAACCCCCTGCACAATGCAGGAAATACACAAATACCTCCCCTTTCACACCCCCAGTGCCCCCTATTCCACCCCCAGAAGATGACAAAAAACCTCCAGGATCTCCAGCCAAACTGGCCTGGAGAAAAATTGCTTCCTGACCCCAATGTGACTATCAGTGTTTCCCTGGCTGTGTAAGAGCGAGCCATAAGAATTAAGCACTGATGCAACCCTTCCTGCCCTCCCTCTCATGATCTGCCTAAGTTCACAGAATCTGCATTGCTGTCAGAGGGCCATCTAGCCTATGCCTGTTATCACTTCCCAATGATAACCGTATTGCTCTCACTACCCACAGACAACCTCTGGAGGAACTGACAGCACCACTATAGCAACCAGCTTCCCACCTGTCATCACTTCCTGGGTCTGCTTCACTTGGGGCAGAAAAAGAATTTGACCCAGAATACACACACACACACACACACACACACACACACACACATGTGCATAGTGCATACACCACTGGCTAGGTTAGAGCCACACTGGATTTTACATAAGTTATCATTCATTGTCCTGTGTGATTTGCATCTCAACACCAACCAGAAGTTTGGGGAAACTACCATTCCCATCCATCACACCAGGAAGTCATGCTGGGGAAGCTGGGGAAAAGTAATTTGCAGAAACAGAGTTTGATCATCTTGTTCTCTTTGGAAAGATCCATCAGCCATGGCTAGTGACATTTTTGAAAAGTGAAGTCTGTGACTTGGGAAAGGGCTGGGTAGAAGCAGCAGGCATTGAATCAAGTCCGGGTTTGCAGAAAGCTGATCTATCTCGAAAATGGTTTGTGAACACTTTTTCATCAGAGGAAGCTTCCTTTTTGAGCTCAATATTATGTAATGCTGCTGATTAGCTTATAATTAAATGGTTTGCCTAAAGGATCTAGGATGTTATGATTGCTTTACATATATGGTTTCTAACAGAGAATTTGATAACTCTGAGAAAACATATGTGCATTCATTTTGTTTAAACAATATATTTCTCTAGTCCTTATAGTTATGGGGAAAAAACCCTGAAAACACAGAGACAGTCAACAGTTCCAAACACAGATGCAGTGCCATCCTAAGCAGAATGAAACCCTTCTAAAGCCACTGAAGGCAGTAGGGCTTAGAAGGGATGGCACTGTTAGGTTGAAACTTCTTGGCTAGCCAGTTCTGCCAGGGCTACTGTATAAGGGAGGATGCCTGTGTTTCAGATCAAATGTGAATCTTCCTCAGGAATAACCTGTCAAACATGCAGTCCATGGGCTGGATCAGGTCCTCGGATGGCTCCAATCACAGCTTGCTTTACCAGACTCTCTCAATCGCACAGGAGAGATAAATAGACAAACTTCTCCTGTGTAATTGAGAGAGTTTGGTAAAGAACTGGCTGAGGCTCCTCCCCCTCCTCCCCCCCAGGCTGCCTCAATCCTACAGGAGACAAAGGGAAGCCTTTCTTCTCTTACACTGAGGCTCCTCCCTGAAGGGAGGGAGGGAACAAGGAAGAGCTTGCTTTGCTGGGCTGCCTCAATCACATGGGGAAAATACTAAGCACCTTTAAGACCAACAAAGTTTTTTTCAAGGTATGAGCTTTTGTGTGCCTTGCTACAGTGTGTGTGTATTTTGTTGGGCTTGTTATGCTGTGGCTCTCCTGGGTGCAAATGGGTTCCCTCCCCCTTTTCATTGTATTCATGCCCTCATGATCTAGTCTTTCTCAGTAAGAAAGCTATGTGAACTATTTTAGAGGAGGAATAACAACAAGCCACTGAGGAGGATTAGGCTGAGAGTGTGTGTCCAGACTAAGTTCACCCAGCATATTTCCTTTGTAGGACTTTGTAGTTATTTCTCTGGGGAAGACTATAGTTTTGTAGACAAACACACATCCCTCAGTCTGTGTCAGGATGCCTTCTCATGTTTTTGGCCAGCACATGAAATAACTCATGTACAAAAGCTTGCAATGCCCAGACATTTCATGTTTTCCCCTGGGTCCTAGACTTAGAACACTAAGCATGAGATTTCTGTAATGAAGGTCAATAAATCAAAATTAGGTTTGCAGCTTACAGATACACACCTGAACCGCATACTCAGGATTGCTACAGCACAGACATTTTGATGCAATAATACAGAGCAAGAGGTGTCCATTATCAGAGACTGTTAAATAGACAAAATATTGCAAGAGTGCTAGTGTTTTAAGCATGTTTTATTTAAAGTTTAAAAATATTTAATTGTGTTTGTCTGTGTCCTTTATAAAGTTTATACCTCTGCTACCTAGCATTACATTTTATGACACACATGGCCTGGTCCAACAAGGTCTCATTTATGTCAGATCTGGCCCCTCATAACAAATGAGTTCAATACCCCCGACCTATATCTTTGCTTATTGCAAGTAATTAAAAAGAAAGTACAATGAAATGTCTTAATACACTGCAATGTATTATTTCATATATTGAAGATCAAGCCTTGGAAACTTGCTGAGAATCTCCCCCTCCCCCCAAGTTATATTCTTCAGCTCAGCCTGTTCTCCTCTTGCCTGATCCTAAAAAAGCCCCCAGCAGCTGTCCTTTTTGTCAATTCAGCTCTATTGAATCTCAGTAGTCCTTGACTCTCTTTCTGCTCCATTCTCCATAGCTCAAGCTATTGGAAGAATGGTAAATATGGAAAAATTTTGATTCTCTCCAGCAGAGGGGAGTAAATCACGTATGGCCCATGCAAGTTAGCTAATTAAATTATGTAAACAGCTTTTAGTCTGCTTTGGTACCAGATAGAAACAGTATTTTTGCCTCCTTTCCTATAATACTATTGCCCTTTTATCTCCCATCAAAACTGCTTGGAGCAAAACACCCCAGCTGTATGGCTATTAAAATGAAGGGACAGCCAGCAAGGATCTTAACTGACTTAGGAGATTTCATGCAGGGTATCCATCTGCACCTTGGAGATTTCCTCATCATCTGCAAACAATGATTGCATCACATTTCCAATCTCAACCAACCAAATCTCAGCCAGAAGATTCCTATAAAGAACCTCTTTAATAATATTCTGCTTTCAAGGCAAGCAAGCGCACCCCTCTCTTTGCCTGGGGCATGTGCTTTTGGGGAAATGTTTTAAACCACACAGCATACTAGAGAGCAAGTTTGGTGCAATGTCTTATTCAGGTTCAAATCGTTAGGTAATCATGAACCACCCAGGAGACACTACATGGTAATTGCAAGGCTAAGGTCATTAACCAGATGAAACACAAGATATCTGTGTTTTGATCACCAGATATCTTTAATTTCATTTATAAGAACGGGGGTGGATCAAAGCCATGACTCTTGGGCAGAGCTGCATAAGCTCCTGATGTTTCCTAGATAGAAATGGCATTCCCCCCATGGATATTTGTAGTGATGGGGAGGGGAAGCAATCCTAACACTAAGCTGTTTCCTAATTATTTATTAAAGAGACCGATCATTAGCAATATATAAGAATTACCCCCCTGGTTTAAACCCAAGGTCCATCTAGCTTTTAGGAAACTCTCAATCAAGAGTGAAATAAATAGTTCTATAGGTAAAGGTAAAGGTTCCCTTGCTCGAAAGCCAGTCGAGTCCGACTCTAGGGTTGCGGTGCTCATCTCCATTTCAAAGCCGAAGAGCCAGCGCTGTCCGAAGATGTTTCCGTGGTCATGTGGCCGGCATGACTAAACACCAAGGCGCACAGAACGCTGTTACCTTCCCACCGAAGTGGTACCTATTTATCTACTTGCAATTTCTTGCTTTCGAACTGCTAGGTTGGCAGGAGCTGGAACTAGAGACGGGAGCTCACTCCGTCATGCGGCACCCGGGTATTGAACCGCTGAACTACCGACCTTCCACAGCCTGCAGTTCAACGTCTTAACCACTTGAGCCACCGCAGCTCAAATAGTTCTATAGTTTGTCCCTAATATTTGCTATTAAGTAGCACAGTGAAGTTTCATGAAATTATAGAATCATAGAATCATAGAGTTGGAAGGGGCCATACAGACCATCTAGTCCAACCCCTCGCCCAATGAAGGACCAGCCTGGTTATCATGCCTCGCAGTCATTTACAGTGCAATCCTAAGGGGGGTGAAAGTGCTCCATTGGTGCATATCCAATATACACCAGTGTAAGGGCCAGTTACAGTGGTGCAGCCCCCCAGTGCCACTGTCACTCTTGGGTGCTGGTGGAGGCCTGGGTGGCTGCCCGTTGGCACAACTGAGGCTGCGATGGGACGAGCTGTTTGATCTGATGTCATCACTTCTCCCTTTCACATTTAAAATGCTCATTCAGACAGACTTGTTCCCATCCCATTCAGCAGTTGTGGCCCCCCTGTTCCCACTCCCGACTTTCCCGACAACAGAGAAAGTCTGAACTTTATGGATTCAACTGGAGTCACCACACATTTCCTGATTTCTGAACTCTCTTGAAAACTCAAGCCATTGGGGAAGTCAAATTGCACACTTCCATCTTCGTGCTATTTTTAAAATTCAGTTAGCAATGTGCGCATAAGTGGATCTTCATGCCAGGGTTGGAAAGCGCCACTTATGCACCTCGCTGCCTACATATGGTGAGGGGGCTTGTGTGGTTCGATAAGGCTGTGGGCTATGCTGTGGAGGGCCACTGAGGACGGACAGGCCACAGAGGAGAACTCAGACAAAACATGATCCATTGGAGAAGGAAATGGCAACCCACTCCAGTATCTTTGCCAAGAAAACCTCATGGACAGTAACAAAAGGCTAAATGATATGATGCCAGAAGATGAGCCCCTCAGGTTGGAAGGTGTCCAATATGCTACAGGGGAAGAGCACAGGGCAAGTACAAATAACCCCAGAAAAAGTGAAGCGGCTGGGCCAAAGCCGAAAGGACGCTCAGTTGTGGATGTGTCTGATGGTGAAAGGAAAGTCGGATGCTGCAAAGAACAATACTGCATAGGAACCTGGAATGTAAGATCTATGAATCAAGGTAAGCTTGACGTGGTCAAAAATGAGATGGCAAGACTGAACATTGACACCTTGGGAATCAGTGAACTAAAGTGAACAGGAATGGGCAAATTTAACTCAGAAGACCATTATACTACTGTGGCCAAGAATCCCATAGAAAAAATGTTCTGTTTTTTATAGTCAACAAGAGAGTGAATGGTTCACATAATCTACATTGGTTCAGTTGATGATCACAATGTCACATCTTCAGTTGATTCTAGCATCTGTGATCACTTGTTTATTTAAGAACATTTTTATGCCACCTCTCTAGGAAACAGGGTTGAGGAAGGCGGCTAGTCTCCAGGTCCTGCAGAAAACACACAAAAATAAATATAAGTCCTAACGTGTTATTTATAATGTTTATTTTCAGAAATCAGATATTTTAGCCATGGGTTCACTCTTTTTCATAGAAAAAGTGTCCTTAACTCAGTGTCTTGGATAGCTAGATATGGTTCAGTTGCTCAGTGCAGTCCTAAGAACAATTTTCTGGGAGTCAGCTGTATTGAATAGACCTGAGTAAGATGCTGAGTAGACAGGGTTGCTCTGTTAAGAGTAACATATTTACTTCCATTCCATTCGGATCTTTTAATCAAGCCATTCTTTAAAAAAAATAAATTCTCAACTTTTATCCATTATGCCTGCATCCCACTCCATGTGGGGTAGTTGCTCTCCTAGGCACTTTCCCATCCTGGCAACCGCTAGGCCGAGACCTGCTCTGGCATCAGCTGTCTTCAGATCATTCTCCAGACCCTAGCCAATGTTTTCAAATTATGTGTATCCAGATAAGATCTGGACAGCCAGCCATTTACTCAGTTGGAGATAATACCATTTTGGCCATGACCTTCAGCTTCACAGTAAATCAGCAGACTTTTGCCAACCCAAAGCAGGGCCAAACTGGCTGCAATAGGCAGACTACCTTGAGTGGCATCAGGAAGAAAGAGCTCTCTGGGAAGTGCCATGTTCAAGGAGACGGGACGTGTATTAGGGCCGTGGTGCAAAAGGTCAGATCCGTCTTGCTGCTGTTCCCTTTTAACACACTGGTGTCAGCTGGGGGCTGGATCTGCTCCCTGGAATGTACAGCAGGAAGAATTTTAACAAGGTTTTCCATAAAGGTAAAGGTTCCTTTGCTTGAAAGCCAGTCGAATCTGACTCTAGGGTTGCGGTGCTCATCTCCGTTTCAAAGCCGAAGAGCCAGCGCTGTCCGAAGACATTTCCGTGGTCATGTGGCCGGCATGACTAAACACCAAGATGCACGGAACGCTGTTACCTTCCCACCGAAGTGGTACGTATTTATCTACTTGCAATTTCTTGCTTTCGAACTGCTAGGTTGACACAGAAGAGTAAAAAGACACTGATCTGTGAATCTGAATTTTGCCTGGCCTATAATCTCCTCTGGTGTTTTCATTCTCTCTCTTGCTGTATTGTTTGTGTGAGGATGGATGGACAGACAGACAGACAGACATGGAAAGATCAGTCTGTGTGTACATTCATTTTCTCACCAGTCATGTTCACCTGTTAGGGAAGCCACTACACTTCCGTTGCACTCTGTGGAATGCTCAGAAGAGTGCTGAAAGCTGGCCAACAGTTTCAGGGTCTGGGAAGCTGCTGTCTTCAAGACTGTTTTGTCCCTTTTAAGTGCATTGATTCCTTTCCAAGGACAGCTTCAGATATTCAATTATTGCATTTTGAGTCATTTAAACACTTACTACATGCATGTGCATACACACATGTCCCATGGCTATTAAAAATCATTTGAGTCGGCTGCAGCAGAAGCTACAAGCACTACCTTCTGTTACAGGGGATCTCATTTCACGGGCCAAAGCAAGAAGTCACAAACAGTTCAATAATTCAGAAATAGTCTTCTCCATAAAGAAGAGACCATGCATTAGTTCCTCTGGGGGTTTCCCCTTTCCTGGCCCAAACAGCTGTGTTGGTATTTAGACACAGGATACCAGCTCAGCTTCAAGTTCCAGCACAGCCTCACCTCACATCCTGCAGGCTTTAAAGTTCCCAGATGGTCTGTGCAGTGCTCCGCCAGCCAGCAAGTGCTTCTATCTGGTGTATAACTTTATGGAATGCATGTGTGGGGGAAAGTTGGAAGGAAAAGAGGAAGGGGAGGGGGGATGCCAGATCGTCTTCCCAGAACATTTCCTATCTCATCGCTTCAGTTCTCCCAGACAGAAACAATTCTTCCAGGAACAGCATTTGACATGGCTCAAGTCTGTAGTTGTACATACAGGACACTATTTGCCATTTCATGTTCACTTCATGTGAGCAATGTGCACTCAGTTGACTCATTAGAAATTGCCAGTACAACAGGTTGCCAAGGCAGAGAGGTGTGCGCCATAATTAGTTCCTGTTTAGGGTTCTTTTCTTAGCCTCTTTGTGGCTTTTCTAAAACTCCTGTTCCTGTATTTCCATTCATCATGCACAGCATCATTCCAAAGGGATTAAAAATAAAATATTTGGAATGCCCACATGATATAACAATAATAGAGCATATGCATCAGATTCTTACAGGCCCACACGTGTAATGGAAATAATTGCAGAATCTATGTGCACTGTGCAATCTGTAGGGCTGGCATCTTCCGATGAGCATGGCAGTGTTCTGGGGGGGGGGGGGGATTTGTTAGTCTTAATAATAAAATGGAAGCTCTGTGGATCTGTGGTTATAAGATGTTGGTAGCTAATAATGTGGCATGGATATTTCCAACATTCCCAAAAGTGAGTTTCCTAGAGGCATCTGGCTTGCTGCTGTATGCCTGATGAGATGAGTCTTGGATTTGGCCCAGGAGGCATGTCTTGTGTACTTTGTCTTTCCTTACATTACAGACTTTGTCTGGGACACTTTCTATGCTTTTCATCGTATGCTGCAATGCCCAGCTAAGATTGTTTTTGGCAGCTGTCTTTTGGAGGTTTCCTCAGCCAACTTTCTGAACCATTAAGGCCAAGAATGTTGAAGCTGGGTGGGGAAACAAGGCAAATCTTTTCCCATGAGAATACCATATAGCAATAGAAGGCAAGAGTGCATCCCACAGGGTAGGGGCCACAACTGAGAAGGCCCTTCCCCTGGTGACAGCTAGCCATGCCATCCTGGGGCCAGGCACCTGCAAGAGGCTCCTAGATTATGACTGAAGGGAGTGCAGGGGGTTGTAATGGGAGAGGCAGTCCTGTAGGTATGAGGGTCCCAGACCGTTAAGGGCTTTAAAGGTTAACATTAACACCTTGAATTGGATCCAGAAACTAAGACCGATTTCACACAAGAGCTGTGCCATGGTCGTGCCTTCCTTTGCCCCGCTTCTATTGGTCAATTTCCCACTCGAAACCGCACGGCCGCATTTTGACCCACGGCGTCGCCCAATTTCCCCTGCGGTTTCGTGATCCTCAACAAACAAGATCATGAAACCACGGGGAAAATCGGGCGAAGCCGCGGGTCAAAATGCGTCCGCACGGCTTCGAGTGGGAAATTGGCCAATAGAAGTGGGGCAAAGGGAGGTGCGACTGTGGCGCAGCTCTTGTGTGAAATCGGTCTAATTGTCATGGGCCAGTCACCTCCTTGTCAGAGGAAGTATTGGAGGATTCAGGCCCCGCACTGGTGGAATACCCACCTGAGCAGCTGAATCAAGAAACAGACCCAACAGGGGAAGCATCAGGAAGCAAGAATGCTTCCCAGCCACAGCCAGGCAGCTCATTCTGGCAGGAGATGACAGAAAGGATGCAGAGGCCAGTGCCTCCGTCTCCACTGGGTTCTCCTGAACCAGTGGAGCACAGAAGAAGGAAGGCGTGCTTGACAGCTTTGGAGAGCTGATGAAGTGCTCACCTAATGGCGCAGCAGCAATCAATGTTGGTTCCTGGAACAGAGTCTTTACAAGCGGAAGATTGAGATGCTGAGGGAAAGCAGTGAGGACCTACACCTGGAGAATGAGGAATCCCCTGGGAAGAAGCAACACTTAGGCTTAGGGGATGAGTCAGCAAAGGCAGCAGTTAAAAGAAACACACTGAGCAAGGCTTGGTGTGGAAGCAACATTGCTGGCCACCACCTCTGTGAGCTGATCCACTCAGCAAACTGAGCGCTACCTTGCCTTGCTGCCTTGCACCCTGTCCTATTTAACCTGTGCTTGCTTTTCCAGCTAGAAATCCAGACCCCATATCCTGCCTCAGCTCCCAGGCTTTGTACCCTGAACTCCAGACTCTCCTTTCCACCTAGTCCTCAAACTGAACCTTCAGCTCCCTGACTCTGGACTGGTTAGTAGACCATGTTCTTGCATTCTGTCTTACTTGTTACTGTTGTTACTGTTGTATTTGTGCATCCTGGAAACCCTAGGTAGCATAAAAGCACCAGGGTCTGACCTGAATGTGACACTAATTGGTAGCCAGTACAGCTGCTGCAGAATTGGAGTAATATGAGCTGACCATGATGTTCCAGTCAGCAACCTGGCAGCTGCATTCTGAACTACCCACAGTTTCTGAAGTGCTTTCAGGGGTAGCTCTATGGAGAGCAAATTGCAGTAGTCCAGCTTCTATCTCCAGTCAGTAGTCCACCTTCTACCTCCAATCAGAATGTTAGCTTTTCTATACTTTTGTTCTTGCCCTATCAGTATTTGCTTTATCAGTTGAGAAAGATCTTTAAAATTAGAGCATCTGGGTGCGTGTGATCCACTGGAGTCATTTTTTCATATTTCCTTGGGGGGAAACCTGCACTGCACTTCACCTCCCTGGAAAAAGCAGATGAGAGACCAAGGCAAAAGGCATGAAACTGGAGGCATGGAGATGCCAAGTTCAGTAGTGTGAATAAAAACCATCTTAACCGTTTGGGTCATGAGGTCAGCAGATGGAAGTGGAAAATCACCACCAATAAATTATAAAGGAGGAGAGCAATGAATGCTACTTAGAATGAGTGGATTTCAGAAGAATATCAACAGCTGCTAAAGAAGCAAGGCATCCTGGATCAGGACTAAACAAAAAAATCACCACATACATCAAACTTTCTGCCTGTATAACTATTTCTCTCATTTCATGAAACCTTTCTGCCTTCACAGATTATTTTTAATGAAGTAAAAAAACAAAATAAGGCATTCTAGGGTAGTCGCCAGAACAGAGAGATGAAAGAACTGAGTCAGTGTGTGAAACAGTTATAAGCCTCCCAAAACAGGCCAGCACAACCTGTGACTAGTGATTATTCAAGGCCAAAAGTGAGACATGATGATTGATGATGGTATCCTCATGGCTGCCTCAAGGATGCAACCACCATTTAAAGATATGTAAAAATGACACAAGGGCCTGATTCTGAGCATGGCACTCCTCTTTGGGCCCACAGAATGGAGAGCCAGTTTGATGTCGTGGTTAAGTGCTTCCGGACTCTAATCTGGGAGAACCAGGTTTGATTCCCCACTCCTCCACTTGCACCTGCTGGATGACCTTGGGCAAGCCATAGCTCTGATAAGAGCTGTCCTTGAAAAAGAGCAGTTTCTGTCAGAGCTCTCTCAGCCCCACCTACCTCACAGGGTGTCTGTTGTGGGGAGGGGAAGGGAAAGGAGTTTGTAAGCCGCTCTGAGACTCCTCTGGGTAGTGAAGGGCGGGGTATAAATCCAATCTCTTCTTCTTCTTCTTCTCTTCACCATGTGCTCCTTTCCAGTGCTAAAACAGCTGCAGGGGGAGTAGGGTTGACAGGTCCAATTGTTCTGCCAGCAGAGGGTATGAGGGAGCCTACAGGAGTGGGGGGACAGGGTGACATTACCACGCATAACGTTGGCACGATGACATCACTTCTGCATGATGTCATCACCCTGATGATGTTGATGCGTGACGTGCCTGTTCAGGGGTGGGGCATTCTCTGCTGGCCGGCCTGTTAGCAGTGGGCTGAAGCCCCCAAAATTGGGGGAAGCCCTGCCTGAACCCTTGGTATGGCAACCTTAAGGGGGAGGAATGTAGCTATTTCAACACTTGATAAGGCAAGGAGAACATGAGCATCTCAGCCCACCACACTGCAGGCCCAGTCAGGACTGGACCTTCAATGAATTTTAAAATGTCTTTCAAATGGCTGCAGCATCCTTGCGGTGGTCACAGGGATGCTGTGATACCTAGGCTGACCCTCGGTTTTTACAAATAGAATATTTTGGAACTGAACTGTCTTTGCTCATGATATCTGTTTTCTTTCAAGTAGACCATTGATGATTTGACCATCATTTGAAATGAGCAATATTTCAAGTGGTTCTGCGGCTATTCAGCTGGCAGCATTTAGCATGGGTAGCTGTTGTTGGCACAGCTCAAAATACAATCACTAAAAAACTGTGCAAAATTATGCAAAGTATTTGCAATCTGATTTAGAACACTCCATTAATCCGGTCCCACCCAGCAGAAGGTCAGCGGCCGTACTGCCGGGGGGGGCACCTTTCCCCCCTTTGAAGGATTGAGACGGGATGGAATGCTGAATCACAGCATCCGGGCCTTCAAAGGGGGCAGAGCTGGTGTGTTAACGGCCAGCTCTGCTCACTCCCGTGTAATTCAGTCAGAGTCCTCTGCTGAAACAATCCACACATTTGTAGCTTGTTGAATCCTGAGAGCACCCCCTTTTGGGCCAGATAAGGAGGCGAGAAGTGCTGGGTGGTCATGGGGGTTTGGGCAGCCAGCGGTGTGGGCGGCATGGCTTTGCCTCACAATCTGGGGGTCCTTGCTTGGGTGCAGAGGGAAGGGCCTGGGTGGGCAGTTTTCCAGAGGGGCTTGCAGCCAGGCCCTCATCCCTCTATGGCAGACCTGTGGTGTGGGACTGTGGCAGGCCACTGTGGGCCTCTCGGCCTGGTGCCATAGGCTGCCTGGTCACTTTTGGGCCTTTTGCTGCTCACGTGGCCTCTTTCTGGCCTGGATACCCCTTCTTGGCCCAATCCCTGCAGAGCTTGCATGATAAACAGGTCTGGGTGTGGGGATTGAGTGCCTTGAGTCCTTCCACAATATAGATAGATAGTTAGCATAGATAGATAGATATACATATACATACATACAGTTGCTATGGCTTTTTTGCTAATGCAATAAATATTATTATTATTATTATATAGATATAATTTTTCTATACCTACATAGCATAGCACTAGCAGCAGCTCTTTGGGGCTGCTCCTGGTAGGTCTTTGTTTGTAACTCATAGCCATGGCACCTAAGAAAGGAGGCGGGAAGTCTAAGGGCAAGCAGCCCACCCCCAAGGATCCTCAAAAACAGCTTGCACCAGCCCCTTCCTCATCAGGTGACGAGGAGAATGATGTTGCTCAACAGGCTATTCTTGATAGGCTGTTGGCACCTGAGCAAGCAACAGGTGTTGCCTCTCTGGCTACAGTTCCGCCTCAAGCTAAGGGAACCAGGAAGCAAACTAGACATGCATCCAAAGCTCAGTTTCAGGCTGCTGTGCTAACCCGTCTTTCTCTTCTTGAGGATCATGTTCCCAAGCCCTCTGGATCCGGTGAGGGTCAGGGAGCGAGCGAGACGGCTTCTTCTGGACAGTGCAAACCGGACCAGGGCACAGCAACTCAGGTGGCAACTACATCTTCTGGGGCAGTGGGCCCATCTGGTGAGTCTGTTACAACTCCTCAAGCGGTGACTGCTTGGCCTTGGGGGCCATGGGGTCCACTGCCTCCACCAGTTCCAGCAGCCTCCTCTCAGTCCACGGCAGCTTCAGCGGCTCCCACCTCATCTCAGCATTGGCCATGGCCTTACGAGCAGTTTCCCCCTCCTCCACCATGGGAAGGTTTTCCAGGGCATGACACAGCAGGTACCGGGGCACAGTGGGGCAGTTGGGACCCACTTTTGCTTTGGGGTGCTTCAGCCAGTCAGGTGCCCACCAAGTCGTTACCTTCTGGCAATACAGCATTGCCTTTGGGTGACCATTTATTACCTGCCATGAGGAAGAAAATATGCAAGGGCAAGTTTGTTGACGTCTTCTCTCTTCTTTATTGGGAGCTTGAGAAGAAAGACAAAGAGGATTTGGAGGAGAAGGATAAAGAGAAACTGAGGAAGAGGAAGGTGGATAGGACCTGGGCCAATTGGCTGCCGGGGTTTTTCGTTTATGCGGGTGTGATTGCTAGGGCACAGCTGTAGCGCGCTGCCTCTTTGATCCAATATATGGATATTATTTATAAGGCGTATACTGTGTTTGTAGGTCCAGCTTGGCAGCAGTACCATGAGGAATTCTGCATGCAGGCCACTATGCATCCCATGCTGCCTTGGGATCAGTTGCACCCTCACTTGTGGTTGCAGATCATATCCCAGGCCTGGCCCAATACAGGTGACCGCTCTGACAGTGGACACCTAGTGCATCATCTTCCAGCTGCCTCTAGCCCCCGCGGTTCTGCAGGGCAGGTGGTTCAACCCTGCCTGCTGTGTTGGGAGTTTGGCTCCTGGGGGGGTGTAGCCGCAAAGCATGCCAGTATAAGACACGAGTGTCCCTTGTACAGGGGCTCTCACTCCTCACCAATTGCTTTAGGGCAAAGTTGCCTAAGTGCGCCGCCTTCGAACGATTTAGTTCCTTCCTGGAATGGGCGGTTCAGGATAGGTCCAGGCTTTGGGACATCGCCCACTACCTCAATGATTTTCTCTTCATTGGCCCTGTGTCAGGATCAACAGCAAGTAAATCTCCACACACGTTTCCAGGGAAGCGTTATGCTTTATTTCATTACAGGTCCATTGCCATGCTCTACAGGGATATTGTTAGGAATGACAATGGGGCGGGTGCATCAATACATATAACATGATGCTGCAAGCGGCTAAGCAAATGAAATCCAAGCAAGCGTGCGGGAATTCTCCCGGCGGGAGATTACATAATGAACGGGAGAGACTCCGTGCCTCATGAGAGCAGAAACATTCACACCAACAGTGGAACGCAAGTCCTCCCTCCTTCTCAAGGTTAGTCAGATAACCCAGTCTGGCAGCGCCAGTTCGCACGGCCTCATGAGCACCTCCCTATCGCTGTTTACAGCAAGTGAGCAGTGCAATCGAGCAAGCATGCACAGTCGTGCCACAGGCAGGAAACGCCCAATACAAATGAAACATGGCAGCTAGCTGACATTCTGCAGGTTTGGGGCAGTGTAGTCTGCTCCTTGCCAGCTTTCGTCAAGTGGCCTCCGAACTGGGTGTTCCTTTAGCCCATGAGAAAACCAAAGGCCCTGCTTTGCGGTTGACATTTTTGGCAATTGAGCTGGACACGGCAGCCCAGTTGTCCCGTTTACCTGAGTGTAAGGTTCAGGACTTGCGCACCAGGGTCTCTGGCTTCCTCGCCAAATGCAAGGTGACATTATTGGAGATGCAGCAGCTGGTTGGGCACCTTAACTTTGCCTGTAAGGTGGTTGTCCCAAGTAGGGCCTTTTTGCAGAGGCTGAGAGACACTATGATCGGCCTGTGCCTTCCACATCATTGGAGAAGGACCACGGCAGGCATGCCTGAGGAACTCTTGGCCTGGCATGTATTTTTGGAGTCCTACAATGGTGTGTCTTTTTGGAGGGATGAGTTACGGCATGAGGCTGAACTACAAGTCACCTCCGATGAGGCGGGCTCCTCGGGTTTCGGTGTCTACTTCTGCGGACACTGGTGCATGGAAGACTGGCCTTCAGACTGGGTAGTGACAAGGCTCAATAGGGACCTTACTTTCCTTAAATTCTTTCCTATTTTGGTGGCCGTGTGGCTCTGGAGTGATCTTGGCAAACCACAGGGTCCACTTTTGGTGTGACAACCTGGCGGTGGTCCACATAATCAATTCTCTTTCTTCCAGATCACCGTGAGTTATTATTATTACTATTTATTATTTATTTTTTAGATTTATACCCCGCCCTCCCTGAAGGTTC
This sequence comes from Gekko japonicus, assembly GCF_001447785.1. Classification (NCBI taxonomy): domain Eukaryota; kingdom Metazoa; phylum Chordata; class Lepidosauria; order Squamata; family Gekkonidae; genus Gekko; species Gekko japonicus. The sequence goes on along the minus strand of NW_015165241.1, from coordinate 1,333,501 downwards.
AGGTTTCGGCTTATGGTTTTGGTCAGGGCTTTCAATTTGCATTACCTTCAACTTAACATTTGGTTCTTAATCAGGTACATCCCGGGGGTGGATAACAGCACTGCTGATGCTCTCTCCTGTAAACAAATGGAGAGATTTTGTCAGCTGGCCCCAGACACCGATCTGCATCTGGCATGGATCCCCCGGGAGCTTTGGCAGGTTGGAAGGCTGAAGCATTCAGAGCAATAGGCCTTGTCATAGCTCCCAGCATCAGGACAGTTCGAAGGGTTCAGGTCAGAGGTGGGGCACCAGGTAATGTGGCCCCTGCCTGTGGAGCATTTGCTCCACTATTGTGTCAACCTGAAAGGTAAGGGGCTTGCAGTGCATTCCATTAGAGAATAGCTTTCTGCAACCGACTTTTGCCTAAGAAAGATGTTGGAGGGTTGGTCCAGGGAGGTAGGCCAGTGACCAGATATGCGGCCGGCAACCCATGTCCCCTTCGGTCCTTAAAGGATTGAGGGGTGTGTGGGGAGGTATGTGTTCCTCGGAGTTTGAAAAGTGCCCTTTTCACTCGGCAGCATTAGTGGTCTTTTTCAGGGTCCTGCAGATTAGTGAATTTGTGGAACAGTCTAAGACCGATTCCTATGGTGTCCAATCTCAGATTAGAGTCAGGGATGGTACACATTACAGTGCGGCGTTCTAAACTGACCAGCACAAACATGGGAGTGTGATCGCATTAGGTCCTTGCTCAGATCCTGAACTTTGTCCGGTTTCCGCTCTTGCCGTTTACCTATCATTCAGAGGCTGGGGGCTGGCTTGTTGTTTTCTCACATTGATGGCAGACTGTTGACCAAACATCAGTTCTGGGCTATCACTACATGTGCCCTGGATATGCTGGTGCTCTCAGGGGTCAAATTTGGTACCCATTCTTTCCGAATCAGGGTGACCTCTACAGCAGCAGCCATGGGTTATTCCCCCCTGTGATTCAGAAGTTGGGCAGGTGGTGCTCAGCTGCGTACAAGTCCTATGTTCATCCCTTTGTGTCATCTTAAGTTGCATGCTGTGGCTAACTCTTGTTTTTCTTCCAGGTGCTGTTAGTGTGCAGGAGAGGCAGCGGGCCCTCACCTGTGGCCATAGTTTTTTTTCCGGGGGCGCTCATCGAGCTCAGCTGGGGTTGAGCCAATGGGCCAGCATCGAATGGTGGGGGCGCCGGGGCCTTCATTGGTCGAGCCTCATGCCTTTGTTATTCCATGGATGGGAGGACCCCCCGCCTCATGTTTTGAATGTTCACCTGGCCAGTAGACTTGGGCTTACTTAAAAGTAAAGCCTTGATTTTGCAGGCTCTGGAGGACTTTCAGGCCATTTGGCAGCATTGGCCAGGAGTTGTCGTAGTTTGGTTGGCCATGTTGCTGCGCAGGATATGGAGGGATGCTTTTAGCCCCTTGGGGATTGACAGGCTAACAGTGATATTAGGAAGGCCTTGACAGGCGGGTTGGGCCACTACCCTCCTCATCCCAGCATTCACCCTTCCTGCACGGACCTCTGTAGAGCTGACAGGGTTCATCTTTCTGAGAAAGGTAACAACATTTTCTTGGAAGATTTATGGCAAGGGCTGCAGGAGGTGTTAGGCCTCCCAGTGGGAGCATAGGCCTAAACTGAGGTTTGACCTCGGCTGTGGCAAGATGGGAGCAGGTGATTGTGCTGCAGGGAGGGGAGCACCAATTAGCAGTCCCAGTGGGGGCTAGGCGTCTGGCCAGATTAGCCTTTGGGTTGTGGGACCTGGGGCTTGGAAGGCAGGCGGCCTGGGGTCTGCAGGGATTGAGCCTCCATTTAAGCTATTCAGTTTGGTGGGGGAATATCCTTGGCATTGCCAGTTTATTGTGCCAGGAGGATGCGAGCCTAATGTGTGGGACCAATCTGGGGCATGGTGGTTCCATGTTAGATGGCTAGGGAGGGGTCAAGGTGACCACCGGTCTGGACCGTGCTGCAAGACACTTGGCACTTGCCATTGAGTTTCAGTTAATGTTAAATAAAGTGGTCCGTTAGTTTATCCAAACTTCTGTGTCTCACTCTTCATTCCAAATATGGGGGCAAAATGGCTTTTTAAGTCACAAATGTAAAATGAGCAAGACAAGGGAGACAATACTAGGCAGACAAGATACAGTTTCCACACACGTGCCACCACCCTACAGAATCAAGGCCAAACAAATCTCTTTTAAAATAAAGATTATTTTCCTGCCAGATGGGGTTGGCAAATGGTGGAGAGCAAGAGGTACAGCTGAGGGTAAGCAGTTATACACATGCAAAACATTTTCAGTACACTTAATTAGAATGATTTCGAGTGTTCAGTAAAAGATGAGTATCCTTTTCAAGAGCTTGAGAGTGCTGCTTGCAATTTGTGAAAAAGTTGTGATTTGAGCAGTATTCGCTAGGATTGCGAGCTCCTGGCAACCGACAGAAAATTGGGGGGGGGGACGACCCATGAGGCGAAAGAGAAAGGCCTAGGACTCATCACCAACATCACTCAGAAAGTGATGTCATCACACAAGTGACATTGGGGTGATTCTCTGGTATTCAGACAAAATCTCTATGGTAAAACTGGCTTCTACCATAGAGTTTTTGCCCAAATACCAGAGCATTGCCTGGACGTTGCTGGCATGATGATTTCAGTTCCTGCGCCATGACACCTAGACCTTCTTCTTTCTCCTGGTAAGTCCCCCCTGCCAGCCAGCTGATCGGCGGCTGGGGGTAGGGCCTCGTGGTGGGGGACCCCTGCCTCCATCAGGGGGGCTTGCAACCCTAGTGTTTTCCCATTGTTGTTTGTGACCCACCAAGCCATTATTTTTACGTGGGATAATTCACTTACAATACATTTCAACTGTGGTTACCATATCCATCATATGGATATAACATATTTCCAAAGAAATGATTCAGATTTGTCCAGTAAATCAGATTAAGATCTTTAAAATGACAGAACTGAACTTCATTAAATGTGCTAAATGCTTTTCAATCAAAACCATTCCTGGCCTCTGCTCTAGAAAATGTTGTATAGTCTCTTGGCAACATTCACTATAAAAGTCATAATCCTCTTCAGTCTCAGTATATACATCTCCTTACACAGGAATGTGATATATATATAATTCTTAACTATTCATTCTGCTGCAGGTTTTCCCCCCATATATTTTGAGAGTTCTCAAATAGTTACTCAGAAACCATGTTCTCCCAGTGTTTATGTGCAAATCTATACATCCGTGTATGGACTTAAGATTTTTTTTATGATTATGAGCTATTTCCTTTAATCACTTAAACCAAATCCTTGTACCAACTGAAAGAGTCTGACAGAATGGAATTGCATTAGAAAGAACTGAATTGCACCTAGGAGACGTTAGTGAAATGTTGACCTTGGAGACATTTTCATGCCTGAAGCAAGAATTTTAAAAAGGTTGATTTATAAATAACCCCTAGAAATGCAGAATGAAGGCAGAGAAATGGTACAATATGATGCCTGAATCAACTGATTTTCACAGCACAGTGGTAAGGCCAGCCTTGATTAAACAGTAAAGCAACTTGTCAGACCAGCTGCCCAGCTTACAAAATTCTGGAACAGAGGAGAATACAAACAGGGGTTTGCAGATGATTCTTCAGTAATTCTCTCTCTCCCCCTCCCCCATCCCTCCCTCCCCCTCACCCGTCTTTCACACACACACACACACACGTACAAAGTCACCTTTTCACCTATTTTCATACTGATACTATAAACCAGGAATCCCCAATGTTGAGCCCGCCTTTCCTCCAGCCAACCCAGTGTTTTTAGAAAGTGGGTGGGTGATTAGCCACTGCAGATCTGATTGGCTACCACTGCAGATCGGCAGCCACTGCAACCAAAGCACACAGATGTTTCCTGTGTGACTGAAGTGAAGCTTTGTGTATTCAAGAAAATACTGAGTATTCAAGTAATGTTTTAAATATTTTTTAAACAATATGTTCATTTTAAAAGGCATCCTGTTTAAAAAAGAGCTTCAGCCTGAAATGTTGAAGAATTACTATTAAAGATATGTATCACATCACTCCCTGCAGCAGCCATTTTGTGGTTGAACTCGCCACCTTATGTCAGAAATCCAGTGGTGCCTCCCAGCTCAGAAAGGCTGGGGAGTGGACCTTGGCTATAAATGATCTATAGTAATTAGCTGATTGTTGTTCCAAAGGAGGGCCGTACACTCCAATGTTGCTCAGATGAACACAGAATTAGTGAGATTGGGCCTGTGTGAATGGATAAGGTGAGCCTGGAGTACAATGTTGAGTCAGCAGACACACAGATGGACAAGCCATGACATAGGAAACATTCATACATTCATCACTTTGCCAACATGGCTGACTTGGCAGATATTATGGGGTAGTTATTACACATTAAGTAGGGTGAGTACTGAGTAGCTTTCAAGGCTATTGGTTATGTTACTGGTAACGGCCAATCATATTTGTTGACAATAACCCAATAGCTGCACTGTCATTAATTACATTGTATATATTGGTTGTTGTTTAAGGTGGGTGTGGTATTTACAAGTATAAATTGGCTCCTGTTGAGTCTGGTTATTTGGTTTTGGAAGTTCAATAAAGTAGCACGTTGTTATGAAAAGGGCTGCCTCATCTCAATACTTAATAAGTAGGTTGGACAGGTTGCCTGCTTGCCCACTATATCAAACAGCATCCCATTCTGGGGCTCCATACCCTGAGACCACTATAGCAAACAGCATCCCATCCTGGAACTCCATACCCTGAGACCACTCAGTAGAGCAGCAAGAGAAAGATAGCTTAGGGGGAAGGAAATGGCATCACACAGTGGTGCAAAGACACTTCCAGCTGCATACTTGGAAATGATGTCAGGGTTTCACATAACACACTAGGAATGTCCCTCATCTCTATGGTTTTACCATAAACTTTCAGTGTTACACAATTTGATAAAATGACTTTCAAGTATAAAGTCTCATGTGATGCCATTTCTCTAGGTCTCCATCTCCACCTCCCATATTCTGGGGCTGCCAGAGGAGGGCTACAACCCTAACATTAAATGTTGTTCAGTAAAAGCTCTCAGATGTTGGCCACAAAGGACTGTGGCAAGAAAGAAAAGTGAAGTTTTCAAATCACTGTAAAGATTGTGTACCAGCCTTTTTGAGGTGCCAAATGCAAGCCACTGCCTGTTCTGTGGCACCGATTTCACACAAGAGCTGCGCTGCGGTTGCGCCCCCCCCCGCCCTGCTTCTGTTGGTCAATTTCCCACTCGAAGCCGCACGGCTGCATTTTGACCCGCAGCTTCACCCGATTTTCCCCGCGGTTTCGTAATCCTCAAAAAACCAGGATCATGAAACCGCGGGGGAAATCAGGTGAAGCCGCAGGTCAAAATGCAGCTGCGCAGCTTCAAGTGGGAAATTGACCAATAGAAGTGGGGCAAAGGGAGGCGCAACCGCAGTGCAGCTCTTGTGTGAAATCGGTCTGATTAGCTTTTTGAGTTCCCTCTGTTTTGCCATATCATACTAATGTTTTTCATAGTTTTTTATTATATAAACTGCAAACAGATATATTTAACCAATTGCATAGTGGCAAATATATATTACATTATGCTATGTAATCATTTTAAGGTAAAACTAACAAATGATATAGATGGCTTTACATACATTGTAAAACTATACAGCCAACGATCCTCTTCCAACAGTTACATTAATCCGTCAATGAAGAATTATTTAAATAGTAAATCTTATATTACAGTAACTAAGAATATTTCAGACTTCTAAATCCCAGAACATTGTTGGTGTAAAGTGCCATCAAGTTCCAGCCAACTTATGGTGACCCCCATAAAGCAAGAGATGACCAGATGTGGTTTGCCCTTGTCTCCCTCTGCATAGCAACCCTGGACATCTTTGGTGGTCTCCCATCCAAGTATTGACCAGGGCCAACCCTGCTTATCTTCCAAGATGTGATGAGACTGGGGCAGCCTGGGACCGTAACTGACCAATAGTTTATTCCCTATTATTTTATATAGGTAACAACTTTCCTGACAGGGTGAGCTTGCCTGAACTTTTGCAATTTAGGGTTGCACATGAAGCGCAAGGAGTGTCAGACCTCCCGCTATTAATACAGCAAGCCAGTACAAACAGGATCATATTGATAGCGGAACTCCCCTTAGTGGAGATTATTCCTGTGACCCAACTCTGCCTTATGTATGACAGTGGGCTGTGAGTTCGTTTTACCCGTGTATCCAGAGAGCGGAGTCAGAGCGGACTCTCCTGTTTCCCAAGAAGCGAGACAACACAGCTGATGTTAAAGAATGTTGTCTTTACTAAATATTGTTGGTTTCTCAAGCACACAAAAACAGATGAGTCCACACATACACTCAAGTTTCTTTAGTTTACAGTAGATACAGAAAACAATCAGTAAGAAAAATAATAATTTCAGACTAACAATGAGGTAACACAAAGAAGGGCAGCGATTGATACTTATCTGATTCCAGGCGAGAAGTAAATCTTCTCAGCAGAAAGGACAGGAACAAAAGTTCTATCTTTAGGGACTCTAAAACACACTGAATGGTCCAGCCAAACAAGTGTGGGTTCTTTTGGTAGCGACCCAAGAGAACACTTAAGAATCACCTGCAGTAGACTTAAGTTGCAAGGGTGAAATAGAAAATTGGATAGCTAACAGAGAAACAAAGGCTGTGTTTCTCCTTATAATACCTAGTTTTGGGGGTTGGCATAGAGCCAACCTCCACCTATGATCCGTCCCCTTCTCTACACCTATAGGCTGATGGGTTGTGACGCATCTACCTAGAGGGGAGTGGGCAATATTCAAATCTAAGCCTAAACTTCAATGGGAGCCATGTGGTCAGGTGTCAAAGTTGTATTGCCATAGTAACCTTTGACTTGCAGATGCTGGCCTGGTCCAGAAGGTAATAAACAGGATGTTCTCTTTTGTGATTCCAAACCAGATAAAGGGTTACATGTTATCCAGAAGATCTTTAATGGTGGGTGACTTGTTGTTTCCAAGACTCCATGTGACTGAGCGTAATGGAGAATGTCTTCTTTGTCCCAAGGCAGGATGGGAAGGTGTGGGTATGTGGGAACCTTTACCTTTACCTTTAACCACTTTCATCTGGGCCTTCAAGAAATTGAGACTTGACCGTCGCATTCTTTCTAGATCTTAGCATACCTATGCAGGCAGAGCTGGCCCTGCACATAGCTTCCAGGTGCAAGCAAGAAAGGCAAAGCAAGCAAACCCAAGGCACACAGCATTTCCCAAATCCCATACACAAAGGCAGAGACATTACAGACATACACGCATTAGCATAGCACAAACAAAATACATTTAAAGCACACTTGCCAACAATATCATCTGTCCTGATTTGTACCTTTTCAGAGTGAGCACTAAGACCTCTTGGACATCTTTCTTAAAATGAGCAAGGGAAGGGGTCTGGTTTCATACAAGCCCCAGCACAACAGCACTTAGGTTTGGACTTTAGATCTCCAGTGGATAGGTGTTCACATGCATTGGGCTCTTTAATAATGCTGGGAGATGGACGGGGCCCAGGAGACAGTCCTATAACATCGCACGTCCCCAGCCCGCTCCCTCAGCAACAGCCAAGAAACTCAGGGGAGAAGGAGCGGTCCGGCACAGACAATGCTCCTCTGGCCAAAGGGGGGTGAGCCCGGGTGAGACCAAGAGCAGATTGGAGGATTACCTCGTACTCACGGAGAGGAAGAAGCCACGGATGGCAAACACGACGCACAAGGCGAAAGTAGGCACTCCCCTGCATGCAGAATTACACGGGGATTTGAAAGGGGGTGGGGCACAAAGGGGAAACCCTCAGGGATTGGGGAACACAGAGAGAGACAGACGGAAGAGCCTATGGGCTCTGAGGGGTGTGTCTGGAAGGGAGGAGAGGAGGATAAAAGAGAGGAAACGGAAAGTGCCGGGGAGGAGTTCAGAGTTAATCACATACCTAAGCCAGAGAAGAGAAGAGAGAGAGAGAGAGAGATTGGATTTATACCCCGCCCTTCACTACCCAAAGGTGTCTCAGAGTGGCTTACAAACTCCTTTCCCTTCCCCTCCCCACAACAGACACCCTGTGAGGTTGGAGGGGGTCTCAGAGAGCTCTTGACAGAAACTGCTCTTTTTCAAGAACAGCTCCTTATCAGAGCTACGGCTTGCCCAAGGCTATCCAGCCAGGTGCAAGTGGAGGAGTGGGGAATCAAACCCGGTTCTTCCAGATTAGAGTCCGTACACTTAACCACTACACCAAACTGGCGAAGAAGTGATTAATCTGAGAAAGGTGACTGGAGTGTGGCACAACACCCAGCCCATTCACATTTGAGGTGCTTGTTTCCTTTACAACCCTCCTCTCAACACGGCGACAGGATTTAAAGGACTCGGGGTCGACCCTGAGCATGACACACAGAATTATGTCTTGTGGAAAACATATGTCGAGGTGGACAACTGCGTGTTTTGACAGTTTCACCTTCGTTGATGTTTCATAATATCATTCCCTGTAGCTGAGAGGGGTACTAACATGTAAATTAAAACTAGCCTTGTGCTAATAATTCAAGCCATGTAAGGGCAAGCTGATGAAATATCTTAATGGGAAGAAAAGCGAATGGGTGCAACACTGCTGAGTGCTGGAGATCTAGCAGACTGAAACATGAGTTATGACTGATAGGTTTAGTAGAGTTCCTGTTGAGCAGTTATATTCCATAAGGATAATTCACTGTACAATGTGCTATCAATTTTCAGTTGAAGGGATTATGGGTTTATACAGTAGAGAGGATTATGGGTTCAGGTGCACACTATGAGTTGGTTGGGTTCCTTTTTTTGGTTGGGGAATAGAATGGTGATTGTTTAACATCTGACTTTTCTCACATAGTTCTCACAGTTAGATTTAGTGTTGTAATTTGCAGGCTTCATAGGCATAATGACCTAGGCTTTCATTTTCTGAGAGGAGCTTAGCTTATCTCTGAAAAACAGACAGCTCAAGCATGCTAAAGCATTGTTGTCCACTCCTTTTGAAGCTTTCCAATTAACTGTTAAGGTACTACAGAACCCTGTGCTTTAAACAAGTTATGTGCAAGTATGCTAACAAAAAAAAGTCTGTCTTTCCAAAGGTATCCCAGGGGAAACCGATGCTCTGCTCCCAATCTTGAGCATACAGTTGCTAAAAAGTATGCTACCTTATTTGAATTTGGAGTTTCTCTGTATCCCAAACATTTTTGCAAAATTTTTTGGCTCAGCTTCAATAACACCAAGAATAGGGAAGTAGGAGTAAGCTAGTCTTTCCCATCCCTGTTGCCTATACCAATGTACCATGGCCTTCTCCAGTGGAGAACATCAATGAGACCTGCATTTTTCACAACAGCATGCCGAGGAGTAGGGATGGGCATGAAATGGATCATGAACCAAAGTTTCTGACTAATTTTGGCTGGTTCATGAACTGAAGTTTGTGGCAGGTCAACCAGCATGAACTTTCCACGAACTTTCAAGAAGCTGGTAGCAGTTTGTGAAGGATACATTTCCAGACAGTCTCTGCTCAATCAAGGTGTTTTACCAAACATCAAAGCAACCGGGGGGGGAGGAATTGTCCAGCCTTGGAAACATCAATTAGGGTTGCCAGGTCCAACTTGAGAAATATCTGAGGACTTTGGGCGTGGAGCCAGAAGACTTTGGGGGTGGAGCCAGGAGAAAGGATGTGACTGTGATGTCACTTCCAGGTCAAAGATCAGGTGATGTCACTTCCCAAGCTCCACCCCTTCTGATGTCACTTCCAGCACACTGCACCGAAACCCCATCTCTTCCTGTGATGTCACTTTCTGGGCACTCCCCCAAACCCACCTTTTCCTCTAAAGTCACTTCCTTTTTACAAATTTCCAATTTAGATACCCACTTTGCTACAGGGGGCTGTCCTCCAGATGGCCATACAGGCCATCTAGTCCAACCCCCTGCTGAATGCAGGATCAGTCTAGAGCATCCCTGACAAGTGTTTGTCCAGCCTCTGCTTAAAGACTGCCAGTGAGGGGGACCTCACCACCTCCCTAGAAAGCTGATTCCACTGTTGCACAACTCAGGCAGTAGGCGACGTGAAAGACCTCTACCTGAGATCTTGGAGAGCCACTGCTAATCTGTGTAGACAATACTGACCTCAATGGACTGATGGTCTGATTCAGTATAAGGCAGCTGTATGGGTTAGCACAGGGTGCAATAGTCAGCATTTCCCTTTTGCTTGTGGAAAACAGGGCACTGATGCTTTTATATTCCAGAAATATGCCAAAGGAGTACAATTTAATATGCTGTCTGTGTGATAAACAATACTTTATGGTGTTACAGCACTTAAAAAAGACCATTTAGGAAAAATATTTTTTTCATGGATTCAAGATTTCCAAAAGTGTTACATCTCTAACAAGATGCCAACTATTTCCCCATATACACTCAGGCAACATGCTCACAGGACCTAACAACTTCAGCAGTATTGTCTCTGGCTCATTCATTCATTTTCCAAAGTAATATACCCCATGATAGAGCAGCACAATGCTTTTCTGCTATCTAACTTGGACAAATAGGTCGCTGCCTACGGAAATGAATAAATGGATGCAAATTTGACATTAGAAATAACGATACTCAGAAATCAGCGGGGGAATATTTCAGTCGTCCTTGACAAAGGGCTGCTACCATGAAACCTGCCATCCTTCAATAAAATAACTTCAAAGGGAGACTCCAGTGTGAAATTCTTGAAGCAGAATTCATTAAGAAGCTTCATATTATCTGGCCAAGGTCAGTCATCAAATGAGAGTGGAACAGAGAGGAGGGAAGTAAAGGACTGCTGGAATATTATAAGAAAGAGAGTGCAATTGAACAGAGTGGATAATCCTGGCCTTAAAAAAAGGTCAGAGACATGGTGCTCAAGACTCTAAATAATGAAGAGATATAGCAGGATAGATGGGAAATGCAGAGCACGAATTTAGAAGGGACACAATCTGTCTACACATGCTGAATACTATACTTTCAATCCATTTCCAATGCAAGTGGATTTTGCCATTTGAGTAAAATCCAGTTGTGAAATGCATTAAAAGTGCATTGTTCAGTATGTGTGAAAGCAACAGATCACACAAGATTGAACATCACTTTATGTTCAGCCTTTTGCAGTTTACAGTCTGTTAAAAAGTTATGACTGACATTGCACTCTGCCTCTGAAGAACTGAGAGTTTTGTACCTTTAAAGTAAAGGTAAAGGTTTCCTTGCTCGAAAGCCAGTCGAATCCGACTCTAGGGTTGTGGTGCTCATCTCTGTTTCAAAGCAGAAGAGCCAGCGCTGCCTGAAGATGTTTCCGTAGTCATGTGGCCGGCATGACTAAACACCAAGGTGCACAGAACACTGTTACCTTCCCACCGAAGTGGTACCTATTTATCTACTTGCAATTTCTTGCTTTCGAACTGCTAGGTTGGCAGGAGCTAGAACTAGAGATGGGAGCTCACTCCATCATGCGGCACCCGGGTCTCGAACTGCTGAATGACTGACCTTCCACAGCCTGCAGTTCAGCGTCTTAACCACTTGAGCAACCGCAGCTTTAGAATTCACAAAAATAAAGGGACCTAGGCCCCGGTCACATGAGCCAGATAACGTGGGGGGGAGGTGTGGCCGTTCGCCCTGGAGCAAAATAAAGCGCGGTAGCCCAATCACACGGTCCCCCAAGTCTCAGTGCTTCAGCTGTTAGCTGGAGATCACATGACAATGCTGCAGCATGGCAAAGAAGCAGCGTGGCAAAGAAGCAGCATGGCGCGATCACACAAGCGTTTCGCGTTTGTGCGCATGCGCAGTTCCGCAGAGCAGCACTGCTTTCAGTTTCACATTTGTGCACATGCACTTACAAAAAACATCTGGTTTGCGATGGGATGTGGACAGGCACCAGTTGCCATGGGATACTAGCGCTCTCGCAGTCAGATGCCCACCTGTGCTGCGCTTTTCCGGATACTGGTGCACTTTCCTTGGTACTTTTTAACTCTGCATTTTCAGTGGGACGCCATGGGTTGGCCACAGGTGCACTACGCTTCCCAGATGTTGCGGTGTGATCGCGCCCCGAAAATCCGCCCGACATTCACGCGGCAAATTCTCTGTGTGACCGGGGCTCTAGTATAGAAAGTAGAAACTCATGCCTTTGAATGCTGAAGCCCAATCCCAGAACAGCAAATGCCATGGTTTGAAGGCAGCAACTAGCAATCAGGGCTGTTTTCATTGTTCTGACTGTGGATCAGGAACAACTGCAGTCTGGAGAGAAAGATCAGAGTCCTGGGGAAGGAAAGTGATGAGAAGGGCAGGTGGCACACTGAGTGAAGCCTCTGCCGCCCACCTAGCCGGGCTCCTGTGCTTGGGGAGGACTTGGGTGGAGGGTGGGCATGGGGTTGGGAGGGGAGGGTGGCACACATGTCTCGCGGAGGAGAGCCTATGAATGGGGCCGGGGGGAGTCGGCATTGTTGGTGGGGAAGATGAGAGAGGGGAGATGTGAGTGGCTGCGCAGGGACAGTGGAGAGGGAAATGGCTGGAAATGGCAGGCAGGTGTGCCCAGAAGCGGAGGGACCCATGACAAACACTGAGGATGCGGGCAGCCGGCCAATCTTGAGCAGATTCTGAGCCCTGAGTTTATGGGTGACTCAGCTGAGGACCCACATTTTATACCTTCCTACCCCTCCTGCTTGTGAACACCTCTCCCCTGGTGTTAGGTGGACTCAGGGCTCTGAGGCACTCAGTCTCTCTGCTCATGTTGAGCAGAAGGGCTTAGCGACTTGTTGCCTTGGCTGAGGACTCACCTTTATACCCTCCAACCCATCCTGATTATGAACACCTCTGTGTGTCATGAGGGTGAAAGTGGGTGCTTGTCATGGAGGGAAGAAGTCCTTCACCCCCTGCATACCACAGGCTCCCATCCCTGGGCACCAAACCTATTCTGCCAGCCCACTGGAGCATTGCCCTAGCAGGGCATCACCAGGGATATTGGAGCCTCCTTCCCCTGACCTGTACTGGGGCTCTCCACAGAGGCAAAAGAGTTGTCGGCAGTGCCCAGATGCCAGCAGTTGCTAACACTCTTTGGAGAGAAGGAATCTGACAGCCAGCCCCATAGCCAGAAAATTCTCTGTGGGGGAGCAAAGACTGGGAGTGGGGAGCTTAAGTAGATCACCACTAATTAGATTAGTGACTAATCTAATTAAGGAAGACTCAGGAGCCAGCCCCAATACGAGACTTACTCCCTAGGAAGCATGTCCAGCATTGTGGCTCCAGCTCCTTCCTAGAACAAATGGGGGGGGGAGGAGGCCAGCTTGCTTACTGGCAACTTTGCATGGACCCCTGACCCCCAGGCTGTACCACTCACCTTGGTATTCCTGATGTAGCGTAGCTCTAGAGCATGTCAGCTTGGCCAGCCGCCTCCATACAAAAGGTGAATGTGTTGCACATGGGAACAGCCATCTTGGCCCCATATGAGCCCTGTAGAACATTGCATTCTACGAACCAGCACTTCCTGGTAGTCCCTGGCCCTAGGGATGTCTAACTTCACTCAACTAGGGCCCCTGCCTGGTGGAATGAACTACCTTATGAGATCAGGGCTCTGTGGGACCTGTTACAGCTCAACAGGGCCTGCAAGACCGAGCTCTTCCACCAAACCTTTAGTTGAGGCAGTGAGCATCCACTTTGATTTGGCCTCCCCTGCAGTGACCGCAGATCCTAGAAGCCAATTGGGACCACAATATTATCTGTTGAGGCATGTTGTTGTTTTACTGTGTTGGGGATTTTACTGATTTTAATAGATTGTTGTGATACGTTTTAAATTGTAAATCTGCATTAACTGCAGACCTATGAACTCAGGGGTACCCGCCCTGATCCTACAATGTGGGGAGGGCGGGATATAAGTCCAATAAAATAAGAATAAAAATATGTCCAATCTGTATATAACTTGGAGGACATGTAGAGGAGCATCAGGGAGAGGTCCCCTGCTAGTTTGATGTCTCTAGCTTGCACAGCATTTGTTCTATACACTCCTGAATCTCCAAAACCTGCACCTGTCATTTCCACAGAAAGCACCTTCCTGGGGCCACCTTCTTTGGGGGATGTAACTCAGACCCTGTAAATCCAATCCTCACCTAACTTGGAGGGAAAGTAAAGGAGAGTCAGCCAGAGATCCCCTATGAGCTTGGTGTCTGTAGCTCACCAGGGGGCATTCTGCCACATCACAAACCTTACAAACTGAACCCGTTCGTTTGGCCACTAAAACTTCAGTGGAATCTGCATTGGTATTTTCCACTGCTTCGGCTACACTCTCGCTCCGTTTCCAAAAAAGATGTCCACATCTCTTTAGGTTTCGCTCTCCTATGGCACTGTTATAATTTCTGCTGTCTGCACTATTTTATTGCCCTACGCAGGGCTATTTTGGGGCAGGAACGCACAGGAACGGAGTTCCGGCAGGCTCCCAAGTTGGCCACGCCCAGTAGGAACTCATTAGCATGATAGGCCACACCCAACAGCAGAAACGCATTAGGATTGGCTACATTAGGGGTGTGTGGCCTAACATGCAAAGGAGTTCCTGCTACAAAAAAAGCCCTGGGTTTTGACCACAAACAAGGTCAACAGAATAAGAAGCAAATGTGGGCGTGGCTGGATGAGCACACTTCTGGTAACATGAGGGTATGGCCTAATATGCTAATGAGCTGTGCTGTCAGGGCTGTGGCCTAATATGCTAATACGTTCCTGCTGTTGGGTGTGGCCTATTATGCTAATGAGTTCCTGCTGGGCTTTTTCTACAAAAGAAGCCCTGGCCCTACGGTTTCGGCTCCGTTGTAATTGTGGCTTCTCTCTGCCTCAGCCAGATGTGGTTAAAAGCACTCTAAGCCCCCCCCCAAGCACTAATTGGAGGCTTATCTGCTCTGTTTACCTTCTGACAGCACATAGAGGAATGTAAGAAACGTTTCCCTTGCTTGACAAACTAAGAGTGAATGATTTTATCTTGTTTTGTGATTTTTATATTGCCTGGAAAGTTAGAGAAAGATCCCTTACATACATTCTGCAAACTATTTTTGGCTATTTTTGCTTTCTTGTTTAAACCAAAAGCTGGGCAAAACTGAAAGCTGAGAAAATCCTTCTCTTTGAATGTAAAGAGAAGTTTATAGCTTGTTGGCTTGTTGCCTTAAGTAATTTATTGCCTTGTGTAAAGCTCTAATGGGTGCTGGCAAACGCCGGGTGTGCTAGAGAAGAGGGAGGAGAACAACAACATTCCCGGCCAGCAAGCAGGAAAAAATAGCAGATTTTTTCGTACCACTTTGAAACAAAAATCACACCGGTATAAAGAAAGACAGTGTCAAGACTGCTTTAAAAATGAAAATGCAGATTCAGCCTTCATGAAAATTCGTGGCTCACAAAGAGGGCATGCCATGAACCACAACCTTTACCGAAACGCTTTTTCCTGGTTCCTGCCCCTCCCTGCCAGGAGTTCTGCCTAAGTCTGCATGACTTAGCTTGTAGCAGCTGCCCAAATAGCCAGGCCGTGAGTGCCACTTATGACAACCTTGCCCAGTGACACACACTGCAACATTTTGATCCTTTGGTTTATTTTTGCCCTTTGACAAACCTTGTCTTAGTTTCTTCATTCTTTAATCCAAATGCTGTTGAAAAGTTTCATCAGAATGAATGATTGTGGGACTATTTCCATTTGTTAGTGAAACTTTTGTTTATAAATAAATTACAACATCAGAACATTTGGACTCAATTTGAGTTGTTTGTCAGTCAGCTTCCAAATCATCAGTGAGGCTATATATATCTGGATCCATCTTTTTGGAATGAAGAGAAGGAATGTGTCACTTTCCCTTTTAGTAGGAAACAGATTCCTCAAAGAAGACCTGCATGGAGAAATGATATGTGTAGCAGATGTAACTCAGAGGGAGTGGGTAAAAGCAAGTTGGCTCATAGAAACCAAAACAAAAACATTAGAAAAATTAAAAACCTGTTTCTCTTTGACATTTTGCTCAGCTGCTTCCCAAATCTTTAAGGAAAACATTTTTTCTACTTTATTTTGGACTAATTATGTGCATTTTTAACATCTGCACATATTTTGGGAACACTGTTAAATGTCATTGCTTAGTGAAACTGAAATCACTTTGGACAAATTAGTTCACTTCATGGTAGGTCAAGACTTCTAAGAATTTTGATCCTCAGACTCAGAACCAGGCTGGAGTGCTTAGATAGCAAATGGGGCAGATATTGAATTCCCTCTGAGTGGAGCAACAGGCCCTAAGAACAAAATAAAGTATTTACAGTTGCATCAATGCACAGGAGCCAAGTATCATTTCTCTGGGCCGGGTACAAAATTTGTAGCAAGAACCCACTTTCCACTTCTCCGATTTCATTCAATAAATGGAAACTCATGAATCATGGGAAAAAATTATATGTGATTTCTATAATGTCATAGGTAAAGGTAAAGGTTTCCCTTGCTGGAAAACCAGTCGAATCTGACTCTAGGGACGCGGTGCTCATCTCCGTTTCCAAGCCGAAGAGCCAGCACTGTCCAAAGATGTTTCTGTGGTCATGTGGCCGGCATGACTAGATGCCGAGGTGCACGGAACTCTGTTACCTTCCCACCGAATTGCTTCCTGACCTTAACACAGCTATCAGCATTTCCCTGGGTGTGTAAAAAAGGGTCATAAGTATTAAGCACTGATGCAACCCTTCCTGCCCTCCCTCTCATGATCTGTCAAAGTTCACAGAATCAGCATTGCTGTCAGATGGCCATCTAGCCTCTGTTCGAAAACCTCCAAATAAGGAGAACCCACCACCTCCCAAGGAAGCCTGTTCCACTGAGGAACTGCTCTGTCAGGAAGTTCTTCCTAATGTTTAATTGAAAACTCTTGATTTAATTTCAAACCGTTGGTTCTGGTCCGACCTTCTGGGGCAATTCCATACCATCTATATATATATATAAAAAGGCCCCTCAACATAAAATCAATGCCCAGGCCAAACCGCTGGACCTAGAGACACCAAATTTGTGGAGAGCACTCCTACCATGGCGTAGATGCTCATTAAGAGGGGATTTTTAGAAATTCGAATGTGCTCCCCTCATTGATTCCTATGTGGTTCCGGGGCTGCTGTCTCCTTGCGCCCCCCCCCCCTCTGATTGGTCAGCTGCAGAGCTCAGTGTTCTGAGGTTAAAAAAAACAGTTACAGGGGACTACAGAGAGCTAATGACAGTTGAGGAAATCAGGAGTGTATATCAAATTCAAATACCTTTTATTGGCATACAGTATTAGAAGCATTTCCCAATAATACAATCCAAAAGAAAAAAAAAATTAAATGGATAGCCGTGGCTATGTCAGGCCTAACTCAAGTTGTCACAAAGGAAATCAGGAGTGGCCAACCACCTGTGAGGTGAAGCAAAGCTGCTGGCCCAGCCTCCCTATGGCTTCAAACATGCTCCCCCCTCCTACACCTGACAGGCAGTTGTCTGTCAGGTGCAGCAGCAGTTGCAGAGTGCTTAAAGCCATGGGGAGCCTGCTCCAGCAGTAATGCCTTAGTAATCCTGGCAGCCCCGCCTCCACAGTGGCTTCTAATACTCCTCCCCCAACACACTCCTCCCACCTCCTACACCTAACAGATGGTTGTCTGACAGGTGCAGCAGCAGTTGCAGGGTGCTTAAAGCTACAAGGGAGCCCATCCCAGCAGTAATGCCTTAGTGATCCTGCCAGCCCTACCCCCACAGTTGCTTCTAATACTCCTCCCCCTCCCCCTCCTATACTAGACAGGCAACTGTCTGTCAGGTGTAAGAGAGGAGGTGGGATGCATACAGCCGCCGGGGAGGTTTGCTCAGCAAGATTGCCTTAGCCCTGCTGCTGGCCCAGCCTCCCCAATGCCTTTAAATACAACCCCCCCCCAACACCAGACAGGTGGGTGTCTGTCAGGTGTAGGAACAGGACCAGGGTAATTTAATCCATTCAGGAAGCCACCCCAGCAGGATCACCTTAGTGATGCTGCTGGCCCAGCCTCTCTGATGGCTTCCAACACACTCCCCCCACCTCCTACACCTAGCAGGTAGATGTCTGTCAGGTGCAGCAGCGGTTGCAGGGTACTTAAAGCTATGAGCGAGCCTGCCCCAGCAGTCTACAGAGAGGTCCTTCAGTAGAGAGAGAAAAGTATGTATGTCTCACTTCATTTTTACACTACAATCTTCTCCATTAGAATTCCTACAACAAATGTTACATTTCAGACTTCACATCATCAGTATTATAACTGGATTTATGAAACTTAAATACCGTAGTGAAGCACGGGTATCAGGCTAGTCCTCTTCAAGACTCATGTTCAGTATATGGTCTACTAAGACCCCTAGATCCTTTTCGCACATACTACTGCCAAGACAAGTCTCCCCCACCATATAATTATGCATTTGATTCTTCCTACATAAATGCAGAACTTTACTGTTATCCCCACTGAAATTCATTTTATTTGTTCTAGCCGGGTTTTCCAGCCTGTCAAGATCATCCTGTATCCTGACTCTGTCATCTACTGTATTTGCTATCCCTCCCAATTTAGTATTCCTAAAGCTACCATTTTCATTTTTGGGTACCTCTAGGAATCACCAGGGATTCTATGGTAAGAACTTTCTGTAGGTAGACAAGGCCTTATTTTCCTTTTTAATTTTTTTCCAACACATTTCCCCCCATCCTCCCACCAGCACTACCTGGCAACCCTACCCACTGATCGTCTGCACTACCTGAGACTCAAACGGTCCACAGATGAGCACTACAGCTAATTGCCCTCCCCCATGTTGCTTGAGTGATTCTGGACCCCATCCTTGAGTTTTCCCTGGAACTTCAAAATCACTAAGACTGTCCCAGCTCTAGGGTAACAAGGCATCAAAGAGACAATTCTCATTAAGCCCTTTTGGTTGTTTTTAACATCATTGGCTCAGTCTGCCTCCCCAGTTACTGACCTTTGAATGGTCAATTGCCAGGCACTTTACTGCCTTCTCTCAGGACCTCTGTGTCATTGGTATGAGCCCTTGAAGTTAACCCCAGAAACTGAAAGTCCGATATGATAATGACACCGGGACACTGACATTACTCTTGGCACCTGAGCAGGTGGTTTTGGTTCTCAGCTGGATTCTTTGTCAGTTTCACTGTCTGTAGGCTTGCATCCAAAGGCATCAACTAAGCCTTCCTTCTCAAAATTCTAAGTCAAAAAGGCCACACAACACTTAGATTTTGCATGAAGGTTTGTAGCTAGTTAGGTTCCTTCCTTCCTTTCTGTGAGTTTGAGTCCTCTTGATTTCAGCAGTAACTAGGCACACATCTCTAAATTACATCCTATAGCATAATCCACATTGAATATGCTCCGGATGGTGGCCAGGAAAAATGTCTGAAATTAGGAACAGAGTAGCCTTTAGGTAAAATGGGCAAATTTGGTTTTGGAGAAGGTCATTTGCAAAATGGCACCTTACCATCAAGTTCACCTTCCGTAAAGACTTAAGATCTGCTCATCGAATTCAGAACTGCTTCTGATAGGAATAACAACCAATTGTCTGAACTCCACAACCAACCTATATACAACCCAACAAAATAGGCAGGATGTGGGACAGGTTCCTATGTTCACATCACACACAAAAAATCACTTCTGACCAGGATGCCGATAGGCCCTGTCCCATACTGGCACTACAAGGCCACACACTGTTTTCATTTGAA
The DNA here is from genome assembly GCF_001447785.1 of Gekko japonicus. Lineage (NCBI taxonomy): Eukaryota > Metazoa > Chordata > Lepidosauria > Squamata > Gekkonidae > Gekko > Gekko japonicus. The sequence continues at coordinate 1,313,789 of NW_015165241.1, read as the reverse complement.
GGGGAAATGATATGACAGTTGGCATGTTGACTCGAAGTAAAGAGATACAGAGTAAAAGAACATGAAATCCTCCCATTCCCCTGTTGGGTGCCACATCTACCTCCTTGAGAGGTGTGCTGTCTGCTGTACTGCATGGGGGGGGGACTGCTGAGCCTCAGAATGCAGCTCATGGGGTTAAGTCACTGCCATTTACAGCTGCCACCGGGGCTGAGTTCAGCCAACAACTTCTCTCTCTCTGGTTTGTGCTGTCAGCCTCCGATCTTCTCCTCCCTGGCCTCAGTATCTCGTGTCCTTTTATCCCCCTTGTGTTCCCCACCTCCTGCCAGGCTTCCCAGGCAAACACTCAACGTTCCTTCAGAAGTTTCAGTTTATTGAGAGTTAGTACTTAGGACATCATGAACACTTGTGTCAGGAATGGCAGGAGAAAAGTGAACACGTAAAGATATACCCCCTTCAAACTAGACCCCCTGATACAGTAAAACCAATAAGCAGGCACCTGCAAACATGGGCAAACAGACAGCAGTTACATTCCCAGCGGGAGAAGAGGACCTGGCTGAGCCGAGCTTTCAAGGACACCAGACGGATAACAGAGCCAAGCTGAGGAGGTGCGGGGGATGGGAAGGAGAGAGCAGAGAGAGAGAGCACCCCACACATTCCACCTTATGGCAGCCTCAACTGACACCGCCCCCCTGAGTGATTCCTTCCCTTGTCTCTCTATCCTCCCCCCGCCCTTCCCATTGGCCTGTGACAGGGATCATCATAGCAGGCCTGTCTCACCCCCCTTGCTCACGGGTGCCTCCCTCCCTCCCCTGATGCTGTTGGGTGGGGTTGAGGGAGTGCTGAGTGTTGAGGCACTCATGTGGCTGTGTTCGTCTCGGGTCTGGGTCTGTGGAGCTTGGAGCCTTCAGGTTGCTCCTCCCTTTCTCCCCACTTGGATGCCCTCCCCCATGGCCAGAGTTGGACTCGCCCCATCTCCCTCTGGGTCTCCCCCCAATGGCTGGTTCACTGCATCATGCGACTGCTGGGCCCACGCCGCCTCCAAGGCCGCAAGCTTTGGGGGTCCAGGAAATTAGCTGCCATGAAGCTTGCTGTCCTTGTCTGCCTGTCGCCTGCACTGCTATGACCTGGACCCAAAGGCGTCAAGTCACTGTTACCTGTGGGCCCCTTCGGTCAGTGCTGGGCTGCTCAGCCATGTGAGTTTCGGCTCCTCAACCTGACCCACTGCTGGAGCCTCCTATCTGCTGTGACTCTGGGATGGGGGTAAGTCCAGACCTGGACATCTCCCAAATGTCCTGTGTCTAAGTACCCTTTGAGTTTTACCTAGGGTTGGGAAATTCCTGAAGAATGGGGGGGGGTTAGGGAGGGCAGGGTTTGGGGACGGGAAGGACATCAGTACCATAGAGTCCACCTTCTGAAGCTGCCATTTTCTTATGGGGAACTCATCTTTGTCATCTAAAGATCAGCTGTAATTCCAGGAGATCGCCAGGCCCCACCTGGAGGTTAGCAACGCTACCTTGACCCCGCGTGATCTGTAATATCTGAAGAGTATTTGTATGCTTACACCTCTGCTAATCTTCCTATTGCCATGGAATGGTGATGGGGAGGGGACAGCTCTAAATACGGTGGTTCCCTTTCCAAAGTTTTCAGTTACAGAATAGCAAATTCTGAAAGCACCTTGTTGTATTTTCCCCAGGTTTGGAGTCCTTTGTAATCCCCCCACACCCACAACACATACACACACAAAATACATGCTTGCATGAGTACATACAATAAGGTTGCCAACACCAGCTTGGGAAATTCCTGGTGTTTGGGGGCAGTATCTGGGGACGATGGAAGTTTGGAAAGGGGGGGGGACACCACAGAGTCCATTCCCTGAAACTGCCACGTCTTCCAGGGGAACTGATCTCTGTAGTCTGAAGATCTGTTCTAATTCCTCGAAAACTCCAAGACTCCTCTAGAGTTTGGCAACTCTAACACACACACAACCTATAATGTACTGGGTTCAGACGCGTAGCAAGTGATCAGCTCATATTTATTAGTGAAGTTCAGCTCAACTAAAGACAAACTAGCCCGGTTATCCGTGCAGCACACAACACCCAACACACACCCCACACCTGTGATTGGCTATTTACAGTGTAAGAGTCCATCATAGGTCAATCTTAGGATCCGGGCAACCCTATTGGTCCCCACTAGGATCAGAGTCGGCCATTGTTCTAAATCCTGAAGGTACACTAGACCGCATGGCTGTGGGGAGCCCAAGATGAGTCCAGAAAACCTGGACCCAGCTCTTTTAAAAAGTTAACATCTGGTTTGGCCCTCAATTGTGATGAAAAGCATTGGTCCGGTTGCACTAGTGACTGAGATGTGTTCCATGTTATGAGATTTACAGGATTTCAGACAGTAGAAATGAGAAGACACAGCTGGAACAGCTGCTCTTTAAGTCAGTAGAGTTTGGCTTGGCTGGGAAGGCAGAGAAACAGGGGTGTCTTTGGGCCATGCTAGGTCCCTGCAGGTTCTTGACAATGCCAACCATTGCCACTAGACCTATCTACTAACAGCTGCCTACAGATATCAGCCATGCTCCTGTCTTAAAATGAACAGGTAGAAAATGCCAGACCCTCCAGCCGCACTTTACATTAGCCAAGGAATGAGGAGAAGACTTCACTTGCTGCCTGCTGAAGGGGCCATTTGCTGTAACGGTCTGCCAAAAATGTAAGGGGGGGAGGGAACCAGATGTTAATGTCCAACTGCAGATGCTAGCATCCAAGACCAAGGCCAGATGTGGATGTTTTAAAAATTGCCAAGGACCAGACAATAGATTAGCTTCTGGAACATTTTATCAAAGATTTTAATCCTCCAAACACATGCCCTTTAATAGTCTCCTTGAAGTACCTTGGCAGACTGTGGGATTTTTCTCAGACCATATCAAAATAAATTGGTGAAGGACCAGAGCCAAAAGCATTTCAATAAAGTGGCTCTGAAAACAAAAACAGTGTTAATTATATAATAAAAGCTTGATAACTGCCCTTTGTTAACTTGTTTCCACATGGCGCCAAAAGGATTTCAGTTCTAGGAATTTGATTGACTTTCGAAGAGCATTATCGTGTATCATTTTTACTGTGTGCAGAGGAAAGCAGAAACACTAAACAGCAGTCTTGTGGCACCTTAAAAACTAACCAAATTTGCGGACTGGAGTCTATTTCTTCAGATGCTGTGAGTCAGTCCTCACTAGACATCCAAATGTAGAGAAAAGCAGAAGTAGATTATTACTTGAAGAAAGGATATAGGGTATGGAGTTGTCTGGACAGCCTAAAAATTAAGCTTTATCCATTCTGCATTGTGAAAATATTCTACTTCATCCAAGACATCTACACACTTTTGATCTGCCCAGCTCTTAGCCAATATGAATTCTTGCATAACTGTTATTATGTTTAGCACTGGGTCTACCTAATTGTTCCAATCTATAGATCCTCAGAAATATGCAGAGCATTTAATACAATGGTGGGGGCTCTTTGCTCGTAATATGGAATCCCAGTATTTAAATGCAACATTACGAAGGATATCCGGGCATAGTGATGAATGTGTAAAAGACATCATTTTGGGAAGTGGTTTGTGGAGTAGACTGATGGGATACGTGGGGAGCTGGTGCTGACCACAAAAGTCGACTAGCTAAAAATCATTTCAAAATATAGCTGATTTAGATCTGATCAAACAAAATCTGAGATTCAGCACAATTCTTTATCAAGCTTGTGCAGAGCGTAGGACTTCACCTCTGATGTGCAGCTATATGGTGAAAAGGCAATGTATATGTGTCCCAGAATTTGATTTCAGTTTTTGCTTTCTAGCTATTGAACTTGTGTCAATCATATTTTCTGTTGGCTGCAACATCAATTTATATTCTTAGAAATCTGCACCTCCAAAATGGTACACATTAAGTCTTAACTCACCCCCCCCAAAAAAAAAGTTGAAGCCATGTTTTTATCAGATTTCCAAGGAACATCTTATTAAGGAAATCGTTCACAGTTCCAGGCAATATATTTAAGGTATTTCACAAAGGAAGCTTTGACTCTTGAAACCTCATATCCCCCAAAATCGTATTGGTCTCTAAGGTGCTACTGGACTTGAATCCAGCTGATCCACTGCAGAGCAACACAGCTATCCTTTGAAAATATATAGCCATGTGTTTCAACTAGTATAAGCCAACCTCTAGGAAGTGGATCTGGGGCTTGAGCCACGTGTTTCATTATATGAGTATCGGTCCTTGTTTAGCTAATTGGGAGTGGGTATTCTCTGAGCTCTTTAGGTGCATATAGGATCAGGGACATACAACATTGGCCATTGACATTGACAGACAGTTGCCCAGGCCAGATATACATTCAACCAACCTCCTGCCTGCTGTATTCAAGGCTTCTGTCAGTGCCCCAATAATTCTATTATGCAGTCTGGGATGAAAAACTCTTATTTTGCACTTGGTCCTGGACATATCTGCCAGGACATGCTCTGACAGTATCCCTCAGTGGGAACAAATGTGACCAGGACTATGAAGTTGTGTATTATCCAGATTTCAAATGTTCTGTTAACCCATTTCATATTGTACATGAAGTTTGGTGTTATGTATTGCACCTAAGCCACCCCTGATGTGGACCTTGAACTGAGTGAGCTTGCTCCCCAAGAACAATAGTTGACCAGGATCCTGGAAGTGATCTATAGATAAGTAATGTAATGTAAATAGCCTATCCTAGGGAGTAGGGGTGTGGGGTGTTTGCATGCTTTATAAGCAGGGCTATAACCCTGCTGGGTGTCTTTGTTGAGTTCCTGAAATCACTAAATAAACTAGAGCTGATCACTGCAATGCATCCAGAACCCAGTATTTAACATACATTGTTCAAAGTTCAGTCAAGGTTTTCAAGGAGTGTGACTAGGAAATAAATGTAAACATTTGGCTTGTAAATTTAAGCACTCTGTTGGCTTTAGTTGTACAGCCAACTTCTTTATTTTGTTCCTTGGACTGAAGCAGTGTATAATTTTATAGCAGAAGTTCTTTGATTACTACACATGGCCATACCACTCCAATATACATTGAAAAGACTGTGTGGTCTAGGATTTCAGTAGGGAAATGAAGCAGGAAGCAAAATATTGAGTTCTAATTCTAGTGACACTGTGTGCAACCTCAAGCAACTCATATGGCCTTTTATGACTTGTTAGCTGTGATTGGATCAAAGCGAGATAATCATAGACAGAAACCAGATTTCACAAGTGAACTGATACCTCTTGAGCAAATAGATTATTATCCCTTAGATGCTGAAGTCAGTAAATACAGTATTGAACTGATACAGTCCATTTTCTTGCCAAACAACAGGGGTGACTTGAAGACAACTAACAGTGGAGCTTTATCACACATCTGCACTATGAGATGACTCACTCTATTGTGAAAACTTTATTGCAGAGTAATGTGAGTTAGTGGATGAGGCCATCATATGTTTGGTTCATCATGCATCAAGTCATCATACCATTTATCATCTCATCTATTTGTGAAGCTGAAGAATCAGCTGATTTGACATTATAATTTAAAATGAAGCATGTAGCTTTGATTGCCAGCTTTCCTAGAGATCTACCTAGAGGTACCTAGTTAGGGAATGAGTCCTAGACTAGGTCTGATCCAGCTTAGTGATCATATGCTCTTCCTTATTTTGCTGCATAGTCTGTGAGCATGATGGAGTAACTGAAACAACATTTTGACACTGGTGTTTGCATTTTTGAAAACTTGCTGTGTCTTTAAGGAGACCTTGGGCTCCGATGACATGCACAATTAGCCGCGCAAGAGGGACAAATGCCAGTCGGATTTAACGGTGCGATCAGACGTGAACATCTGGCCAGTGTCCCACACCCGTCAGCAACCTGTTTCGCTCTGCCGCAGGAGTGGAGTTAAAAGACACTGGGGAAAGTCTACTATCAAACGGGTTGCTATGGGCGACAGACGGACTTTCCCCTGTGTGATCACAGACAACCCACTGGCAGTGCAGCACATTTTAAAAAATAATAATAATTGTACATGTGCATATCTGCATATGTGCATGCGCATGTGCACAATGGTGAAAGTTGCAAAAACAAACCTACTGGAAGAAGGACATCCAGATGACCTGATCGTAATCATTGTAAAAGATGGCTGTCCAGATAGGCAAAATCGTGGATTCAGAGCACAAATACCTGGAAAGTACTTGATTTCCCCAGAAAACTCGCTAGGGAACCGGGACTGTGTGATCGCTCAAATGCGGGTCAAATTGCTATGGAGCAAATAGCCTTGCTCCCCCCCCCACATTATCTGGCACGTGTGACTGCAGCCCTTAGTTTAGCATTTCTATAGCAACTGATGAGCATCTGTCTATAGTGTGACTCTGCTTTAACAGTGGAATTGTTCCTTTGGTCTGTGGAACTCTTTGATCAATGGAATCTTTGGCTTGTGATCCCCCTATCATGAAGAAGAGCCAGCATGGTGTATTAGTTAAGAGTGGCAGACTCTAATCTGGAGAACCGAGTTCAATTCACCACTCCTCCACATGAAACCAGCTGGGTGATGTTGGGTCAGTCACAGTTCTCTCAGCCCCACCTACCTCTCAGGGTGTCTGTCGTGGGGAGAGGAAGGGAAGGCAATTGTAAGCTGTTTTGAGACTCCTTCAGGTAGTGAAGAGTGGGGCATAAAACCAACTTTTTCTTCTGCTTCTTTTGAAATCCCTCTTACAGTGATATAAGGATTGATCTAATGTATTCCTGTATGCTCTGTCAATACTGATTTTTATAAGCCTTCATAAAATGTACTCCTTCTCAAAGTTGTTCAATGGTTTTATAAATGACCTGGAGGGAGACATAGAGGGGATGCTTATCAAATTTGTAAATGACACGAAGCTAGGTGGGATTGCTAATTCTGAAGAAGACAGAGTCAGGATTCAAAATGATCTAGATAGGCTGGAACAGTGGGATGAAACAAATAAAATGGATTTCAACAATGATAAGTGCAAAGTCCTACACTTTGGTACAAAAAATCAAAGGCACAGATATCGAATGGGAGAGATTTGGCTTGACAGCAGCACATGTAAAAGGGATCAAGGTGTTCTGGTTGATCACAAGCTAAACATGAGCCTGCAGTGCGATGTGGCTGTGAAGAAAGCTAATGCAATCTTAGGATGCATTAACAGAAGCATTGTGTCCAGATCACGAGAGGTGGTAGTTGAGCTCTATTCTGCTATGGTCAGGCCTCACCTGGAGTACTGTCTCCAGTTTTGGGCATCACATTTTAGGAAGGATGTTGACAAGCTCGAGCGTGTCCAGAAGAGGGCAACCAGGATGGTGAGAGGGTTGGAATCCAAGTCTTATGAGGAAAGGCTGAAAGAGTTGGGTATGTTTAGCCTGGGAAAGAGAAGGCTTAGAGGGGACATGATTGCAGTCTTCAAGTATTTGAAGGGCTGTCATGTAGAAGATGGAGCAGATCTATTCTCTCTTGCTCCAGATTGCAAGACTAGATCTAATGGGTGGAAATTACAAGGGAGTCGTTACCGGCTAAATATCAGGAGAAACTTCCTGACTGTAAGAGTGGTTGAGCAGTGGAACAGTCTGCCTCGGGAGGTGGTGGATGATCCTTCACTGGACATTTTCAAGCAGAGGCTGAACAACCATTTTTCGGGTATGCTGTAGGTATGTAGGGCTATCTTTCGACTATGCTCCTGCAGAGTGCAGGGGGTTGGACTAGATGACCTGCAAGGTCCAGGGGTCATTTCCTACAGGAGTGCACAGGAGCGGAGCTCTGGCAGTAAAGAGCCCAGGGGGCAGGCACATACAACAAGCCCCACCCCCTCCTCCCAGCAGCCCTCAGTCAGGGCAAGAAGCAGCCAGATAAGCTGCAGTGCCCCCCCGCCCTCCGATCCAAAACAGTCCAGTGGCACCTTAAAGACCAAGTTTTATTCAGGTACAAGCTCTCCCTCCTCTGTGAGGATGGATCTGCATGTCCCCCCCCCCAATAGCTAGCAATCCAAAACAGCCCAGTGGAGCCTGAGCGGTGGGTGTTGCCTTCTGACACACTTCTGGAGATGCCAGGTTGTGTGGCATATGCAAATAAGTTATGCTAATGAGCTCCTGCACCTCTATTTCTATGAAATGACCCCTGGCAAGGTCCCTTCCAACTCTAACAGAAGCAGCCAGGTAAGTTGCAGAGCCCCTCCCTGCCCGCCTTCAGGTAAAAGCTCTCCCTCCTTTGTGGGGGCAGATCTGCGCATTCCCTGCCCCCCATAGCTAGCAATCAAAAACAGTCCAATGGGACCTTTAAGACCAAGTTTTATTCAGGTAGAAGCTCTCCCTCCTCTGTGAGATCTGCACGTCCCCCCCCCAGCTAGCAATCCAAAACAGTCCAGTGGAGCCTGATCGGTGGGTGTTACCTTTTGACACAATTCCAGTGATGTCAGGGGGTGTGGCATATGCAAATAAGTTATGCTAATAAATTATGCTAATGCGATCTTGCACCTCTTTTTCTATGAAAGGACCCCTGTGGATTGCTAATATAAACAGTCATAGCACTGCATTAGATAACACCTCAAATGTGAGTATGGAGAACTTAGTTCTGTGCTTTTAGCAACATATTGTAGGGCTGTTAGTTTATTGATTCAGCATATCTTTTTATTGCACAGTGCTCAGTGTTCAACCCCAGGCACCTCTGCCAGTCAGGATGTCAGACTCAGTATCAAGCTAGATAGAACCCTCATTTGATTTCTTTAAACATATGTCTAACAAAAAAAGGGAAGCTGAACATGCCATGCATAGTGAAACACATGTGAAGGTCATGTGATATCTGCATAGGCAAGATGTAATATTTCTCTTTTCAGATAATGAAGTGATGGTCAAATGCATCCATTTTCTCCTGCATGTTCTAACATGTGAAAGAGACCTAACTTTGATATCTCCATTCCCTCTCCACTTCAGTTTCTCATTGTACTTACATTAATGTGGGAAGTAAGAAATTTAAGGATAAGACCAGAATGGAGTGTGCTTCTGAAAAAATATGTTTGCAATCATTAAAAAAAAACAACACCATCCCATTTAGTGACTCTTTGAGGGTTGCTCTGAAAGGGTTAGAGTATAAAATATTCAGAGTGAGAAGAACACTGATCTAGGAAGCAATACCTTCACTCTGAACAGGCATTGTTTGCCCTTAGTGATGTTTCATAAGCAAATCTGATTGGATATATAGTGGTGTGACTTCATCAAGTTCACAATGATTGACAAGGATTACCTATGGGGCTATTCCCAGGAAGACATCCCAGAAATAAATGTCCTCAGAGCAGCAGTGGAAATGAAAAACAGAGACAGCAAGAATGTAATGTAAAAACATTCATTTGCTTTTTGGGGGAACCATTTTTGGCTGTCCCCTAAAAGAACCTTTAGTCTCCCCAAATGAAATGGACCACCTTTCAGTGCAACACTGAAGGAAAAACCCTTTTCATAATAGAATTTCTTTATTAAATTGAAGGATTGGAGGTTTCTGCTACTCTTTTCTATCTCCTTTATTCCATATTATCCCCTTTAAAAAGCCTCTATTCTTCTCTATTTCAAATATGTAGAGCAGGAATATGTGAAAATCTAAGCACAAATTGGGCTTGTTGTAGACAGAGCAAGGAAAAGCCTCAGGGCATCTTTTCCCATGATGCAAAATTAAATTTGTTCAAAATTTCCAACCATGGAAGCAAGAAGATTTCCCAAATGAAAACATGAGAAGCTTTCCATGAAATGCCAGATTGTGTGATATGAACCATCAACAGCCCTCCCTCCAGCCACAGCTGCTTCCATTTAGTCATGGTGCAAGTGAAAAGACAGTCAAATACTTCACAGTCACTGGAACATCATCTCTCACAACAGCACATGTTTACTGAAGCTGAAGGCACATCAAACTGCAGCATACTGCATGGAAAATGGTGGTGGAATGACAGAACCTGTAGGCCACACTTGTACTTAACAGAGCTGATATGGATCATGTTGGGACACTCAAGCTAACACATTGTTGTGGCTATGGTTATTGGATGCTTAGTCGGAAGAAAGAGACTGACGTGTATATGATATAAACTAAGGGCAGCTTTATTAAACTGTTAAATCAACTGGATAACTATAACTGGCAAGGGCTGCAACACTGTCCGGCCGAGGATCCCCAGATCCTATCCAGTTCTTAAAAGGGGGTTGAACCACCATAGCCCCTGGTGCAAGCCAACGGCAACTTGGCCTTTGCCAGGCAGCAGACATGCTACCACCCCATCATGAGCCTACCACTTCAAGCTGCAGAGAGCATGAAGGCAGACCCAGCCCGGGGTGCATAACAGGCCACCCCACAGTCCCCATCCGAGGTCCATACCAAGGAATGGTTTATGCCAGGTGCGCCAACCCCCCAATCGAGGGGGGGGTCTTTCGCTTGGTGTTCTTCCCATAACAGAAAACAGGCTAGATTTCTGCCAAACTTAATTAACAGCTCCACCCAAAGCCAATTCCCCAACCACAAAGACAGTGTGGTAGGCAAAAACACCCCCTTTTCATGGCCAATCTGAAAAGGGGGGGAGAATTCCTACCCGGCCCCAAATGGCGCCCAGCAAAATCCCATATTGTCTAGGGAGGGCGGGTGGGCCAATTTAGAAGAACTGCCCAGATGGGAGGGAGCACAACCAATATGAAGACTAAGCTCCTCCCATCACCAAATACCCATATGGGCGGGAAACGCCACAGCCAGTCTTCCTCCTCCCAAGTCTGGAAAGTGGGCCCTCCCTCCTTATATAACCCATCGGGATGCCATTGGGTAGGGCCTTATTGCATGCTTAGTCGGAAGAAAGAGACTGGCACAAGCAGGGGTCTTTTTGTAGAAAAAGAGCTGCCGGAGCTCATTAGCATAACTCATTAGCATATGCCACACACCCCTGACATCACCGGAAGTGTGTCATAAGGCCACACCCCCTGACATCACCGGAAGAGGCTAAAAAACTGTTAGCTACCTTGCACTTAGAGGAAACACTGGACAAAACCCAGGTGCCCTGAGGAGATCCACCAGCAGGGCCAAAACTCCAGGAGCCCTCCCACTCTTGCCCCCCAAGCACCAAGAATGCAGAGCATCACTCTCGGCGCGCG
>NW_015165241.1:1299731-1301930 GCF_001447785.1 Gekko japonicus | reverse complement strand
CTCAGCTCTCGGCGGGGCGGGCCGCTGCCCCCGGCGGCCCCTCCCGCGCCTGCCTTCGCCGGGCTGGCTGCTAGGAGTTGTGGTCCGTCCGCGCCGCCGAGCTGGAGCCACGCCGGGCAGCACCCTCAGCCTCGCAGACAGCCAGGCCAGCCGGCCGGGGCAAGCACCGTACAGCAGGGAGGGGGGAGCGGGCGTTGGCGGGCGGGCTCTTCAAAGCTGAAGAGCCAGCACTGTCCGCAGACATTTCCGTGGTCATGTGGCCAGCATGACTAAACACCAAGGAGCACGGAACGCTGTTACCTTCCCACTGAAGTGGTACCTATTTATCTACTTGCAATTTCTTGCTTTCGAACTGCTAGGTTGGCAGGAATTTGTGTTCTATGGAACTGTAATAAGTCTTCTTTCATTTTTGAGTGAACTCTCTTTGCCGAGGACATAACAAGAAACTTTAATTTAGATTTAAAATCATTATAAATTCCAGCAAAATTCTTCTTATGAATTAAAAAGAGGAATAATAAGTGGATTCAGTGTATTTACAAATGTTTTATGCCATGGGCCACTTTGTAACATTAGAAAGTGCATATAAGGGGCATGGTGTCACGCTAGAAGTGGATGGACGCCTAGAACTTCAGCTCCTGCCCCGACCCTCTTAAAGCATCTCAAAATACATGGAAAATCGACTGCCCATAATCTTAAATTATGGGAAGAGCTGGCACAGGTAAAAATCAAACCCCTGGTCAAGCCCCAAACTTGGTGAAAGCTTACTTCCCGAGGAATGAGAAAAACAGCTCCAAAGGCTTGGAACAACACATGCCAGTCAAAATGGTGGCTGCCAACGAACTGAACACAGCGGACGAGGACTCTCAGATCTCCCCAGAGGTACTGTCTCTTTTTGATAACCTAGAAGAAAGATTTGCTACAAGAGTAGAAAACCTTCTTAAACCCATGTCTGAACAGTTGCAGGAGCTCACTGAGCATGTACAAAAAGTTTCTCAGGCTGCTGATACAGCTTTAGAAAACAGCATAACTTTACAGAATGAAGTACAAGATTTGTAGTCCAGAGATACATAGGTACGATCTAAATTAATGGATCTTGAGAATGCCTCACGATTTTATAACCTAAAATTCCGTGGTTTCCCAGAATTATGTGAAGGGACTACAGAGCTCAGTGTCTTTATTGATACATGGTTATCCTCCATTTTGAATTTAGACGTGGGAATTGCACCACTGGTGGATTGAGCCTATAGAACTGGTCCTCGGAAAATTAGGAATCCTCATCTGGCAAGAGAGGATGTAGCGGATGTTTGTAACTTCGTTCTTAACAAAGGTAAAATGCCAGACACTTGTTCGGATTCAAATATTATTGTTTTACCTAAAAAAGGTAAAGACTTAACCAACCCATCTTCCTATCGGCCCATTGCACTCTTAAATCAAGACAATAAAATATTTACTGCAGTCTTAGCTGCCAGGCTAAACACATTCTTTGCAGAATACATTCACTCGGATCAGGCTGGTTTTATTTTAGGCAGAGATATGGCAAATAATGTCCGTAAATCTTTAGAAATAATACAATATATTTTTTCAAAAAGAGGCTTTGATTTTATTGTTAGATATTGCAAAAGCCTTCGATAGCGTTGAACTACAATATCTAAAATCTCTGTTGTTACATATGGGTTTTGGACATAAATTCTTGAACGCAATTCAATCCTTATATGCAGCTCCCAGAGCACAGCTCAAAATAAATGGCACCACATCTGAGGACTTTACTTTGTTTAGGGGAACTCGCCAAGGATGTCCCCTTTCCCCAATATTGTTTGCCATAGTGATAGAACCTTTAGCTAATATTATTAGGAACAATATAAATATTACAGGCATTACAATAAATCAGAATGTTTTAAAATTATGCTTATTTGCTGATGACATTGTTATGTATGTTACAAAACCTGAAATATCTCTACCAGCACTGGAATCAGTGCTAAACGATTTTGGCCAAATCTCTGGTTTCCGGGTTAACCAACAAAAAAGCAATTTATATCCTATTAATCTGTCTAATGGTTCCTGTGAATACATCAAATGCAACTTTGCTTGCTACTGGATTACTAACTACTGGGTTAATCTTGGAGTTAAGATCCCACTTAATCTTTATGATCTTTAATTACCTCAAATTAATTAAATCCCTGACCACTTTAATGAAAGAAT
>NW_015165241.1:1296673-1299535 GCF_001447785.1 Gekko japonicus | reverse complement strand
TAGAAGAAACCGGTGGCTGGGGAAGTTCGTCTATGGCCAAGACTTCACATGCCGGGGCTGGGTCGGTTCCTTGGTTAGGTAAGGGACAGCGGCTGAGTGCGTCAGCATGCCCTATGGCCTTACCCGGCCGGTGCTCCAGATCAAAATCGTATGCCTGTAAAAACAGCGCCCACCTAAGCATCCTAGGGGACATGATGTTTGGCAGTTGCTTATCGGGCGCAAAAATCCCCAGTAGCGGCTTGTGGTCCGTGACCAACACAAACTTTCTGCCAAAAACAAAATCGTGGAACTTTTTGACAGCCGCTACTAATGCCAGGCCCTCCTTGTCTATCTGGGCATAGTTCCTTTCTGCCTCAGATAGGGATCGTGAATGGAAAGCGATAGGCGCTTCGCTTCCATTCGGCATCAGGTGGCTCAAAACGGCGCTTATTCCAAAAGGCGAAGCGTCTGCAGCCAAAACCAGGAGTTTTTGCTCATCATAATGAGTCAAAACGGCGTTGGATGTTAACAGTGCCTTAACTCCTGCGAAAGCCTGTTCCTCGGCTCGTCCCCATGTCCATTTTGCATCTTTGTGTAAAAGTGCGTGCAAGGGTGCTGCCACTGATGCCTTGTGCGGTAAAAACGCGTGATAAAAATTTAGTAAACCAAGGAACGCTTGCAAATCTTTTATGTTCACAGGCTTAGGTGCGTTTTTTATGGCCTCAACTTTTTCACTTGTGGGGTGAACCCCTTCTGCGTCTATGCGGAAACCCAGGAACTCCACACTTTCAACACCCATAGTGCATTTGGAGCGCTTGACCTTTAAGCCCGCGTTTTGGAACCGAGTTAGGACCTCTGTGACTCGGTCCAGTAACTCTTGCTCAGATTTTCCCGCTATTAAGACGTCATCAAAATAGGGCACTGTGCCCGGTACCCCCCTCAACAGACATTCCATTAGACTCTGGAACAAACCAGGGGCCACGTTTACTCCGAATTGGAGTCGGTTAACCCTAAATGCCCCCCTATGGGTTACTATGGTCTGGGCCTCAGCCGCTTCAGGAGTGACAGGCAGTTGCTGATATGCCTGGGCCAGATCCAACTTTGCGAATACTTTACCACCCCCTAGAGAAGCCAACACATGACTTATAACCGGCACTGGATAGGAGTGCTGCTGAAGTGCTTTGTTAATAGTGCACTTGTAATCGGCACATATTCGAACAGACCCATCCGGTTTGATCAGCGTTACTATCGGGGTCTCCCACCGGCTGTGAGGCACTGGTTCGAGGATCCCTTGTGCTATTAGCTTGTCCAGTTCTTTCTCTACTCGTGGCCGTATTGGTATGGGTACCTTCCTGTACTTAAGCCTTATGGGCGCCACGTTGGGGTCCAAATCAAACGAAATGGGGGGGCCGTTGTACCTCCCCAACCCCTCATCAAAAACCTTAGGGAACTGCTCGTAAAGCATAGCCCATTTATTTTCGGTCATTTTGTTCACCCCATATAGACCGATACCCAGAGGGCTAAACCAATCCAACCCCAGCAAGTTAACTCGGTCCCCTTCAGTGACTAAAAAGGACAATTGTGCACATTTCCCCGCATACTCAACAGTCACGGTATCTCTGCCGGCCAACGGAATCCTCCTTCCCTGGAAATCGGTCACTCGTGTGTCCGCTTGCTGCAGGCGCCGCCTGCTGCGGGTCGGAAACAGCTGCTGCCAGGATACTGAGGACACGATGGTGATGGACGACCCGAAATCTACTTCAAACAGGCAGGGTTGGCCGTCCAACCGGACGGTGACGGAGATCTTCCCTGGACTGCTGGTGCGGTTGACGACCGAAGAGCTGGTCAAGGTGGCTGTCATCTGCCGCTGAGGCTCGTGTTCTGGGGCTTGTTGTTGGTCGCGGGAGGTTGGGTTTGTAGTCTTCTTTGCTGATCGACAGACCCGGGCGATGTGTCCACGCCGTCCGCACGCTCGACACTCGCAGGAGTCTCGTTGGTGCTTCCCGCCACAACCGGAGCAGGACTTGCTCGGGGCTGTCTTCAGTTGGGTCCGCTTGTTCTTAACCGCGTTGATGTCCTCATGCGCATCCACGCCCCCCTCCTCTTGGCCCTGGAAGTGCACGTTTGGCTCGGCTGACGCTAGGCGCTGACGCACTTCTTTGGTGGACCGGTCTGCCGCCTCTGCTGTCTTGATGTCGGTCGGGGCCACCAACGACCTCGCAATGTCGAAAGTGCCCTTTCCGCATGAACTCAGGAGGCAGGCTTTTTTCTTGGCCTCGTACGTAATGTCATGCGTTTCCAGGTGGAACTCGAACCTGGATAGGTAGGAGTCCCAGTCTTCAGATGAGGGTTCGAAGCACTCGAACTTCTGGCTTCCAGCCATCGTGGGAGACTTGGGCACCGGAGCTGGTGGCGCCTCCGCCGGATCGGCTGCTGTGCTTTGCCCGCTTTCTTCTGAGTCCGAAGTGTGGATGTCCGCAGGGCTGCCTACCTGCTCTAACATCCCATCCTCGTCGCCAATTGTTAGATCGCGCTAACAAAGGACTCGTAGAGTGATTCAGCAAGTGATTCAGCTTTATTGGAAGTAACGAACAAGCACTCAACTCAGTAAGAAACCAGAACAGAAAACAGTGGGAGCTTATGCTCCTTTTAAACATAACCGGGCTAATGTAGCCACGCCTATTTACAAATAACAACCAATGAGATTGCTAGAATAAAGACCAATGGGAGTCTTTCCCTCCTAGGGAATGGTACCGTTCTGATTGGTCGCTGTTACGAAGCGACCAATAGGAAGTTCGCTCAGAGGAGCCCTGGCCTGGCTCGAAGCTTAACATGGGAGTCCTATGAGGTGATTCATGTAATCATTTCAATACATTACAATCT
>NW_015165241.1:1283850-1296509 GCF_001447785.1 Gekko japonicus | reverse complement strand
ACCGCCTCTCCCCATATGAGCCCTGGAGAGCTTTACACTCTTCTGATCAGCACCTCCTGGTGATCCCTGTCCCCAAGGGCTATCTGCTTAGCTTCAACCAGGGCTTTTTCGGCCCTTGCCCCAACCTGGTGGAACAGGCTCCCACCCGAGATCAGGGCCCTGCGGGACCTACTACAGTTTCACAGGGCCTGTAAAGCGGAGCTGTTCTGTCAGGCTTTTGGTTGAGGCAGCAGACATTCAACTGGCCTTCCCTGTTCATGACCCCTGCCGCTTTAAATAACATCACTTGGGCGCAGCTTTTTATTCGCCTGACATGAGTCATGGGCCCTTTCTGTTATCGTTTATTGTGCCATCTGTTGTTTTATTGGTCTTATCGCTTTATTGTTTTGTGAATCTTATGTTGTAAGCCACCCTGAGCCCACTCATGGGATAGGGTGGGTTATAAATTAATGAAGATGAAGATGATGATGTGGCAGATTACACGCACGTAGAATTGTTATGTGATAATCTGTATACAATTTTATATGTTTTCCTTTGTATCAAAAATGTGTAACATGAAGTAATCCGTGTCAAATAATATTCTCACTGAATTTTCAGCACCACCACTCAGATTTTTTTCATCCTCCTTGTCTCCAAGCCTGCTAGTCTAATGGTTTTACAGAAATGATCCATATAGGACAGTTTCCCAAGATGTCCAAAAAAGTGTTAGATGGCCCAGGAAGGAAACACCCTGTAAAGCAATTACATGTGGTTTGGCTGCACCAGGGGCAGCTGTAATGTGACTTTATGAGTTTTACATAAACAATTCATTGCTGGTGACAGAAAAAGAGGGGTCCTGCATTATCTCGAGTGAAACTCCCATAGTTACAGGGGCGTACTCCTTTGGATAACATACATTTGGTACAACTATGAACTTTAAAACAGACTCTGTTGGGGGCCAGCTGGTAGCCAGGGAAAACATCACTGCAAAGTTCTGAAGTTTTTGAGGTTTCTTTGTGGGATATGAGGAAATATTAAATGAGGGATCATGTTAAACACAAGGATGAATCATAAAGCATGCTTTTCAGAATAACAGCATAGCAAAATACACATGTTAATCCAATGCTCAGCACAAATTTACAACATGGAAAACATAAAGAGGCATAGAATTTCTCATCTATCTGAGATATAGAACTGTTGATGAGTTTTGTGTTGCATAGAGTGTTACTGTGTGCGGTCAAGGGATATGTGAGGCCCACCTTCCAGTTTGGCCAAAACCCACAATAGGTCGGCCTGAATGTAAAGAAGAAAACCTTCCTTCTATGTCTTCTCACTCCTAAGAGTTGCTGGCTTAGGTTTTGGTACCTGGCCTTACACCTAGCATGAGCAATGATCAACACAAGCACCAACCAAGGGAACATAATTGGACAAAGTAATGAGGGTCCTTAAGCAAGTTTTGAGGAAGTGCTGAGATCCAGAATATGGAGAAATCAGGCATAGTTTTATTGAGGGGCATATATTTGGGGATAGGGACTTCCGTGTCCCCGACTGGTAGCTGCTGTGAGTTGAGAGGAGATTTTTAAGGCACTACCAGTAAATATAATTGGAAGTAGCATTCCTGAGCTGCCCAACTGGGGCACAGAACGTAGATGGTGCTGTGGCAGCAGCCAAAGGCGAAGAGACAGAGCAAGTGTTGGATCCCCAAGCATCGAGAATAAATCCACGTTTCAAAGAAAGTAAAATTTATTTCAAAGCATTGGAAAGACACTCAAACACGTTCTTTGTTAGAACTGACTACAGAATGGCAGGTCAAGCATAATAAAGGAATTCAAAACAGGTATAGAACCAATGGGTCACTTTCCCGCTGGCGGGTTAGAGGAAACGGTTGCGCGCCCATTCCCTGAGAACAAGGTGATCGGTAGACATAACACAGGAGCAGTTCCCAGGCGAGAAAAGCAACAGGTGGAGTAAGTGGACACCCATGCCCTGAGTGTACATAAACAGTCCTAAGAAGATTAAATATACACTAATACTTTTATTGTATTCCAATAGAGCAGTTGGCCAGTCTTTGGATACTTAAATCTTGTGACTGGAGCTGTGAATGGGCAACACAGATCTTTCTAAAAATCTGAAAAGGGCCCCAGGCTTGCAGAAAAATGTGAAATAAAAAAATATGCTGGAGTTTTTAAAAACCCCAAAATGATAAAAGGAGTGTCCATACCTTTAAAACATGCGTTGGAATGCACAAGATAACTGCTGGAGTAAAAGGCAGGCTGAGTAAAAGGCAGGAGGAGGGGGCAGGGTGTTTTGGTCTTTGGGGGAGGCTTTGATGAGGCTAGGCTTGAGTCCTAGGATTGCCAGCTCCAAGTTTGGAAATGGCTGGAGATTTGCTGGTGGAGTCTGATGAGGGAGAGGTCTCAGCTGGATATAATGCTATGGAGTCCACTCTCCAAAGCAGGTATTTTGTCCAGGGGGAAGGTTCTCGTCTGGAGTTCTGTTGTAATTCTGGGGGAATCTCCAGGTCCCACCTGGACGTTGGTGACCCTAAACCTGGCAAAATCTCTACATGACTTGAAACCATTTGACTTACATGACTGCACTAGGCCTGGCTACTTGTTACTGTTGAACAGCAGCCACCCTGTGAAAGCCAGTGTGGTTTAAGGGTTAGAGCTTCAGAGTAGGGTCTGTGAGACCCTGGTTTGAAGCCCCATCTTGCGGCACAAACTCAGTGGGTGATTTCGGACCAGTCACATACTTTCAGCCTAATCTACCTCACAGGGTTGTTGTGTGGATAAAAAAGAGGAAAGGAGATTAATGGAAGCTGCTTTGGTCCCCACTGTGGAGAAAGGCAGGGTATA
This sequence comes from Gekko japonicus, assembly GCF_001447785.1. NCBI lineage: Eukaryota > Metazoa > Chordata > Lepidosauria > Squamata > Gekkonidae > Gekko > Gekko japonicus. The sequence continues at coordinate 1,293,672 of NW_015165241.1, read as the reverse complement.
AATGAAGTAAATAAACAATAAATATAGCTGAAAATGGGAGGCAGATAAAAGGCAGGTTGGTTGTTAAATAGTGGGTTTCATGGACGAGCAGGCTCGAGTCCAGTGATCAGCTCAACTTTATTTGTGATTTCAGCAAGAGCAAGACAAGAGAGACCCCAGAGCTGCAACTCTGTTAAATAGCATGCAATTGCCACACCCAAACACACCTCACTCCCAATGATATTTATTTATTTATTCATTCATTCATTCGTTTGTTTTGTACCCCGCCCTCCCCGTCATGGTGGGCTCATGATAGGCTATTTACATAACATTACTATGAGATTGGTTACTTCCAGAGTCCTGGTAGGCTACTGTTCTTGTGCTCCAAGCTCAGCCAGTCTCTGGTGTGACATACCTGGAATGGTTCAGTCCCAATACCATAACATTGGTGAATGGCTGAGAAGGAAAGAATGAGGCAGGGAACTGTGGCACCACTTAACTCGGCTACAGTTCTCCTAGACAGAGGCTGCTGGGGGAATGGAGAGGGAGAACTTAAGAAAGAGGGAGGTTGGCTGTTGGGTGGGAAGGAGATAGGGTTGCCAACTCCAGGTTTTGAAATTCCTGGAGATATGGGAGTGGGGCCTGGGGATGCTGGGGCTTCAGGAGAGGAGGGACCTCAGAAAGGTATAATGCCATAGACTCCACCCTTCCAAGCAGCATGGCCGACTCGACTGCCATCGACGCCCTCTGCGCCCTCACTCACTCTAAGTGGGCTCCTTGGTTCATTGAGGAGCTGCAGCTGATAAAATGAGGGCTCAGACTACTAGAGAGATGGTGGCAGCACACTTGGACCTCAGAAAGGTATACATCCTATAGGATGTTTATGAGATCCTATGAGATGGCAGCCAAAGCTGCGAAGAGAGAGTTCTATGCGGCTACAATTCCATCTGCTAGCTCATGCCCGGCACAATTGTTTAGAACTATTCGGTCATTAACAGAGCTGCCTCAGGGCAGTCCAAATGCTAGGGAATTAGATATTGGCTGTGAGGCTTTAGCGAGCTACTTTGCAGATAAAGTCTTGCTGCTCCACCCCGATCTCCCCACCACAGTTGAGAGCAAACTTGAGGCCCCATGCACGTCTTCTGGTCCTATTCTGGATTATTTCAGTCCACTCAGCCTTAAGGAAGTCGACAGATTGCTCTCAACAGTACGCCCAACCACATGCAGCCTTGATCCGTGCCCTTCATGGCTCATAAAAGCTGGCCGTGAGGGGTTGCGAGGTGCCTTCAGGGATATTATCAACAAGTCCTTCACAGAGGGACTGTTCCTGGGGGCACTCCAGGAAGCGATGGTCCACCCTCTCCTGAAAAAACCTTGGACCCGGCCAAATTGGCCGACTACTGGCCGATCTCCAATTTGCCCTATTTGGGCAAATTACTTGAGAGAGCGGTGGCGATTCAGTTGCAGAGCTTTATGGATGACACTTCCATGCTAGACCCGTCCCAGTCCAGCTTTCAGCAAGGTCATGGGACGGAGGCAGCACTGGTCGCCCTCACAGATAACCTCCAGAGGGACCTGGATCGAGAAGTCATGGCGGCACTGTTGTTGTTGGACCTGTTGGCGGTGTTCGACATGGTCGACCATCAGTTGCTGATTCACCACCTCACTGACAATGGGATTCAGGGGCTTGCCTTACAATGGCTCATCTCCTTTCTCCAAGGTTGGGGACAGAGGGTGGTAGTAGGGGAACAGACGTCCAAGAGGTACCCGCTGGTGTGCGGGGTCCCTCAAGGGGCAGTGTTATCCCTGATGTTATTTAGCATCTGCATGTGCCCCCTCACATAGATTGCCCGGAGGCATAGGCTAGGGTGCCATCAATATGCAGATGACACCCAGCTATATCTGTTGTTGGGCGGTTAGTCCGACTCTACCCCAGATGAACTGGAGCGGGTGCTTCAGGACGTGGCAGGCTGGCTTAGACTGAGCCGATTGAAATTGAATCCAATGAAGACTGTACCTGAGTCAGAGTGGCTCAGGAGTGGGGATTCCACTACCAACCTTCAATGGGGCACCTTTGATGCCAGCACCGAGGGTCAGGAGTTTGGGAGTGCTCCTGGATGCCTCCTTAACAATGGAGGCCCAGGTAGCAGCCACTGCCAAGTCAGCCTTGTACCATCTGCGGCTGATTAGGCAGTTGGTTTTCTTCCTTGAATGCAATGATCTGGCAACAGTGATCCATGCTATGGTCACCTCGAGATTAGACTACTGCAATGCTCTCTACATGGGGCTGTGTCAGGTTCAAAAGCAAGTAAATCTCCACACATGTTTCCAGGGAATCATTATGCTTTATTAGACTACAGGTCCATTGTCATGATCTACAGGGATATTGTTAGGAATGACAATGGGGCGGGTGCATCACTACATATAACATGATGCTGCAAATGGCTAAGCAAATGAAATCCTGCGGGAGATTACATAATGAATGGGAGAGTCTCTGTGCCTCATGAGATCAGAACTATTCACACCAACAGTGGAACGCAAGCCCTCCCACCTACTTAAGGTTAGTCAGATAACCCAGTCTGGCAGCGCCAGTTTGCATGATCTCATGAGCGCCTCCCTATCGCTGTTTACAGCAAGCAAGCAGAGCAAGCGAGCAAGCATGCGCAGTCGCACCACAGGCAGGAAAGGACAAATAACGACTGAAACATGGCAGGTAGCTGACATTCTGCCCCCTCAAAAACAAATCAACCCCCTCTCGGAGTGGCCAAGAGACCTCCCAGTTTCTCCGGGAAATGGCTGTGGAACTTACATAAAAGGTCAGGGGCACAAACATCTTTTCTCTCCACCCATTCCCAATGCTGGGGACCCCAATGCACCCATTCCACCAGATAATACAATCATCCACGCTTCATTTTAGAGTCCAGAATGTCTGAGATTTTTAATGTACTTCACCCTCCACCAGGATAGGGGGGGCCACTGTCGGTTCCGGGAGCCATTGAGTAGTTTCTGGACTGGGTTTCAGCAAGCTGAACATAATAGGTCCAATGTATCTATGGGACCACCTCTCCTGGTGTACCCCCAGAAGAACATTACACTTTGGAGAGAAAAACCTTCTGGTGATCCCTGGCCCAAAAGATATCCAGCTGTCCTCGACTGGAGCCAGAGCCTTTTTGGCCCTGGTGCCAGCCTTGTGGAACTCTCTGTCAAATGACATCCATGCCCTGCAGGACTTGGTACAGTCCCACAAGTCCTGTAAGACCACCAGGTTCCATCAGGCCTACGGTTGAGGACAGCAATGCTTTTCATCATGCCTGGCCTTCCCCCTGTGGTTCCATCTCTCTCTCCTCCTTTTGCCCTCCCCCCCTCCAGTAATACTTGCTGGAATTTCAATAATTTTAATTGTTTTGTTGATTGACTCATGGATTGAATGTATTTTATTGCTATGTTGTGAACCGCCCTGTGCCCATGTGCAGGGAGAGTGGGCTATAAAAGAAAGAAAGAAAGAAAGAAAGAAAGAAAGAAAGAAAGAAAGAAAGAAAGAAAGAAAGAAAGAAAGAAAGAAAGAAAGAAAGAAAGAAAGAAGAGGATTCAACCATTTTTCCAGGCACCTTGTTTTGGTGACTACTTTTTCTCACAAGACCCATATATTGTGACCCTTCTGTGTCTTTTGTCCCCAGGACATAACATAGGGTAGCCAGTCTCTGCTGTATGTGCTAAACAGTGGCATACCAGACCATTTTGCTTGACATGCAAGGCTAACTGAACCAACTGGCAAGACTCTGAAGTCCTAGTAGTTCCACTGAGGTTGGCAGTATGAGAGAAGATTATGGCTATGGTTTATGCTCATCATTCCCCATGGGACTTCCACAGATGCTAGCAGGGTCCAAGATGAACCCTAGGTGCCTTTTTTCAGCAATTGGACCAAAAAGATTGCCCATCCCCGCTGTATATACATTGAGGCTCCATGTTGTTCTCATGGGTAATGCTGTTGATAACCAGTAGAATTGCCTTGGCTTTGAATAACACAAATGTGAAAATACTAGGGTTGAGCTAAAATCACCCCTCAAATCCTTGGTCAAACTTAAGGAGGTCATAAAGTTCCTTTTCTTTTGGGAAGTCTCTTGAGGAAGAAAGCTCAAAAGATGGCAAAATTGTTCATAGCATGGCTATACAAGCACAGTCCCCCCCATGTATATGTAGGCTCCTCTCCTAGGTACCTGAAATTCAAGTGGCAGCATTGGAGTTTTAGAGTGAGCATCTCTGCGGTTCTGATCAGCAGTGCCCATTTCCCCTTCAAGAAGAAGTAAATGGCAATCAAATTTGACTATGTTATGATAGCACTGAGGATGGACAAAACTAATTCAGAGTGAGGGCACTGTGTATTCACACAGTATTACCCTCACTATGATTTAGCTTTGTTTCTTCTTGGTCACATTCTCCCATAGCAATATTTGATTATCTACATGACAACTCACTTGTGATCTCGTGAGGGAAAAAACCCTCAGCTATTTTAAAAAAAGAATGGTGTTGCAGCAGCCACTGCAACCTTAAAAGAGACCTTAAGCTTGTACGGTTGAACTCTAGTTCTGTATAACACATAAACCCCAGGCTGCTCTAGCTGTAGAAGGGAAAGTGATCTTTCCATGCAGATGGAGACATTTGATCTACATGTTCTGTTGCAGGATTAAACATCTTCAGAGACCAGTTCGGGATATTCATTACAACCACTGCAGAATTTATTGACAGCAAGCTTAACAGTTTCAGCTGTTGGATCACACACCTGGGGAGAAAGGAGTCTGGACTATGAGATTAACATGTCAGTCACCCTGCAGCAGGCACTCCTGACCTTCCAACCCCCAAACTTTCCCACCTATATATCCCAGTTTCAACGGGATGCAAACACAACCTGAGCTCTGCTTTCCCGTCATCTTTACATCCACTGAGGGTGTTCTCCGAGTGTATCAACCACTTCCTTGCCTGAAAAGTAATCATACTCAGCTCCCACATGATAAATAAAGACCCCCATGAATTTTTTGTGCTTAATGGGGCAGAGCCATCTGAAGTTATTTTCATTGAGAAACAGGAGTCAGGACAACCCCATATCACTGAGAACCTCATTTTCCTAGGATGACAGCTCATTAATCAGCGTGGCCTGGCTTGGGGAGGCCAAAGGTTGAACAGAACGGAAAGGAATCAGTAAAAACCCAGCAGAACAGCAAATAGCTTCCAGCCTTTTGGACAGCTCACATGTTTCATAAGGAAAAGACTTGGGGGGGGGGCACACTTGCAGGGGAAACAGTTTGCCTCCTAAAAAGTTAATACCGCTGTGTGGTATTAATGGCTTTTGTAAAGCAGCATCTGCACCTGCCAGTACAAAGTTCTGATACATATCCAAGTAATTTACAATATTTAGGAGGGGGGAAGTAGGTATTCTTGTTTTAAATTAATAAAATGGGTTGGTTGGCCTATCTTCTTTAGCTGTTTTTGAACTATTAGCTTCAAAATATGCATTTCCTACTCTCAAAGGGCACATTTTCATACTCAAAATTCATACATTTGTGTGTGTGTTTTTGTCACTACAAATTTCCATACAAGCCAGACTGGATATTTGCATGTCTGTACATTTTTAGGTTACAAATCTTACTCCCAAAATCTTGACATACTCAGAACCTCTAGTTCCCAGCATTTTGCCAGCCAAACTAAACATACATTACAGGAAGCTGCTATACACAAAATAAGAAAGGGTTATTATACCTATGAGAACATGGTACTGTACAGTAGGAAGATAGATATCCTATGAGCTCCAGTGTGGGGAATGTAGTACAGTATATTTCAAGTATATAAACTACAGGTTGTATTCCTAGTTTTTCCAGTAAAAGGATCTTAGATGATAGGTTTGGGATACATTTCTGCTTAAGATACTGAATAGCTGTTGCCAATCTGGAAGATAGTACTTGATTGGCCATTGCTCTAACTCAGCACAATGAGTCTTATGATATACAAGAAATAAGGCCCGTTGTGGAAATAAATACAATGAGCTCTAGAAAGTGGCTCTAGGTGGGTGCCCTGGCCTTGGGCACTCAGCATCAATTTTCCGTGGCAACCACAGCAGGGTATAATGACACAGAGTCCACTGTTTTCTCCAAGGGAACTGATCTCTGCTATCTGAAGAGCACTTGTAATTCTGAGTGATCTCCAGCCCTCACCTGGAGATTGGCAACAATGTTTCCCAGGAGGAAATGACTGGTTTGGAGGGTGGAAATTGCTAATTTCTTTTCCTTTTTTCAATTGTGAGAACTTTCTGAGGTCCCACCCCTCCTCAAACCCCACCTCAGAAATTTCCCAGCCAACTATCAACCTACCTTTATCGGCCCCCTGACTTCAATTTTCCATCTCCTCCCCCTTCTCTGCAGCCTCTACCTAGGAAAACTACAGTCTTTTTCCACAGTGGGAACCAAAGCAGCTCACATCATTCTCCACTCCCACTTTTGATCTGCACAATAACCCTGTGAAGTAGATGAGGTTGAAAGTCTTTGACTGGTCCGAAGTCACCCACTCAGCTTCCCCTGCTAGAGCCTGGGTCTGGCAGACCCTGCTCTGAAGTGCTAACTGCTATGCCACACTGGCTGCCCTAGTTGAGAGCCAGTTTGGAGTAGTGGTTAAGAGCGTGGACTCTAATCTGGAAGACCCGGGTTTGATTTCCTCACCCCTCTACATGCAGCTGTTGGTGTGACCTTGGGTCAGTCATAAGTTCTTTCAGAGCTGTTATCTCAAAAGCAGTTGTCAAGAGAGCTCTCTTTGAGCCCCACCTACCTCACAGGTGTCTGTTGTGGGGAGGAGAAGGGAAAGGGATTGTAAGCCACTCTGAGACTTCTTCGGGTAGTGAAGGGTGGGGTATAAATCCAATCTTCAACTCCTCCTCTTCTTCATATTTAATTTAAATATTAAAAAATAGAGGGGCTGCTAGAGGTGAACAGGAGAAAGCAGCCAGGCCTAGTTGTCATGCCATTCAGGTGTTATCAATTCACCCAAAAGGTGCTGCCAGGCCTCAGGTAGCCAACCTCCAGGTGGAGCCTGAAGATTGCCAGGTATCACAACTGAACTCCAGACAGCAGATCTCTCTCTCCCCTTGGAGAAAATAACTGCTTTGGGGGGTGGGCTCTATGGCATTCTATTCAGCTGAGGCCTCTCCCCTTCCATAGACTCCACCACTAAATCTCCAAGAATTTCCCAACCTGCAGCTGGCAACCCTAGTCTGGACTGGCCCCAATGAGTTTTCTCTCAAAGGCCAAAATAGGTCTGGAAAGGACCTTCTCCCACCACCTTTTATTGACAGAACCAAGCTTGGTTGTTTAGCAACAGCCACTGAAGCAAAAGTGAGCCTAGCAGCAGCAGGAGATGATGGCTCGTCAGGAGAGACAACTGTTTTGGCAGTTTATTCTGTCAGGGAATAGTGGTCAGGCTGGCAGTGGGTGGGGGAGAGGAGCAGACCAAGCACCCAGCCAATGGCAAACGAGTACTCTTGAGTGGCGGTTGATGGGCCAATGGCTGATGGAGCGCACAGCACAGCCAATGGGAGAGCTGGAAAGTGCTAATATGTTAGGCTTTTATATATACCAAATTCTTAGCAAACCTAGAATGTTCCACTGCTGTCTCAGCACTGGTATAAAGCAATGACATCTCTTCTTGCTTAAGTGGGTCCTGGCTCTACCACCTTATACCCAAGCAATGACAGTCATCTATTCTCGTGCTAAAGGGAAGACTGTGCACTTTGGGGCCCTTAGCTACTGGAATTGGAGTGCCTTCTTCTTTGTTCCAAGACCTGCCCAATGGGTCCTGAACTTTTAGCACTGGAGTAGCCTTATATACTAGATCAGGGTTATAGCCATTCATCACAGAGGAGAGTATAGTGTACATACACATCGTCTTTTGCTGTAGGCAAAGGCAGCAAGAACAGATTCTAAAGCTGTTTACAGTAATGAGCAAGCTTAAGCTAGAAACATTTAGCAGGCTCATGGAATGTCTCTGCTTTGGCTTTTGGTTCTAGCCAGGGGCCTATAAACTATTGATCAGGTTCCTTATGTGCCGCTGCCCCAAAGGACTGCTGGTGGCCGGGAGCAAGCCAAACTGAGCTGCGGCAATGTTAGCAGAAGTTCAGCTCTCTTATGGGACCAGGAGTTATGACATTGACAACAAGTGTGGGCTCACCTGCTGCTTCCTCCCTTCTCACTGCCAACTGGGTCAGTGTATAATGTTAGACATAGCATTTGGGTAAATTGGTTATCTGACAGCCTCAGTTTCCCATCTGTAAAACAGCAACAAAAAGACTACTGCAAGGATGACATAAATGCTTCTCAGGCTATGTTATATAAATTATTTTTTAAATTCAATATTGTCATATAGTGAAGTTTGCTGAATTCTTGTACTGGCAACAGGGAGCTCCAGATGTCTGTCCTGGGTCTTCGTTGCAAAGACCTATGCCAGCTGAGACAGATGGCTAGGGACAAGAGCCAGCTGTGATTTTTGTGGAGGCCAAAAGAATTTTGGATAGAGGGAACCTACAGTACTGTGGCAAATGCAGCATGGAGACTTCTTAGCTTAGCAAAAGCAGAGTGATGGAGTCCAGCTGCTCAGATGCCCCGGGATGGGAATATTGAATGCTCCCAGAAGAGCTGTACCTCCTGCCGTGGCAAACAGCAGCTCAAGGGCAGACTCTAGCATGCAATTGGGAGGAATATCATTTGTCCAATGGAGATAATTCTTTAACAATTTAGAAGGTAATCTGAGCTGGGTGTGGGCTGGAAAGTAAATAGCTATCGCCTCCACTCTCCTTCAAGCCATGGTAGAGACTTTGTCCTTGTCTTGTCTATTTCCTGCCTCCTTGTTCACTCCCCTTTGGTCTGGCCCGCAACTCCTGTATTTCTGCTACTCATATGCTAGTGTGCTGCTCTTCCTGATTTCCTTTCTTACAGGACACCATGGTGAGCGTGGATTAGAAGGAGAGTGCAGAAAGGCCCTAGGGACCATGATGTTGTTTCCTTTCTTTCGTCACATTCCATGGTCACAAATAGACCCTGTGTTTTCTCACTAGCTCTGGATTACAGGTATAGAATCATAGAATCATAGAATGTTAGAGTTGGAAGGGGTCTTGCAGGTCATCTAGTCCAACCCCCTGCACTCTGCAGGAGCATAGCTGAAAGAGAGCCCTACACACCTACAACATACCCGAAAGATCCAGCCTCCACTTGAAAACGTCCAGCAAAGGAGGTAAATGTTCATGCTCACATGGGATTTTTCCTGATAAATGTGTACCCTAGATCCACATATGAGAAGTCACTCTTTACAAAAAAATATTAGTGTAGCCAATCCTTTGGATGCTGTACTGCACAATCACATTATCATAACAAAAATGGAGTAGACAATAAGATACAAATAATACCACTTAAAGGAATTCTGACTCTGACATTTTAGTGGATTTAGAAGTTGGAATTCAAAATATTTGATACAGCACTTCTCTGCCAGAATTCTGGTACTCACAAATTTGGGGGTGAGAAGTAACTGGCTTCCAAGATCCATGACTTCAAAATAATTGCTAGCCCTGCAATACTCACAGTGAAATCCTATGCAGAGTTACTCCAGTCTAAGCCCATTTATTCTTAGACTGGAATCCCTCTGTATAGGATTGCTCTGTAATACTGCTACTACTACTAAGAATAGTCAGGGCCAGGGCCAGTTTTCCCCCCCACACTAGGCGAGGCTACCTCCCCCCCCCCCTACACCCCCCAATTTTCAAACATAAATGCATTTTAGGAAGAATGTCTGGGGGCAGGGAGATAAGAAGCA
>NW_015165241.1:1282189-1283494 GCF_001447785.1 Gekko japonicus | reverse complement strand
CTGTGCCCCCCCCTTTGGAAAGGTACCACCACAGACTAAAGCAGCGTGCGCACACACATGCGTTTCCCTCGCCAGGGGCTACCACACCACACACCTACAGAGCAGCACCCCTTCAAGGCACATAACCAGGCAGCTGCCGCCCGCAGGGAAGGAGACGTGCCCTCACCTCCCATGTCACAGACATGCATGGGCCTCGCCAGGTAGTCCCACCCCCACCCCTGTTATCAGTCCTGCGTCCCTCTGATGTCTGCTCTCTAGGCAGTCACCTAGGTTGGCCTAACGGTAGCACTGGCCGTGAGAATTGTGTCTGCACTTGAAACTTGTCTCAGGAATCATTTTCAACTTTAACGCCAAAAGGTAGCATGAAAACAGGCCAGGTCAACTTTACTAGACTTATACAGAGATATTTGGCTTAAATTTTGCTATGATACAAAATATTTTAAAAATAAAATTATGAGATAAACTTGAATTTTGATAAAATCCCAACCCTGCTCTGACTTAAACTGTGCAGCCAGGAAGGCTGAAAGTTTGAAGAACTTTCTTTTTAGAAAGAACTTTCTTTTTAGAATACAATGGGGGGAAATCCCCCTCCCGCCTATCTACTAACATTTCAGATAGCCAGTTTATCCTCTTGTTCTGCTGTTCCATCTCCAGCAGATTGGATTGCCTCCAGTTATCTAAGCAAGAAAGTGAGGAAAATGCATTAGTAGTAGTTCAAGAAATAAGCAAAAAACATTCTAGCTCCCTGCTCCCTTTCCCTCCCCAGACACTGGGACCAATGGGCATGGGGGGGGGGTTAGCTTATTACTTTCTCTTTTGACAGCTGACAAATCCCACAGGCCCAGGAGCCAATCCATCTATCTTTCATCTGCCCATCAAGTACTTGAAGCAGAGAATGACACTGCCTAGCGCTCTCTCTCTCTCTCTCCCTCTCCCCCCCCCCCCCCCCCCAGATATTTGGAACTTGGGAAATCCAATTTCCTTCCTGCCTTCGGCTTCAGCACAGGCTGTTGTCTGCTTTGCACCTGCTCTTTGCAGCTGCAACTTGAGACTGTGGTGAAATACTTTCTGTCCTGCCTAGCAGAGAGCTAAGCAAACCCCCCCCCCAATAACATTTCATTTAATATTTGTTTTACTGCTTTCTTAACACCCTTGTTCCTAGCCTCCCCTTCTCCCAGGCATTTGCCTCTTAGCCCTGATCTGTGCTCATGGTTACTGTGAACTTCTGGCCTCAGTGCTGGGGGGCCTTGCAGCTTGTTCTTTCCATTCCTTCCCATTTGTCCCCAAGGTGGGATTATGTTTCCT
>NW_015165241.1:1236091-1282179 GCF_001447785.1 Gekko japonicus | reverse complement strand
AGCATTTTCTAGGGGTTCCTTAGAGACAGATTTTCCAAAGAGAAAACCAGCCTCCAGCCCCCCCCTTCTCTGCTTTGCTATATACCAGTTTGCCTCAGTAACTATTAAGACCTCAACAAGGGGATTGACACCCCCTGCCAACACCCCCAAATACTGAAGTGAGAAAATTGTTATATACGTATACGTGTGTGTGTGTGTGTGTGTGTGTAAAGGTTCCCTTGCTCGAAAGCCAGTCGAATCTGACTCTAGGGGGTGGTGCTCATCTCTATTTCCAAGCTGAAGAGCCAGCACTGTCCAAAGACTTCTCCATGGTCATGTGGCCAGCATGACTAAATGCTGAGGCACACGGAACGCTGTTACCTTCCCACCAAAATCTACTTGCAATTTCTTGCTTTCGAACTGCTAGGTTGGTAGGAGCTGGGACCAGGGACGGGAGCTCACTCCGTCACATGGCACTGAAGTCTTGAACTGCCAAGCTACTATATATATAGTAAAGGTAAAGGTTCCCTTGCTCGAAAGCCAGTCGAATCCGACTCTAGGGTTGCTCATCTCCGTTTCAAAGCCAAAGAGCCAGCGCTGTCCGAAGATGTTTCCGTGGTCATGTGGCTCCCTCAGCCATTGGCCTGTAAGCCCCCACTCAAGAGTACTCACGTGCTATTGGCTGGGTGCTGCTTCTGCTCCTCTTCCCCGCCCACTCCCCCTTCAGCCACTGTGCCCTGTCAGAATTACTGGCAAACGGCTCTCTCTTGACAAAGACGTTTTTCCTGTGTGGGACTAACTGTTCCCTCAGTGGCTGCTGATAGGTGTCAAAAAATGGCAGTTACCTGTGTTTGTAAGATGGCTATGTTTTTTTTTTTAAATGTTCCCCCATAAATTTTAATTGAGCTGTAGTTCCAGAGAGGGGTCCTCAGGGGTATCACTCACTGGGTTGAATGGGGCTTCTTCATCTAGCTGCCCCAAGGCCAAAAAGTGCGGGAAAACAGGGACTGTCCCAAGGCAGTTTTTGTCCCTGGGAGCAGCAGAAATTCAGCCACTCCACAGTCAGCTGGACTGGGGAATGAATAGAAGTTTCCCTGCTGTCTTGGGCAAGAGAGAGAGGCTGGAAAGAGGATTGTGTTTAACCCCTGTTGATTTATGTCCTGTTGGTTCATAGTGTGTGCTTACTCCTACAGTGTTTGTGTGCTCCATAACTGTATAAATAGTTAAATAAATTCTTTAATTTGGGCTAATAATCTGTGTTGTGCTCTGACCACATAGTCTCCCCTACTCTGCACAACACCAAAGGGAGGGGGTAGGCCAGGGAAGCAAGGAAAGGCCAGACCCTTGGGTTGCCAACTTTTCAGGGATTCCCCAAAGATTGGGGATTCCATCTCCAAATAGGGAGTCAAACTGTCCCTCTAAAAAGGCAGGGATGATTCCATGAGTGGTAGCAGTGAATTTAAGGAGTGAGATATGCCCACGGGACAAGGGTGGGAGGCAAACAGCTGAGTTGTAAACTGGAGCCCGTTTCGCCATGGTAGGCAACCAAGCTTGGTTCAGACAAAGGAAACCCTTTGCAGGCCTTTGTGAGGAACTAATTGGGGCCAGTCCTGACTAGGGTTGCCAGCTCCAGGTAGGGAGATTCCTGGAGATTTTCTGGTAGAGTCTATGGAAGCCAGGGTTTGGGGAGGGGAGAGGCCTCAGCTGAACAGAATGCCATAAAGCCCACCTTCCAAAGCAGTTATTTTCTCCGGGGGGGGGGAGAGATCTGCTGTCTGGAGTTCAGTTGTGATACCTGATAATCTTCAGGCTCCACCTGGAAATTTTCTGCCCTAGTCGTATTGATATCTTGTGAGTACTTGTGATGGAACTATTCCTTTTTTCCCTTTAGCTTTTCAGTCTTTTTTAGCTTGTTCTGCTTTTAGATCTTTTTCTTCTTCATCCCTTTCGCTCTCTTCCTCTTCTTGCCACCCTAGATTTTCTCCATATCTTTCCAGAAAATCCTTAACTTTAAATATCGAGTTTATTTTGTGTCTTTTACCTTCATGGTTAAATAGAATTCCTTCCGGGAATAGCCATCTATAAGTAATTCCATTTGATTTTAGCAGATTTGTCAAGGTAGAGTAGTTTTGTCGACGTTCTCTAATTCTCCACGACACATCTTTTAGGATTTTTATCTCTTTTTCTTGTATAACTACTTTGGTATCATTAGATGCTCTAATGATTTTATCCCTCATCTCCCTTCTGATAAATTTTATGTGTACTTCTCTGGGAGTTTTATTTCTCCTCACATAGGAGGAGTTTTCCTGTAGCTTGAGTCTATTTCTTGTTCTACATCTTCATATGATCTTAAACTGAGTTGTTCCACCAAATTACGAGTTAGCTCTTCTTTTAAATTTTTCTCTGTTGTCTCAAGAATATTTTGGCATCTTAGCATTAAAGTGGCTCTTTCCATTTCCAGGTTCATCAAGAATTCTTCCAGTCCTTCCGATTTTAATTTTAGTTCTTTCACTTCCTGTTCTAATTCTTGCACTCTGTCCTCTGTGTTACTACAAGCTGTTCCTATTTTTAAGATTTCTTGTTTATTTTCAATTATCTGGTTTTTTTATATCTTCTGCGTCTGTCTTCATTTGTTGTGATATTTCTTCCATCTTTGATTGTATGGGATCAGTTTCTTTCTTAATTAATTCAGGTAGTGTATTACCAGTTGTGGTTTTGATAGATTGTGTTACACATTCTTGTATAAGGTTCTTTAGGTCTTTGACTGACATTTGTGTTATATTTATTGTACTGAATTTAAGTTGGCTTTGTATACCTACTTGGCCTGGTGATGTTATAGTTTTCTTGACCCACTGGTCCCCAATGCCATTTAATTTATATCTATCTATATCTTAATTTCCTCGATATTTGTTTGATATTTGATGCTTATCTTTCTCTTTTTAGGTGTATATAAGACTTTAAGTGTATATGAGAGAATCTTAAACCTAGCTCTTTTCTCCTTTCTTCTCTTATCTGTTCTCTTATCTAATTTTTTTCTTAAGTTTCCTCTTAGGTTTTAAGCTATTTTTGTTTTAGTTTGCACCTACACTTCATCTCTAGTCTTTATAGTCTTCTTTCTAATATACAGTCACTGAAAATCTTTCTTGCCACTCAAATCTCGTTCCACTGTCTTTTCCTTTGCTCCACCCGTCTCAGCACGTCTCACCACTCCGCTTTTCTTTCAGTCTTCCCCTGGCTCTGCTCCACTCCATGACGTTCCAGTCTTTTCTGCCTCTCCTCAGCACCTCCACTCTCCACTTTTTTCTTTCGCCTTTCCCTTGGTTGAGCCACACCTCCAATCTATCATTCTGATTTGCTCTGTCTCTCACTCTCCCACTTCCTGCTCCAGCGCTTTCCTGTGTAATGGTGATTCAGCTGTAAGAGGGAAAAAAGTCAAACTTGTAATATCTCTTTGTAAAATCTTTTAACCTTATTTTTCCTTTCAAGTTACTTTCCTTTTAAGTCAAGAGGTAAAGAGAGTTGTTACTTAGCTTCGTTGGTGTTTCCTGATGTGGTACTTCGCTTGTAGACTCAGTTGGTTCTGTCAGTTTCGGCTTGCACCCAGCGTCTGGTTGGGCGTCCGAGTCAGCCTTCCACGTAAAAGCAGCCCCAAAACAAGAAAATAAGGAGGTTGCCTTCCTCATTTGTTTTGTAGAGCAAGCTTCTTGCCTTTGTGCTCTCCCTTCGAGAGAGCCCCTGGGGCTTGCATGACAAAACAAACCCTAGAAAGCTGTGGGAATTCAGCATAAACGAGCAGCCGATGTTGCTCACATCTGCAGTCGTCGATCCCCGAACCGGAACTCCTTACCTCAGATACTTTAACTGGATATAACAGGGATTAAACCTGCAATCTCCTACATGCAAAATATGTGCCAGGGCCCACTGCAACTGACCCCCCACACACACTCACTTGCAAGTGCTCTATCACATGTGCTCGCAGCTGCAGGCATTGCTCAGTTTCATCAGGGGAAGGGCTGAAGGCAGTGTAGGCAGCTGTGAGCATGGACAGTAGGAAGGCTTGTGGGCAGAGAAAGGATTCACAGATAGGTAGGGGTGCACAGGTGTGTGGGAGAGAAGAGGACCTCAGGAACTCCCTGTCCACCTCCCCACCAAATCTGGAACCGGTCCTGCCACCATGTCCTATACCTCCACATATCTAGTGCTAGAGACAGGCAGCAAGGGAAGAGTAATGCCTTTTCTCTAATCTTCTGGAGGCATCTGGGTGGCTGCTAGTTTGGTTGCCAACTTCTAGATGGGGCCTGGAGTTCCCCTAGAACTACAATTGATCTCCAGTTTCCCTTAAAGAAAGGACAGCTTCAAAGGCAGGACTGAAATGCATCACATCCCCACTGAGCTCCATCTCCTTACTAAACTCTTCCTTCCCCAGGCACTGACCTCTAACCTTTAGGAATTTCTCAAGTCAGAGTTGGCAACCCTACTGTTATTCAATACAGAATACTGTAGTAGATGGGCCTTCTGGTCTGGTTTAACGTCGTTCTTATGTTCTAAATGGCAAGGATGGCTAAAGGCTATAACTTTAAGAAATCTGGATGAGAAGATTACTAAGGAATTCTTTCATCATAACTGTTGAAAATCATGGAATCATAACATTGGAAGGGACCTCCACGGTCATCTAGTCCAAGCCCTGCACAATGCAGGAAATTCAGAAATACCTCAGTCTGGGGCAAGTGATCCACTGTATTCTCAGTGCTTGGGAAGGGGCAACAGTGGGAGGGCTTCTAGTGTCCTGGCCCCACTGGTGGATCTCCTGATGGCACTTGATATTTTTGGCCACTGTGTGACAGAGTGTTGGGCTGGATGGGCCATTGGCCTGATCCAACATTGGCTTTTCTTATGTTCTTATGTTCTTACCTTCCCCCCCCCACACACACACACAGTGACTCCTGTTCCATGCCGAGAAGATTACAAAAAAACCTCCAGGATGCCCACCAAACTGTCCTGGAGATAAATTGCTTTCTGACCCCAAAGTGGCTATCAGCATTTTCCTGGGCATGCAAGAAAGGACCACAAGAACTAAGCACTGATGCAACCCTTCCTGCCCTCCCTCTCATGATCTGCCTAAGTTCACAGAATCAGCATTGCTGTCAGATGGCCACCTAGCCTCTTTTTTTAAAACTTCCAAAGTAAGATTTTCCTTTGCTCATGGAAAAATACAGCTTCTTGTTTTTCTTTTAACTCTCCTGGATATCTATATCTATGTAAATATAGATATATCCTGACTTAGACACAGGGCCAGCCCGATGTTGTCCTGCGCTCTAAGCAAGCGCAGATGCCGACCTCCCGGCGTCCTTTCCCCGTGGTGGGTGGTGTGTGTGTGGGGGGGTCTGGGTCTGCGTGTCCCCGGTGCATCTCTCCTCCTCCTCCTCCCCCCCGTCGCAGCCGGGCAGGAGAATTTCCTCAGCTCGTGCATTCGACGTAACCTTTTAAACAGATCCCGGTGAGAACCCAAGGGCATTTGGAGGCTGACATTGGACAGGTTCTATTCTCTCGCTGCGTGATCCAGCCCAGGCACAATGAGGGTGCCTGTCCGCCTCAATGGGAGCACCTCGCAGCCGAGGAAAGGTGGGCAGGAAGGGGCCTCTCTCCGCCGCCGCCTCCAAGGCCGAGGGAGCAGCGCCGGTTCGGCTCGCTGGCACTGGTTTTCGGAGGGTTGGCTGGCTGCTGAGGGCGGCAGCCACGGTTCTAGGGGAGACTCACCACCGCTTGCTTGAGCGCACCCTTGCTCGCCTTGCCTCCTCCGAGGCGGGCGGGCAGGCAGGAGAGGCCAAGAAAGGTGGTGGCGACTGGGCCAGAGAAGGGGCCCCTCACTCCCTCTGCCTGCCCGCCCGCTCCAGGAAGAGGCACACCCAGGCAAGACACTCCTCTCGGCTGTGCCCTCCCTCCGTCCCACCTGGTAATGCCGATCCCCTGACGCCCCGGGTCCTCCCCGCCCGCCCCCCGGCGCACAGAACCACGGCCGAGTCAGAAGGCGAAGCAGGCGCGCTGGACTGGGTCTCGGGGCCACCTCCCTTCCTCGCTCCCCGCCTCGGGATGTGTGCTGCAGAGAAGGCTTCACCTTGCTCCAGCGCGACTATGGTGATGAGGCTGGCCACGGGGCGGCCGATGAAGAGGAAGCCTAGGAGTCCTTCAAGCTGCGTGGCCACGGCCAGGTGGGCTTCCCGGCCTCGGGGGGGGGGGGGAGCCCCCTGCACAGGGCACCTGCTCCGAGGCCCCTCCCTCCTGCCCCGCCCCCACAGCCGGGCAGGAGATGCCAAGAAAGGCGGTGGCGGCTGGGCCAGAGAAGGGGCCCCTCACTCCCACCCCCCCAGCCGGGCAGGAGAGGCCAAGATAGAAGGCGGCGGTGAGAAGAGGAAAGCGCCGCACCCTGCCCACGCTGCCGCTGCATGTCATCTTCGTCCTGTAGCCGGACGCAGAGCTCCTCCAGGCGTCAGCGGCCGCCCCTGCCTCTCCTCCCGCACCCTAATGGCTGGCTCACGCTCTAGGCAAAGGCCTAGTTTGCCTAGTGGGCGAGCCAGTCCTGCTTAGACAGCTTAGGCTAGTCAAGCCTCATCAGATCTTGGAAGTTAAGCCGGGTTGGCCCTGGTTAGTACTTAAATGGGAGACGATCAAGTACGTCCAGGGCTGCAATGCAGAGGCAGTAAATGGCAAATCACCTCTGAACATCTCTTGCTTCAAAAACCCTACAGGGTCAGCATAGATTGGCTGTGACTTCATATATATGTAAGGATAATTTAATGTTGCAGATATTTTTGAAATATAAGGATATTTTAATGTTGCCACAATGCATTGCACAGTAAAGCAGGCTTTTAAAAATGCTGCTTGTGTCAGAGAGTCAGGAAGTCATGAGTTAATCTTCTCTGGAGAGAAGAGCTTATGTGATTGGCTGCTCTACTCTATGATTGGCCAACATCAGCTGAGAGAGGAAATAAAACAGCTGATCTGGAGGGAAAAGAGGTCTTTCATCTTTTGGTCTCTGTTTGAAATCTAACATCTGGATCAGTAGCCAGAGGGTTCGACTTCTGAGGGAAGAGACATTTAGGAGTCATTGTTTTCTGACAGGCAATAGTCAGAAAAGTACTTCTACAGAGAGAAGAGAAACACCATTGTCTTAAATATATTAAAAATTCTCTGAGGGAGAATTTAGATTCTCAGTCAGGAAAGCTACAGAAAAGAATTTGGCAGAAGGTCTGGGTAGTTAGAAAGACCTCCCATACAAGCCAAATAGTAAAAGGAGTTATTGCTTCTTGGGGACAAGGAGAATAACTTCCTGCCAGTGAAAGGGGTTGGGAAGGAAGAGGACCCTGGTCTGTGATAAAGGGGAGAAGCTTAGACACCTTAGGAGTTAGTGACAAGCTGTAACATCTACTGGAAAACCTAAAACTCTGAAGGAAGAAATCTAGAAACTTTAAGCAAACACCGTCCTCTAGAAGAAACATTAATAACAACTGTGTTAGTGCTGAAATATACTAAACAAAGTACTTCTCAAAGAAAGAACTAGAAAACCTTGAAAGAAGACTACAAATAGACTCTCTTGAATGTTCTAAGAATTCAACTCTGTATATACATTAGAAAGTTTTTACCTCAGCAATCTCAAAACCTTGACTATTCCTGTACTGGTTCTAAGGCTTAAACCAATATCTAAACAAAGGGTGGGACAGTTTCAAGTTTATATCAATAGAGAAGATTGACATGCTACTGTAGGGCAACATAGTCACTGAGGAGAACTGAAGATTTGATGTGGAAAATCTGCCAGATATTTGGGCTCATCATAGTTGCAGATTATCAAAATAGGACATGTTTATTTTGAGAACATTATGTAGTATTATTAACCACCAGAATGAACATGAGAGCCATTGTACATCATACAGAGGGTCAATCTAGTCCAGCATCATCCCATTTCCAAGAATGGCTAGCAATATCCATCAGGGAAGCTTACAAAGCAGGACATGAAAGCAGCAGGCCTCCCCTGCTTTACAGAGGTGTACTGCTGCTGATCATAGAGGCTCTATGTGACTAATATAGCATACCTTATTCTCAATTAATTTGTCTTAGACAAAGCAGCAGAAGATTGATTTCTCCTATGGTTTTATTTCAAATACGAAATAAATATAACAAGCTCTAGAAAGAGGCTCTGGGTGGGTGTCCCAGCCTTGGCCACTCATCATCAATTTGCTGTGGCAACCTCAGCAGGGTATAATGACACAGAGTCCACTATTTTCTCCAGTGGGACTGATCTCTGCCATCTGAAGAGCAGTTATAATTCTGAGTGATCTCCAGCCCTCACCTAGAGATTGGCAACAATGGTTCCCCAGGAGGAAATGGCTGGTTTGGAGGGTAGAATCTACGGCATTGTAATTTTTTGAGGTCCCACCCCTTCTCAAACGCCATCCTCTCCAGTCTTCACCCCTCAAATCTCCAAGAATTTTACAACCTGGAGTTGGCAACCCTATCTCCTTCCCAGCCAACCATCAACATACCATTATTTGCTTCTCTGACTTCAGCTTTCCATCTCCTCCCCCCTCCCTGCAGCCTTTACCTAGGAAAAGTACAGCCTTTCTCCGCAGTGGGGACCAAAGCAACTCACATCGTTCTCCTCTCCCCCTTTTGATTTGCACAACAACCCTGTGAAGTAGGTTAAGTCGAAAGTCTGTGAGCGGTCTGAAATTACCCAATCAGCTTTCACAGGAAGAATGAAGAAGAAGACCCGCCCTTCACTTGGAGTCTCAGAGCGGCTTACAAACTCCTTCCCCTTCCCCTCCCCACAACAGACACCCTGTGAGGTGGGTGGGGCTGAGACAACTCTGACACAAACTGCCCTTTTTCAAGGACAGCTGTGCCAGAGCTTGTGACTGACCCAAGGTCACATCAGCAGGTGCAAGTGGAGGAGTGGGGAATCAAACCCGGTTCTCCCAGATTAGAGGCCGCACACTTAACCACTTTGCCACACCAAACTGGCTCAGAATCTGGGTCTGGCAAACCCTGCTCTGAAGCACTAACTGCTACGTCACACTGGCTGTCAAGAGGAGCCACTTCAGCAGGGTATAATGACACAGAGTCCACCATTTTCTCCAGGAGAACTGATCTCTGACATCTGGAGAACAGTTGTAATTCTGAGTGATCTCCAGCTCTCACCTGGAGATTGGCAACAATTGTTCCCCAGGAGGGAACCATTCAAGTGAGGCCTCCCCCTCTACAAACTCTGGCTTCTGTATAATCCACCATAAAATATCCAGTAATTTCTCAACCTGGAGTTGGCAACCCAAGTCAGGACTGGCCTCAATGAGTTCCCAACAAAGGCCAAAGTAGGCCTGGAATGTAGTTACAGTACTGGGGAGGAGCAACTTCTTTCTCTCACACATTGTTTCCTCAATTTAAGTTTCTAATACCACTTCAGAAATTTATACATGGGGACAGTGCTATTAGGTGTGCTTTCAACAAGGGACAAAGGTCTTTTAGTTTTCCAAAATGCAGAAGATGCCCCAAAACATTGACAGCCATGTTTAAAACTTTGTTAATCTTGAAATATAATATAATTGGTACATTCACCCAACTAGGCTTTGTAAAACATTGGAAAAATTATGTTGAAAAGCCTTGAGAATAGAAAATAATTTAATAAAGAGGTGAGGGTGCTAAAGAAGATCAGGACTATATCTTGATATATTTCTGACATGTTAGGCAAAGGGTAAAATCTAGCTCAGGAGGTTAACAGAATTCAATTTTACTTTCATTGTGCTTAACCAAAAAACAATAGTTTCACATTCCTCAGAAGCATTAAGAACAGAGACAAGGTTCAACATACATCTCCCATTGATGTGACAAGATTTTTACAACTCAATTAACGTAAAACTAAGAGAGTGAACACCCTAGGGAAGCATGAAGGACAAGAACGGTAGTTTACAGAAATAGTAAAGACACCATGGACCAAGTCTAGAACCTACTTCCACCCTCTCATCAGGGCAAACATTCTTGCATATGCTGCCAATTCACCTCAATTACCAGCCATGAGCAGTACAACCTGCGGCTTTCCACCTGTTGCAATATTCCCCTCTTAACTCCCAGAGAGATCTAATCGAGCTAAAAACTGTTAGGTAATATCTGAGCTGAAGAATGGAAGCCAAAACCATGTTGTGAAGATGACAACTGTTTGTGGTCATGACAACTGTTTATATTCATTCCTTCTTCAGTGCTCCTTTGATTTCATCTTCTTGCTCTTGCTCTTCCAGTTCACACTTATACTAATGGTAGTGAATGACCATCCTGGTCGCCTCATGACTAATCTGCTTGACTTTTTGATATAGGCCAGATTGCTACTCTTGACAGCAATCTTGTAACATTACTGAAGTTGAGAGTGATCTAGTTTGGATTGTGGTTTTTTTCCCCGTTCACAATGCTCAGCTACATCATGAATGAAATGCAATTTTCTCCAGAAGTTCTTCTCCAGTTCAAATTGGAATATTACAATCAGGGGTCATTTCGTAGAAAAAGAGGTACAGGGGCTCATTAGCATAACTTATTAGCATAACTTATTTGCATATACCACACCCCCTGACATCACCGGAAGTGTGTCAGAAGGCAACACCCACCGCTCAGGCTCCACAGGACTGTTTTGGATTGCTAGCTATTGGGGGGGGGGGAACGTGCAGATCCATCCTCACAGAGGAGGGAGAGCTTGTACCTGAATAAAACTTGGTCTTAAAGGTGCCACTGGACTGTTTTGGATCGGGGGGCCGGGGGGGGGCTTTGCAGCTTACCTGGCTGCTTCTTGCTCTGACTGAGGGCTGCTGGGAGCAGGGGGTGGGGCTTGTTGCATGTGCCTGCCCCCTGGGCTCTTTACTGCCGGAGCTCTGCTCCTGTGCACTCCTGCAGGAAATGACCCCTGAACAATATTCTTCAAATATGTGGTCTGTGGAAGGGAAGGTGGCATGTTATAGCCCAACCTTGTCAGATCTCAGAAGCTAAGCAGGGTGGGTACTTGGAAGGGAGACCACCAAGGAAGACTCTGCAGAGGAAGGCAATGGTAAGCCAACTCTGCTTCTCACTTGCCTTGTTGGGGTCTCCATAAGTCGACTGCGACTTCATGGCACTTTACACGTACATGTCTGTATCCAAGAGTCCAGGAGCCCAAATCCAACTACTTTGTCGAAACATGCACACTTAAATCTTTAATATTAAGCCTTTATTTACACTGAAAATCTCACTGATTACTGTGAATTATGTGGCCAGACCATTCAACTGAGTACCCTTTTCTTTCCAGTTAGAGATAATCTTTTCCTTCTGAAATCTGTTTGGAATCCTCTCCTGAACCCAACACTGAATCAGCCTACCCAGTGGTTTTTCCCGTTTGATTTCTAAGTGTGAGCACTTGAAATCTGTTTGGTGACTATGCTGATGGGCATGTTCCATCACAATATCCAAATGCTTGTTTCCTCCTCTGTAGCTTCCAGCAGCCTCTTCTTCTGGTATATATAAGATGGGTGATTTTCTGACTGAGAAGAGGACCATATCATTTGTAACCTGTCAGAGCTCTTATTTCAGCTTTACTTACTGCAACATGTCTACAATTCCCTTGAGGTGATTTGAGCCCTTTGGACGAGTGTAGTTAATACAACATCTGTTTTCTGTGCCCTGCAAGGAAGTAACATAGGGTGCCATTTGCTAAGTCAGTAGTAAAACTGCCATTCATTTGAATGGAAGAGGGATACACCCATAGCTAACTGCTTTCAAAACTTTCATTAAATCCCCCAGCTCCACTCACAACTGGGAATTGCCTTTTGTATGAGGCTGAAACCCATGAACTTCAAGAAAATGAAAAGGTGCCATAGCTAGCTGGTAATTCTCCCATCTTGACCTTTGTCTGCACTTCTACATGGGCCTTCAAGTGTCACAGGGTCTGCACTCCTCCGAACAGGTCTTGTTGCTGAGGAGATGAAGGCACTATGACGTGTTTCATTTTTTGCTGCTCATCCCTTACTGCTGTGTAGTAGTAGTTATACTGTTAGAATGCTTCTGCCTCCGGTAAAGGAGGAGACACTCATGCTACAATTATTTGTAAAGGTCCCCCCCCCCCGTGTTCTTTTATCTCCTTGCCATATGAATGCCAATCAGGCAGAACAGGGCCTATCTCAGCAGAAAGGTAACTGAGGTAAGTGAACAGCATTGTGGGTGTATCCCAATTAGTCCCAAAGCCTGTGACTAACAGGCCTACAGGCTATTTTTATGTCTTCTCTCCTGCCTCTCATATCCTGATTCCCTCCCTTCCCTGAAACCATTCAGCCCTGACATCTTGCTGGCCCAGAGACTATACAATACATGATTCTCTTCTCCACTACAAAGCTGGCCATCACATAATCAAGGCTGACAGCAGGGAAGCTTCTCGCATGCTGTCTCTCACTCACTTTCTAGAACACACACACGCCCCTTGCCAAGTCCTGCTTCTAGCTGCCAGCCACAATAAACTCTTGACTGACAACAGCATTAACGTACACTGGAGTCACAAGCTAAAGGGGCTGATGGATACAAGAGATAAGGTAAAATAGTTCAAAGTACCATCAAGGGTGAGAGTTCTACTAAGTCTGGGGGGAGGGAGATGAAGAAGTATATTTTGACTATATGGACTCTGCATTAATGAAGCAAAACTATTGTTTATAGACACTGTTTGCAGGCCAAACTAAACAGGTCCATCATTCTTGTGTATAACATGTTTATATATTAAGTATCTGGGTGTTGTCTTTAACAGTAAAAGGTTCATGTGGAAGAGGGGTGCTGAAATGCTCCACATCACACAACTTACCTCAGTCTGTTTGGTGTAGTGGTTTGGTATAGTGGTTTAGTGCGTGGACTCTAATCTGGGAGAACCGGGTTTGATTCCCCACTCCTCCACTTGCACCTGCTGATGTGACCTTGGGTCAGTCACAAGCTCTGGTGCAGCTGTTCCTGAAAGAGCAGTTTTTGTCAGAGCTCTCTCAGCCCCACCTACCTCACAGGGTGTCTGTTGTGGGGAGGGGAAGGGAAAGGTGTTTGTAAGCCACTCTGAGACTTCAAGTGAAGGGTGGGACATAAATCCAATCTCCTCCTCTCCTCCTTCTCCTCCTTCCTCCTCCTTCTCCTCCTTCACTCACTTTCCCAGCTCCAGTACCAAAACTGATGAGAAGTAAAGGCTTTTAAAGGTGCTCCTTTAACTGTCACAGTATGACACACATAGGGTGCAGTCAGAAGGCATTGCTGGGAACGGTTTAAATTGCTCTGGCCCTGATGCGGTCTTTTTTAACCTGGAGAATTGCAATCACACGGACCTCCTTGCTCCAGATCGCTGCGCTGTTGTTTTTTTCTCTCTCTCAGTTTGGGCATGCGCACAGGCAGCCATCTGTGGAACTAAAAGTTTCGCGCATGCTGTTAGCCGAATTGTTTTATTTACAGCAATTGGCAATTTATAAATGGGTTCTTGCCAGTTTATACCAAGGTCCCGTTCCCACCAAGGGTTACCAGTAAAGGATTCGAGGCTGTTGTAGTTAAAATAGATGTCTTTTACTTAAAGAATATAAATCTCATACAAAGAATACTGATGCACTCACACATTCAATCAAGTTCCTTAGAATTACAGTATTAAAATAAGCACAGCTGCATTAGCAGGCAGGGGTGATGGTGGGCGATACTTATCTGTCTTGCAGCTTGGTTGTTCCAATGAAGAATGGATGGGAGGAAACAAAAACAAAGGAATTCACACAGGACCAGAATCAGCCGGAACGTGTGGGTCTCTTGACTGCAGATCAAGAGATCAAAGTAGAGACAAGGGTTTGGGATAGCAAGTGGGACTCAAGGGGAGTAAAAGCAGACAGGGGTTGATGCGGGGATTACTAGCTAGGAAAGGCCAGGTGAATGTTCCTTCCCTTTTATAGGGTGTCCAAGAGATGGGTGGTAACTGTGCCAACCTCTTGGCCCACCTACCTGTTAGTCCATCCCAAAAACAATCCTATTGGTTGCCTATGGGAAGGGGAGATAACTTGGTGGCCAATATTGTAACCTAAAACCTTACTCAGAGTATGGCATCTGGACAGGTGTGAAAACCTAGGCATCAAGATGCTCCATTGTAGTGCTGATGAAGCTGGCCATTCTATTGATAACCAAATGTCCATATGGCAGGAAATACCAATGCAGGAACAAAGCAGGCAATGGATAGTATGTGACCACAAACAGTTCTGCAATGGGAGCTGTCTCATTGCTCACAATAATGGAGGTGTGTGCTTCTTCACCAGGCTGGGTAGCTTGTGTAGCTGAAACCTTATTTACAATTAAGACATGTACAGGCACCTTCTATGTGTAGCATCACAACAGGTGACTTTAAAGTGTACAGCTTTCTAAGCCTATGTGTGTGGGCACAGTCCATTGTGTGTAGCAATATGCAGTCCATAAAGCAAATATCAAGCTCATTCTCTAACACATGCGCAGAACAGCGATTTCCTCTTCAACCCGACTGCTGTAATGCTTCCCTTTAAACGTTTACCGCCGAAAACGGCTTCTGTGAGATCTCAAACGCGTCTAAAGGCTAAAACTAGGCACCATTTAAACATTGTTTTTAATAACCCCGTGGCAGTCCTCTGCCTATGCGCACACCTCCAATGCTTTTTTTAAAATGGTGGGTGAAAAGTGGAAGCCTCGGGCAGCTTTCAAGTGGGAAGGGGGTTTAAATTGGAAGTGGCTCGACACCAGAGGAGCGATCACACAGGGGGAAAATGCGTCTGGAACCAGAGAATCCGGAAAACACCACTTGTGGACCTGGTATCAAAATACTCCGGGTTAAAGCAGTTTTGAGCCAGAAAGCGACGGATGGGGACAGGAGGCAGATGCTGACTGTGTGATCGTGCAGATAAAATCTGTTTCTGAGGTGGGCCGAACGTGGACTAAACGGCCCATCTGAACGCACCCATACACATCCCTTCAGATTTGAAAAAGGTAGACATGTGCCAAGATACATGTGTCTGCCACCATCACAGGGAAGACATGCTTTGGCAAGGGTACTTGCCAAACGCTTGCCCTCTCACTGAGGATATTGCAACCTAACTGCGAGTCAACAGGTTCCAGTCCCCCAACCTCCAGATCCCTGAGGTATGGCAGGTTATTAAAATTCAGTGTATTGCCAAGGTTCAGCCCAAAAGTAGCTTCAAACAGAACAATCCACCCCAACAAACCAACAAATGTTTGGCAATATAATCTGACCAGTGTGAATGATTTCCGGCATTTGGGAGTGATCAGAAATCTAGACCAGCCATTTATTCTAGCTTACTGTACAAGCAAGAATGTTAACTGCCTATAGAACAGAGGTTATTTCTCCTACCTGCCTGAAATTGGGGTGAAGGATCCCTTGGGTGAGGGTGCAATGCCTGAGAATTTCACCCCAATCAGGATTTCCAGATCCCTGCTTTCATGGGAAACCTCCTGCTCCCCACTGGCTCTTCCATCCGCCACTCAGCTGGGCAGCAGGGGGGAAATGGTAGGGAAAATGGGGAGGGGTGATTGATGGCATCTGAATGCCACTATATCACTTCCAGCATGACCTGGAAGTGACATCATTGCAACGGGTGATGCTGCAGCACTGGCTAAGCCTTGGTTAAACCAAAGCGTTTTGGGTGAAGGTTTGCGTGTCACCGGTGATGTGATGACCTCACTTCTGAGGTATGCCATCACTGGCAAGCCCCCTCCCCCAAGGACAGTGGGTCTCCCAACAGTTGCCAGCTTCAGACCAGGAACCTTAACCCCAGTTGTAGGTGGGAGTCTGTTTTTTCCCTTAGATGCAATGGCATGACTTCCTGATCTCCTAATAGAAGAAGAAGAAGAACAGATTGGATTTATACTCTGCCCTTCACTACCCAAAGGTTTCTCAGAGCGGCTTACAAACTCCTTTCCCTTCCCCTCCCCACAACAGACACCCTGTGAGGTAGGTGGGGCTGAGAGAGCTCTGACAGAAACTGCTCTTTTTCAAGAACAGCTCTTATCAGAACTATGGCTTGCCCAAGGTCATCCAGCCAGGTGCAAGTGGAGGAGTGGGGAAACAAACCTGGTTCTCCCAGATTAGAGTCCGTGCACTTAACCACTACACCAAACTGGCTAATACATCTAATTCTAATATTAAAGAATACTTAAAATGACAAATGGCCCGAATCCAACATCCACCCCCTTGCACATCCTTTTCCCAGCTCTGGCCCAACTGTTTGAGTACATCTGGAACCTGTGCAGGAGGAAGAAGATGAATGAGCATGAGCATGCTGCCTAAGCAACTACAGGGATCAATTTTGGAGGAGTACAGGATATGTCAACGATATACTACAAAGCCCAGGTTTGATCAGCTACTGAACAGAGGCAAATTGAAGCAAAGGATGGTGGGGAAAACATTTCCCAAACATCCAAGGGAACACAGGCAATGTCTCACGTAGGCATTATTTTCTATTCCTTTATTCTTTTCCTCTCTCCCCCTCTGGCCTTCATAAATCCCAGCAGATGAAGTAACCTGGGACAGTACTAGCAGTGATAAGCAAACACAGAGTGTGATTTTTATCTTGACAGCCTTCTCTTTGAAATAATGAATTCTGCACAGCCCTTGAGGACTTTGTGTTTCATATGATCTTCTCAGATCTGTGAAACTTTTTTTCTTTTCTTTTTTTAAAAAACAAAAAACCTCCAACGACAAGATCCACAAAATGTGCACCATAGATAAAATCCTACCTTCAGGTCTAAGCAATTTAAGAGCTGTGATTTTAAAATCTGATTTTCCTCAGGAGTCTGAAACAAATGTTCTCAGTGACATTTGAACAAGGTGCATTTATCAGATGTAATATTTTTCAAAAGTCTTTCTTTAAAATGGCAAATGATTTTTAACTGTCTAGTCATTTTGTAAATCCAATAACTGCATAAATGCACTAATCAGAGTAGAGATTCACGTTGTATGTGTTTCTGTGATTATTTGACATGAGGGTTTCTTTTAACAAAATTAAAGAGGGACACTGGGCAGCGAGAGCATGGCAGTTATTTAACTCTTTCCTTAGCATCGTGTTCTCAACAAAAATCATCCCTCCAGCTGCTTTACGTGTGCTGGGGAAAATCTATGCATACCCATAACTCTAACTCTTGGTCACAAAGATTAAGAACACATTTAAATGGTGTATCCATCATCTCAAAATCAGCCGTTTCAGAATCAAGCAGCACCAACCTGGGCTGTTGGAGAAGGAGCATGAATGTGCTGCAGGTGGCTGTGAGTACTGGCGGTGGGAGGGCTTGTGAGTGGGAGACGGATGCACAGACAGGTGTGGGACATGCAAGTGGATGGGTGGGTGGAAAGGGAGGCATGCGGGGGGGATGGTGGTACACAGTCTGCCAAGAGCCCCCCAAAACCTGGAACCAGCATGGATATGAGTATACTATGTGATCAAGCAGCCTTTTCTTCTGGAGTCAGTTCTCTAGTTTCTTGTAAATATTCAGTGTGGTGGCTTTCTCTCGTACAGATGCCAGCCATTCACAGGAAATAGAACATTCAGCAATGCATGCGTGCATGCACATGCACACTCACAGAACAAAACATTCCAGAATCTATGAACAGTCATCAAATGAGTCTAGATGAAACGCTGGAAGATCCATAAGCAGATATTCCCTCCCCCCTCCCCTTTGTAAACAGCTATTGCAGGGGACCTGATTTGGCTCAGGGACATAGTGAGAAGTAAGGGAGGAGAGCAAGTGTGGTGCAGTGGTTAGAGCACTGGACTAGGATCTGGGGGATCTGAGTTCAAATCCTCATTCTGCCTGAAAATCACTGGGAGACCTGTCATTCTTTCCCAGCCTAAGCTACCTCACAGAGTTGTTCTGAGGTAAAACAAGGAGGGGAGAACCATGTACACCAGTCTGAATTTCTCACAGGAAGGGCAGCATAGAAATACTCTTGACAGAAATCTTTTCCCAGCACCATTCCCCTAACATTACATGGCCCTCCCATTAAATTTACCCCATTGGGAGAAACTTACCACAATGGCACACAGGGCAAACAGTAACTCTGCAAGGCAGCTTCAGGAAAAGCCAATGACAAGGAGAAAAAGGGTTAAACTCCTTCCACTACAGTCCTGAGCTGACTCAGGGAATTGGCATCATGGAACTCCCAGTTCGACTCTACTACCACCCAGTCTAAAAGCAATTAACATTCTCAGAATTCAAAATGTATGTATAAAACAAGTATAGAGAACTAGGCATCATTGAGTAGGCAATCCAGTATCAAGAAAGCACAATAGCTATCTTATAGCCCAGCCATGAGTGCTTGAGCTCACAGATGGTCACCTGCAGCACAAATGCAGATGGATGGCACCAGGAACGGCATATTTCATTTATTGATCCCACAGAGATAGCCCAGAGATAGCACTGTATGCCCATAGACCTTTTTGTGCAAAATGAAATCTTACTGATCCCAGGGAAGGAGAAATGTTGTGGGAGATGAAATCCAACTCCCCATTGTCCTTCTTGAATAGCTGGTGAGTAAGATTTCAACCTTTAAAAAATGGCTATGCATCGGCTTCCGGTTTGGCTTCCGCGAATGGCGGACGCAACCTCGGGGCGCTCCCAAGGGCGTCTTCACCCGCCCGCGGCCGAGGGGGGAATCCGCGCAAGCGCAAGCCCCAAGGGGCTCCAACTCGGGGCGCGCGAGAGGAAAGCCTCTTTCTCGACCGAATGGTCGGAAATTGAGGCTCCTTTCATGCCCCAATGAATCCCCCCCAGCGAAAGAGGAGGAGGGACTCCTGTACTCCCGTTTAAAAAGAGATTTTAAAGGAGAAAGGGGGGGGAGATCGAAAGCTGAATAGGGTGGTGCCACTCGGCGATGGAATGTCTGATAGAAAGCTATGAAGATATATCTTTTGACTACGCTTTGCGAACTTTGACTAATGTAAACAAAATAAATAAGATGTCGGTGCTGGAAAATGAACTGCGCAACAAGAAGGGAGGAGCTTCCGCTCTGAATGATAGTCTCCTCTGGGAAATCTATTGAAAGGTTCTGAGCTGGGACGGACGAGGAAAATGCCTTTAAAGCGGAGATGCGGATAAGGGATCCAGCCACAAGAACGACAGCGTTTATTTTAAAGTCGAAAGACATAAAAAGAGAAATAATCGTTCTAAAAGCTTGGGACTTTATCGGAAAGGCGTGTTGAAAAGCGGCAGCTGCAGACGGTGATTGGAAAGCGAAGACCCGGAAGAGAAGTTAAGAAGCTGGAGAAGAGAAGGAGGAGGAGGACCCTGTTTTTTCGGAGGAAAAACCAGCCCGAAGATAGAAGAAACAGCTCGCAAGGCGTTTGAAAAGTCTTTTTTTTATTAACAGCATAATAGTGGGACACTACTAATTTCTTAACAATTGTTTATAATTGAGAAGATGAAAGATGATTGACAACACAATGAAGCCAAAGAAGAACTTTTTTATTATTACTAACAGATTAATATACTAATGAAAACATCACTCGACCTTTTCTTTGCCCCTCTATATACCCTCCCCCCTTTCTATATGAAAAGCAATAAAATTCTCTCCTTTTTAGGAGAGTTTATGTACAAAAAAAAATGGCTATGCATCTACATATCCTACCGCTGGGCTGAGTTGGACACTAGCACGTAGCACATGTGTGTGTAAGATTCCCCAACCAGGCTGTGGAAGCCTACACCTGTACATATATGGCCATGCAGCTGCACATTTGAAGGTGCCTGATACCGAATCAGACCATTGCTCTATTAAAAGTAGTATCATCTACACAGATAGACAGCTGCTGCCCAGGGTCTCAGGAAGAGGTCTTTCATCATACCTGATCTTTTAACTAGAGATACTGGGGGTTGAACCTGACATTCTGCATGCAAAGCAGGAGTTCTACCACTGAGCCATGGCCTCCCTGAGCATACACTTTTACCACAGGAAACACAGTGTGTACCAGGTCTTCTGCACAAGTGGAAATGACTCTGTTTAATTTGTGTTTGTTTTTCTGCAACTTATTTTGCACTCCTCATGATATTGAGCATTTCCATTTTGAGAGAGATGTAATAAAGAAATACATGAGTTACCTTTCATTTGAAGCATTTGTGAGAGACTTCTGTTTTTTGTTTAACCCATTTGCACTGCAGGAGGGATAAAAAGAGGCCATCTTTTATCTGTAAAATAGAGCAACAGCGCATTCTAGAGGTTGCTCTTGAAGCTGCTTCAGCCCACCAGCAAATTAGAAGGAAAGACTGAATTAAATAGTCTGATCTTTTACTGAAACACCAGAAGTGTTACAAGAACTCAGTCTCTCAAGGTTATTCTTGGGTATTCAAAAGTCATGCTAAAAAATATGTGTTACAAGACTAGCTTGTTCACCTGGACTGCTGAAAGGTCGAAGCCGTGTCTATGGATGATAACTGTTCACTAAAGGTTTAATTTGGACCTATCTCACAGGAGATGGATAATTATTAGATTACAATGGGAGAACAATGCAATAACGCCACTTGCTAAGCAATAAAAAGTAAAATGTTACTCGTTTTGTGCATCGTTCCAAACTTCAGATGTCCATTCTTGGGGAGGCAGTCCTTTCTGTTTAATTCCTGAGGAGTAGCACACATATCTTCCCTCATGGATCACTGCCTTGATGTAGCAAGGGGGCTTGCGTGGTTCAATGAGGCTGTGGGCTATCGTGTGGAGGGCCACTGAGGACGGACAGGCCACAGCAGAGAACTCAGACAAACTGTGATCCACTGGAGAAGGAAATGGCAACTCACTCCAGTATCTTTGCCAAGAAAACCCCATGGACAGGAACAAAAGGCCAAAAGATATGACGTCGGAAGATGAGCCCCTCAGGTCGGAAGGCGTCCAATATGCTACTGGGGAAGAGCAGAGGGCAAGTACAAGTAACCCCAGAAAGAGTGAAGCGACTGAGCCAAAGCCAAAAGGACGCTCAGTGAAAGGAAAGTCCAATGCTGCAAAGAACAATACTGCATAGGAACCTGGAATGTAAGATCTATGAATCAAGGTAAGCTTGACGTCGTAAAAAATGAGATGGCAAGACTGAACATTGACATCTTGGGAATCAGTGAACTAAAGTGGACAGGAATGGGCAAATTTAACTCAGACCATTATATCTACTACTGTGGCCAAGACTCCCATAGAAAAAATGGTATGGCATTTATAGTCAACAAGAAAGTGCAAAAGGCAGTAATGGGATACAATCTCAAAAATGACAGAATGATCTCATTCCAAATCCAAGGCAAACCATTCAACATCACAGTAATCCAAGTCTTTGCCCCGACCACCGACGCAGAAGAGGCTGAAGTGGACCAGTTCTATGAAGACCTACAACACCTCCTGGAACAGTGGTTCCCAGACTTATTTGGCCTACCACCCCCTTTTCAGAAAAAAAATTACTCAGCGCCCCCTTGGAAATCTACTTTCAAGAAGTGGACAAAAAGATGCAGTGACAAATTTGCACATAGTAAAGAAAGATGTTGTAAATAAAAAACTTTGAAGCTCGAAATCAAAGAAGTATTTTATAAAATCAATCATAGTAACATTTGCATACACAGAGAAAATTAAGATAACAAAGGATAATATTAAAATAAAATAATCCTAATGAGAAGGATGTACCTGGTGCACTGCTATAAATTTATTAATGTTTGGCTCTATTTTTTCAGCAGCAATCTTAAATCACCGCGATTAGCTATTTGCAGTTAGTTTCTTTTTTTAGTTAACAGATTTGTGACCACACTGAACCCTCATTCCACTAAATATGTTGAAGGAAATGCAATTAGAAACTTTGGTTCTATAGCCCATAATCCAGGATAAAGCTTTTGCAGCCAGAACTGTTGGTAGCCATCTTTGAATTTAAATTTAAATTCCTCATTTGTTGTTACTTCTATAAATTCTTCTTGTAATTCTGGAGATTCTTCTGTCTGTCCTTGAAAAAGTGTCCAAAACCCAGTCGGGTATGTTAATTTTAAGAATATCTTCAAATCATTGATTAAAGTCAGAATAGAGAGCCTCCAAGTGCTGACAATAGGTTAGCAAGTCTTCATTATGTTTTTCTACTGTTGATAAATTTGGAAACTGGCTGAAATCCCCTCATCCTAAGTTTTATTTGTACAGAAGAAATTTTGCCACAAATGCAGAAATGACAGTTTTTGTTTTGATTAAATTCAGCTCATCGCCTTGGAGCTGTAGATATGTTTCATTAAATTTTTTAAACAAGTCTGTCAAATAAGCTATGTCTTTTTTGGAATCAATCAAGTTGGCTCATAAAGCATCATCTTTGTTTTCTAGGAACTCTAGCACTGAGTCAAAGAGTTTATAAAACCGATCCAAACAGGCACCTTTTGATAGCCAACGAACTTCTGTATGAAGCAGCAAGCGATTGAATTCTTCATCGTTTTCAATACAAAGTTGTCCAAACAATCTGTCATTCAGTGAATTGCTTCTGATTTTTTTGACTGCTTAAATGACATATTATAATGACATGTAGGCGTTCACTCAGATTTTTGGCACCTAGATGTTGACAATGAATGACACAGTGTATAGTGAATACATTTGGAACCACTTTTTTAAAATATGCAAGAAACCCCCTGTAGTGCCCCATCATTGCTGGAGCACCATCAGTAGCAACTGACAATATATTACTCAGGGAAATTTCTTTTTCTTTAAAAAAAAACCTCTTCCAATGCATGAAATATTGATTCTCCTTTGGTATCAGTTTGCAATTTTTTAGCAAATAATAATTCTTGGCAAATTTTCCCTTCTTTTATGAATCGCACGTATGCTAAAAGCAAAGCTTCATTTCCTGGCAAAGTTGTCTCATCAAGCTGTAAAAAGATGTTTTTAAATATTCACATAATGAGTCTTCAACATCTTGAGCCATTTCATCAATTTTTCGTTGCACTATGTTATTGCTCATGTTCTTGGTAATATCAGATGCTGGTAGAATTAGTTCTTCACCAACAGAATGTGGTTTTCCTGATTTTGCAATCAGTAACGAAATGTTGTAAGAAGCACACCCTAAAGAGAAAAACGAGGACTTAAAAGAACTTTTGGTGGAGGCTTTGGCCCCATTAATGGATTACAAACAGGAAGACCTTGTGAAAGAGATGGATGTAGCCTACAGGATCTACCTGGACTTTATAAAAAAGAATAAACTTTCAGGGAAAACCTATCTAAAATTCACAAAATGATCTACCAGAGAACTGGTGCTAAAATCTACAATGGGAAAATCTTTAAAAATTAAGAATGAAGAGTAGGATACTAAAATACATTCCCTTTGAAGTCAGAAAACGGAGGAAACTATACAGGATGCTTACTCTCACTCTGCAAAAAAAGGGAATACCATATAGATGGTTATTCCCAGAAGGACTGAGTTTCAATTACTTGGATAAAAAATACAAAATTGACTCTGTTCCAAAAGCTGAAAATTTTATGGATCAAATGTTTAATTCGAAATATAAAAAGAAAGAAAAGAACTTTAAACCGGATCAGGAGGAAGAAGAAGATGATGAAGAAGAATCCTACTCACAGGATTCAAAAAACACTACTTCCACATCACCAGAATCATCAGAATCAGAGAAAGCAGCCGCCACCCCTAAACCCAAGAAAACAAAGAAATGAAGGAAGAAAAGACTCTAGAACAGTGGTTCTCAACCTGTGGGTCACTACCCCTTTGGGGGTCGAACGACCCTTTCACAGGGGTCGCCTAAGACCATCAGAAAACACAAATTTTCAATGGTCTTATGATAGCAATGAAAATAATTTTATGGTTGGGGATCACCACAACATGAGGAACTGTATTAAAGGGTCGCAGCATTAGGAAGGTTGAGAACCACTGCTCTAGAACAAGAACAATAGTTTTTAAAGGCAGAATTGTGTTAAGCTATCAAATGCATATTCTTAAAGCAATATTGTAATGAATCAAATTGAAAACCAAACTTGTAATATTAGGTTAAAAAGCCTTATTTTTAGCTAATAAGATCGTGATATGTATTACGTCTCCTTTCCCCAAACCAATAGATGATATAATTTAGAATGGTAGTTTCCTTTCCCCATCAAGTAGTTTTCATGTGTAAGTCTACCCTTTCCCCATTTCCCATAGTTATAGTGATAGGGCATAGTTTCCCTTTCCCCTTCCAATTATTAGTTGTAGTTTTTTGTAGTTTATAGAAAATGCAAATAAAAAAATCCGCTTTGGGGGGCTTAAATTTTTTTTTTCAATGCACATATTAAAAAACCCTCCATGTATTCTGTACACAGATTGTACACACATTCACTGAACAGGGCTTCTCTCTCCCCAATTCCCTCCATTGTATTTAAAAAAATACTCATCTGGCAAGCAACCAGAAGGGAGAAAAATTGGTAATGCCAGTCAAAAATTGGCCAGTTGGCAAACCTAACTGAAGAGATAAAACTTATTCTTGATTTCTGCTCAAGACAAAGGAAAACCTGAAATCCTGTGTCCCCAAAGCTTCTTGCTGAAAATGTATTTAATGTCTGTTTAGGCTTCTGCAAGGACCCTGTACCCTCTTACAGCTGACCCCCCCTTGCTTAGTGGGGTTGCCATCGTACTTTGGACTTAGTTGTTCTAATATGCTCCCCCCTTGTGCAGCCTAAATGCCATGGGGACCTGAAACATGGGGATTCTCGTAAAGACACCTGGATTCAGCCATGACATTGGAAAATCACAGGGACAGGAGAGGAAAGGTGTGCTGGCATCATAAACCGATTAAGTGCAATCTCCCCCAGCTCGGGTTCTCAATAATAAAACTACATTCTTAATGACAAAAGACTTTTCATCACTGAAATATCCTAGTATACCCAGAGGTTTCTGCCCAGCCCAAGGAATTTGCCATTTCATTAACCAATGCCCAGTTCCTCTTTTCCCTTAAAAAAAAAAAAAATCAATGAAGAAGGGCACTCAGGTAATTAATTTAGGCTCTATCCTGTTTCAGGAGCTTTTTTGACTCACTCAAACTTTTGTGTCAATGCAGATCTAGCTCACTTCAACCTAATTAAAGTGTGTTAATCATGTTGCCTCACCTAGGCTCTTTGTGCCCATGCAGACTTGGAAAACAATAGCCTAATCAAGGTATTTCCCCCACCCTTTCCCACCAAACGTTTCACAACAGTTAACTTTAAAGCAGCCAGTGAGATTCACATTTTTTATCTTGTACCAATCATGTTCCTGGGAAAGTGGGTTCCCAAGTCCAGCTATGGGACCATCCCAGGTGAGTGAAAAGGATGCCAGGTTTCCCACTACCTGAACACCCCTGCAACTCTGTTGCAGGCTTTTTCTCTTTCCCTCTTTCCCTAGCTGGCTCTTTGGACCTCTCCAGACCTCAAGCCCAGGATTTCAGATTGTATGCCCCTTCCCTAAAACTTCCCAGTTTCCTCCCTTTTCTATCTAAAAAGATCACCCTCTTGCTGGTGTGTATGTGATTACTTAGGGAATTAGTTCTCAGGTGCTTAGTGTAGATTCTTTACATTTTTACTTCTTTTATTTTGTTTTATCATCGTACACATCTCTCCTAGTATATATATTAATTGTGAAATGGGGTGGCACTTTCTGAATATTCCACATGCTCCCAAATCAGTTGGATCCATGATGTGTCACTCAGAAGTTGTCCCTATCCACTAGCTACGTTGCCTGAGTCCCGCCTCCAACATTCTAAACAGTTTGCTGTTCCTCTCCCCCCCCCATAGCCAGTCAGAACACAGAGGTTGTTTGCATATGCTGCCTGATTGGCCTTTGCCTCTAACATTCTAAACAGTTTGCTGTTGCTGTTGGGAGTCATTGAATGTGTCCTGAGGTAAAATACATATCCCAATCTTCCCTTAAATGGGCACTGGAGTTACCAATCTCCCTGTGGGGCCTGGAGATCTCCCAGAAATCACCGTGGTCCCCAGCCACAGCACATCATTTCCCCTACGGAAAATTTCTCAGCTATTACAACTGATCTCCAGATGACCAAGATCAGTTCTCCTGGAGACAATGGCTGCTTTGAGCAGTGGACTCTATGGCATTATACCCTGCTGAGGTCCCTCCCCAACCCTTCTCTCCTCAGGCTCTACCCCTCAAATCTACAGATATTTCCCAACCCAGGGTTAGCAATCCTGTAACTGGCTATGGAACCACTTTCCAGACCCTTGGAACCCAGAAGACATGGCATAGGAGGTGGTTTTCTACCTTAGCTACCACTGCATAACCCCAAATCAACATAAGTCAGGGGTGGAGGGAACCATACCTGTTACCATGAGGCTGTCCTCCCATACTACTCATGGGGCAGCAAAATGACTTGAGACAGCCCTGCCTTATAGCTAACCAGAAGGAAATAAACACAGCTTGCCTCCCTCTATTTTCCCCTTCCCTCTGCTGCCCCACCAGCTACAGCTGGGACACTTACATGGAGCTTCCTTCTAGAGCTTGTTCTATTTCTTCCCACAACAGGCCTTACTCTTGTATGCAATAAAGGTGTTCGTGATAGTCTCCAGTGGTGGAGCCATTCAAGATACGAAGACTTAACCTATGAACCATTTTTGCAAGACAAAGTCCAGTATAATTTGACCTTTCATCCTTAAACAGCATAGAAAAACGGTTCGTATTGGGTCTTCCTCTTAGGCATTTACAGTCTGCCTGAGGCAGAACATGATGTAGAAGCCCCCCTTTCCTGACATTGTTTCATTTCAATGGCTGCAATAAAATATAACTTTTTAATCAAGTTCACTGTACAAATTTCATTTAGTAGCACTAGAAATGTGAGGACCTGGAAGAAAACAGGAAAAATGGGAGGGGAAACAGTTGTTGACCCCCCCACCCCACCCCGCCCAGTCTTTTGTTTTTCAATTATACCATTTGAAAAATTGGAACACTGGAAAAAACTATGGTGTATTCTCTTTTTGGGAAAGAATGAAAAAGCTTTACTTGCACTAAAGGCAGTTTAGTTCTTTTCTAAAATTAATCTTCACCAGTTCTTTTCTTTATCACAAATAGTGATAAGTTGATTTTCACAAATAGCCTTTGGAAATCACAGTATCCGTTTCATCTCTAGATCAGTACTATGCACAGCTACACTATGTTCACAGTTCAAAACAAATAACATTTGCAGTGGTTTTGCACCTCACAGCTGGCATCATTCTGCATGGCAGCTGGCCAGGAAGCTACTGCTGGTATGCGTTAACAGTTTGCTAGCTTGCTTGAATTACTAGGTTCATCACAGGCAGATGATTATCATTTAAAATCAACTATAGTTTGAGTGCATAGGCTGCTTTTGCTCCTATGCACCCAGCGGCATTTATCATTCTTGAACACGTTCAGAATGACTACATTTTCCTAGACGTTATGGCTTTTACAAGTCAGCCACAGAGGCTTGCAGACACATTAGGGCTTGGAGTTCCAGTGGGAACACCATGGGTCCCCTGCCTTCCACCACACTGTATTCCTGAGATTAAACAGCACAGATGGCATTATTTGCCCCATTGGAGGGGCTCCACTGCACGTTTCAGTGCACATGGAGCCCCTGTGATAGAGCAAACCACATCCTCTGTGCTGTTTTGGCTCTGGAAAACATCATGGTGGGGAGGCAGACTGTCCTAAGCTGAACCAGACCCTAAAGCAAGTTTAAAGGAAATTGCAACTGGGAAATCCAAACCCCAGTATGTGTGAGAGCCCCCATGGAAGCCATAATGTCAGTTGTCAGTGAACACAAATAGTGTGTCAGGCAGACAAAATGTTTGCATCTGGCATACAATACAGGAAAGCCATGCATCTTCCCACTTCCACCATCACCACCCCAGCCAGCTCAAGCCAACCATGGAAAGCACTTCTTTTGTAAATCAATTGTGTTAGGACGGACACAGAGGGGGAGACTGGGACAGTTGTGAGAAAGCAGAGTTTACATGTGGAAAATATTTGCAAAATAATTTAGAACAATTTGGAGTGCTCAATGAAGAGCAAATATTTCTGAGAGCTCAAAAGTGCTGTGTGCAATTTGCGATCAAACTAAAGTTTGACTACAGGCGTGTTTGTAGATCACTGAGCATACCAGGCAGGCCCGAGGGTGTCCATAATTTTCAAGCAACTTTCAAACTGCTACCAGGTTCAGATTTTTTAAGGGGTGGTGGAGTCAGAGATAGCCAAGAAAGGAATATTAGGAATTAAGTAGTGTTTAAGGCCTAAATCTAAAAATTTATAGCTCTACAGTGTGAAAATATTCTGCCTGACCAGATCCCAAATAAACCTTATGGAGTACTCCTCATTCAGCAGTTAGACAGATTTCCTGTCAGAATGAGGATCTGTTTCTATTTGCTCTGATGGCTAATAAAAGACAGGACTTTGAACTTTAGACTTTTCTTGAAAATCTAAACCTGCTTGGCCTCAGGTGTCAGCTAAATGAAAAGACCATTTCTCCTCCCGAAGTGCCTATTGACACTATTTTTAACAGTGGCGGAGTTGTGAATAAAGCAGGAGTGGGGGGAGGACTGTTTAAGACTATTTAACTCTTTCACCCTGTGCTGAGTGCTGACAGGATTAAATGTGAAACCGTGATGGTGCTGACAGAGTTAAATAAGGCTGCGAGTGTCTTGAAAAATAGGCTGAAAATGTAGCCTTTCTTCAAAATCATGCATTTTGACTCCAAAACGTACTTTTAATTACACTCTGAGCTTGCTTTTGCAGTTAAGGAAATGGGAACTTGTCTCCAAATGGCACTGGGCTTGACCTAAAATTACAAGGTTTGCCTGCCCAAATGGACACTAGCACGGAGTGTACCACCTCCCTCAGCCCCATCATAAAACCTTGGACTGATGTACTCAAGACTATCCACAGCCAAGATTGACAATTCCTACAGCGGATGCATCCCACGTGAGGAAAATTTACATTCTTGTTGGACTGCAGTCAACCCCTAGAACCCCATAAAGGGGACATATAAGTTGCCTTGTGACCCCATATCAGCTCTGGGATATAAGAAAAGAAACCCCCTATATCATTCCAGTGCAAATAAGAACCCCTCGCAGCTGCTATTCATGACAGAAAAATATGCAGACGTCATGGACCTTCCAGTTTCTTGCCTCCCTTCTCTCACCATATACATGCCATTCTTTCCCCTTCAATTCTTGCATCCCCTAAAACTGCACACATTCATAGGCTATGTTCAGACATAATATGATCACTTAATCAGGGTCTGTCAAACCATAAAGTTGGCTCATTAACCATAATCAGTCTTTTTTGTTTTCAATTTTTAGTTTTTATTGAGAAAATAAAAGAAAGAGAAAAAAGAATAAGAAAAATACATAAAATAGAAGGCTTCTGATTTTCACTATAACAAATACAAGTTTGATTACAAAGTTTTCCCTTCCTCTATATATAGAATTTTAAAAATTCTTTTTTATTTGTACCTTAATATCTTAATCATCAAAAACACAAATCATCAAGTCATCATTGTCTTTTTCCTGCAAAAAAGTCTATAAAGAACCCCAATCTGTAATGTGTTTCAACGGCCCTCGGCCTTGGCCGTTGGGCCGGGGGACGGATTTGCCGCCCAGTAAGGAGGAGGCGGGCAGGTTGTTTTGGGCGGAAATTGCAGCCCATATGGGGACTCGGAGGGGCCAGATTGAATATAAGGCTGGCCCCTCCTCGCCTCGTCAGCAGTCCCAGTTCGGTCGTCGGACGAGGAGGAGCTCTTCAGCTAGGCCGGGAGTTTCGGGCCTGCTGTAGGGGGATTTCCCATCTGGAGCTCCTCTTTGGGGCGACGTGAAGCTGATACTGCTGCCGGGCTGGGTGGAACGGCACTGAAGTGGCCGGAGGAAGCGGCAACGGGGCGGCAAGAGCGCCCAAGGAGCACGCTGCCTGGCTGGGGGAGCGGCGCCGAAGCAGTCGACAGCAACGGGGAGGAGAGAGCATTGGCACAGTGCACGTTTCGCGGTGGGGCGGCGGCTCGGGAGTCAGCTGGAGGATTGACTGGTCGGCTGGGAGAATAACAAAGCAGTGCCTGTGCGGGGGCTGCCTCGCAACACAGGGTTTGTGGGCCGTTGGCCCGATGCGGCATTTGCATAGTGGGGTGGAGGTTGTGAAGGGAAGAGCCCTGCTGTGGTTTTGGGGGGGCTGAGGGAGCGTGATAGGTCTTCAGCCCTACAACAGGGAGTTACAAGGAGACGTAGTTTGGTGCTCGTGGAGGCTTGTTTTAGTGGTGCCTGAGTACCCCCCCAAGCTCCAAGTTTGGGGTAGTGGGTTTATAGGAGTAGCACCAGGATGCCGGGTTTGGAGTGCTCACAGTGGTTTGTATCTAGGGCCCATAAGGGTGGGGCAAGAGCTGTGTTGGGTATATAGGGGCAGCCATTTTGTGGATTGGTTCTGGCGGCCATTTTGTCCTGCCTGTAGGAGCATTTTCACTTTCGCTTTTGGATTGAACATAGAGGATAGAGAACGTTTGCTGACTTAATTGTAATTGGTAGACAGTTGGCACTATGGCTCCCAAAAAAGGTACAGGTCGTTCGAAGGGTAAGCAACCTGCCCCTAAACCAACGCCAAAATGTCCAGCTCCGGCACCTTCTTCGTCTGATGATGAAGATGATGGGGTAAAACAGGCCATCTTGGAACATTTGCAGGCTGTGGAAACTGCGGCCGGATAGACCACTCCATTTGTAAAGCAGCTGGACGAAAGGAGACGCGTTCTGCTGCAAATAAGCGGTTTCAGGCTGAGGTGCTGACTCATTTGTCTCTTGTGGAAGGGCGTAATGTTGCAGGTGCAGCAAGGGACAATTGGGCCTTTGGGTCTCAAGACGGAGGAGCACCTTTGACGAAATCGGTGGAGGTTCCACGCCCAACGGAGGCCGTGGCTGGCCCTTCTTCTTTGGCGTCTGGTAAGTGCTGCACACACCACATGGGATGTGCATGGCCATGGGGCCGCCCGGCACAGGAAGGCTTGGCGGCTACTTTTAGCACAATGACATGTGGTCATGGCTGCGGCAGTCCTACCCTTCCAGGTGCCTCTCAGGTAGTATGTAATACAGCACCAGCACTGGGCAACAATCTTAGTACACCATGGTGGGGAGGCCCCATGCCTTGTGGCATGTCTTATTCCGAGGCCCCAGCAGCTGCTCTCCCTTTTGGCGACCTTGCCCTCCCATTGGGCGATCATCTGCTCCCTGCCACCAGAGAAAAGATTTGCAGGGGGGAATATGTGGACGTTTGTAGTTTGTTGTATCGGGAGC
Organism: Gekko japonicus; assembly: GCF_001447785.1. Classification (NCBI taxonomy): domain Eukaryota; kingdom Metazoa; phylum Chordata; class Lepidosauria; order Squamata; family Gekkonidae; genus Gekko; species Gekko japonicus. Next base: position 1,250,927 of record NW_015165241.1, on the reverse strand, counting down.
TCGAGAAAAAGGAGAAGGAGGATCTTGAGGATTGGGATAAGGAGAAGTATATGAGGATGAAAGTTGATAAAACATGGGCCAATTGGGTGGCAGGATTTTAGTTTATGCAAGAATGCTATCCAAGGCTCAGCCCTGCAGGGCAGCCTCCTTGTTTCAGTATTTTGATATTGTTTACAAGGGGTACACGGGCTTTACTGGCCCTGCCTGGCTCCAGTATGATGAGGAGTTCAGGATGCGTGCAGCCATGAACCCGTCACTGAGATGGGATCAGATTCACCCCCACCTGTGGTTACAAGTCATGGCATCCTCTAGGCCTAATACTGGTGATAGATCTCATAGTAGGCATTTGGTAGAGCGTTTGTCAGCCTCATTTAGTCCCCGCCAGTAGGTTTGGCAAGGAGGCGGGCCGAGCGGTTCAACCCCGCCAAATTTGCTGGGAATTTGGAGCCCAGGGGATGTGTAATAGGAAGGCTTGCCAGTTTAGGCATGAGTGCCCCTTGTGTGCCAGCCCGCATCCCTTCTCTGCTTGCTTCCGGGGAAAACCCCACCGGGGGCATCGGCGAACAGACGGGGGCGGTCCCGGCCACACTCCTGGAAAGGGGGCCAATGCACATAAAGTTGAAAGCGCTTGAGGGTTTGATAAATGTTTATCCTAAGCGAGCTGACGGTTTATATTTGTTGAATGGTTTTTCACAGGGTTTTCATATTCCATTCCAGGGGACGCGAGCTCCGTTTATGGTGCGCAACCTCAAATCTTTGAGGGGTTTGGAGCACGTGGTCAGGGAGGAGATTGATAAGGAATTACGGGAGGGTAGGGTCAACATCAAAAAAACTAAGATCATGGCATCCAGCCCCATCACTCCTTGGCAAATAGAAGGGGAAGTCGTGGAAGTAGTGACAGAATTCACGTTCCTGGGAGCCCAGATCATCGCAGACTGTGACAGCAGCCATGAAATTAAAAGACGCCTGCTCCTTGGGAGGAAAATGATGGCGAACCTAAACAGCATGATAAATAGTAGAGACATCACCCTGCCAACAAAAGTCCGCATGGTCAAAGCAATGTAGTCATGGATGGCTGCGAGAGTTGGACTATAAGGAAGGCCGAGCACCGAAGAATAGATTCTTATGAACTATGGTGCTAGAGAAGACTCTTGAGAGTCCCTTGGACTGCAAGAAGATCAAATCAGTCAATCCTAAAAGAAATCAACCCTGACTGTTCCCTGGAAGGCCAGATAATGAAACTGAAGCTCAAATACTTTGGCCACCCAATGAGAAGGGAGCACTCACTGGAGAAGACCCTGATGCTGGGAAAGATTGAAGGTCAAAGAAGACGGGGACGGCGAAGGATGAGATGGTTAGGCAGTGTCATAGATGCAGCGAACATGAAATTGAGTCAACTTCAGAGGACAGCAGAAGACAGGAGGGCCTAGCGGGTCTTGGTCCATGGGGTCGCAAAGAGTTGGACTCGACTGTGCGACTGAACAACAAACAACAACAAGGGTCTTGGGGCCATTTCTGGCCCCTCCAGTCCCTAACCTTCGGGTTTCCCCTCTGGGTATCGTGCCTAAGAAGGCACCCGGGGAGTTCAGGCTTATCCATCACCTGTCATATCCCAACGGGGGCTCGGTTAATGAGGCCATTCCTGAGGAGTTGTGCTCAGTTAGGTACACATCATTTGATCAGGCGTTGCATATTGTGCGCCGCTGTGGCAGGGGTGCGGAGATGGCAAAATGCGACATTAAGTCCACATTTTGCCTTCTCCCAGTGCACCCGGATGACTTTGAACTTTTGGGTTTTTGCTTTGAGGGTCAGTTTTATTTAGACAGGGCCTTGCCAATGGGCTGCTCAGTTTCTTGTGCCACTTTTGAGCGCTTTAGTTCATTTTTGGAATGGGGGGTTCGCATGCATTCAGGTTTGAGCACGTTGGTTCATTATTTGGATGATTTTTTGTTTGTGGGCCAACGTGGGTCAGGGCGCTGTGAGCATTGAATGCGTTCCTTTGTTACCCTGGCTAATGAGATGGGTGTGCCACTAGCACATGAGAAGACAGAGGGTCCAGCTCAGGTGCTTACTTTCCTGGGGATAGAGCTAGATTCAGTGGCCCAGACCTCACGGCTGCCTGCTAGCAAATTAGGGGAGTTATGTGGGCGCATTCAGGATTTTTTGGGCAAGCGAAAGGCTACTCTGAGGGAGCTGCAGCAACTGGTAGGTCATCTGAATTTCGCATGTAAGGTAGTGGCGCCAGGCTGTGCCTTTTTGCGCAGGCTTTGCGCAGCAATGGCGGGACTGCGGCTCCCTCACCATAGGATGCGGATTACAGCTGGTATCCATCAGGATTTGGAAATGTGGCTGGAGTTTCTCGCCTCTTTTAATGGCATATCCTTTTGGAGGGAGGAGCTCAGGTTGGAGGTGGAGCTTCAGGTTCATTCCGATGCGGCAGGATCAGCAGGCTTTGGGGTATATTTCCAAGGGCACTGGTGTGCCGAGCCTTGGCCTGCAGACTGGGTGGAGGCAGGCCTGACTGCGGACCTGACATTCTTGGAATTTTTTCCAATATTAGTAGCTGTATACCTGTATGGGGGGGTGACTTTGTTAACCATACTGTGCATTTTTGGTGCGACAACCTTGCGGTTGTGCAAGTCATCAGTTCCCTTTCATCGAGGTCGGCCCGTGTTATGAGGTTGGTCAGGGCATTTACACTTCGTTGCCTTCAGCTAAACATTGTGTTTTTAGCCAGGCACGTACCGGGGGTGGATAATGGGGTGGCTGACACTCTCTCTCGTAAACAGATGGGGAGGTTTTGTCAGCTGGCCCCGGATGCCGACTTACAACCGGTGCGGATGCCACCAGGGCTGTGGTTGGCTGGAAGGCGGAAGTGCGCAGGGCGATAGGACTAGCCATAGCGCCAAGCACCAAGAGAGCTTATGACCGTGCAGTCACCCAGTTTACGGAATTTAGACGGGAGGTAGGGTATCCGGATGTGTGGCCCATCCCCTTGGACCATCTCTTACATTTTTGTGTGGAGGCAAGAGGTAAGGGTATGGAAGTGAGCTCGATCAGAGGCTCATTATCTGCACTGGCTTTTGCTAGTAGGGCATGTGGTTTGGAGGACCAGACAGGGGATTTTCAAATACATAAGACTTTGGAGGGTTGGGCGCGTGAGGATGGTCATCAGAGGGACCCCAGGCAACCCATTTCTCCAGAAGTGCTGCAGGGCCTGCAGGCTGTGTGGAGAGATGTTTGCTCTTCCAAGGCGGAGGCTACCTTGTTTCATGCAGCCACTCTGGTTGCCTTTTTTGAGGCTTTCTGCATTGGGGAGCTGGTTGCTCAATCAAAGAAGGATGAGTCTGGTAGGGCATTGTGTATGCAGGATGTAAAGCTAGATGTGCTGAAGGCTTCCATTACGCTGCGGCACTCTAAAACTGATCAGCATCGGCGTGGCACATTGGCACATTGGTAGAGCTGGGGGCTTGTGCTGAGAAGCAGCTGTGCCCGGTAGCCGCTTTAGCTTCATACCTAGCAGTTAGAGGAGTGCGGAAAGGTCTGCTGTTTTGGCACAGTGATGGCACTCCATTAACAAAACATCAATTTTGGTCCATTACGACCACGGCGTTGGCAAGGTTGGGACTAGCAGGGAGGCGTTTTTGTACCCATTTTTTTCGAATAGGAGCTGCTTCTACAGCAGCGGCCATGGGATACACAGCGGGTGATATCCAGAGGCTTGGGCGTTGGCGATCTAGAGCTTACAAGGGTTATGTTCGTCCATTATTGGGACGTTAGTAGCCGGCTGGTGGGGTCCATTTGCATTGCCTGGCTTAACTGTTTTCTCTGTTTTAGGTTTGCTTGCCCGGCAAAAGATGGTTTTAATCTGCGGGCACAGTTTTGTTTTTTGGGCGGCTCACTGAGCTAGATGGACGCCGATGGGTACACAGCTGGGCCTGAGCCAATGGGCAGCTGTGGAATGGCATGGGAGACGTGGTCTGCAGTTATTGTTTCAAGAGAAGGTCGGCCGCAAGTTTTAGTTATCCATTTAGGTGGAAACGATTTAGGTTTAGTAAAAGGGAAGGTGTTTATCCTGCAGGCCCACAAAGATTTACAGCTGATTCACAGTTGGTGGCCGGATACCCTCATTATTTGGTCGGCAATCATGCCACGTAGATTTTGGCGTGGAGCAATGAGTCAGTTGGCAATCGACAGGGCACGCCGGAAGGCCAACAGGGAGTTACAAAGGATTCTGGAGGCTGGTTTGGGCATATTTTTGCCTCACCCTACTCTCCATGCTGGGAGGGCCGAACTGTATAGGCAGGATGGGATCCACCTGTCGGATATGGGCATGGACATCTTTCTGGACGACCTGCGGCAAGGGATTCGCCGGGCCTTGGGCCCCCCGGTGGATGCTAAGGCCTAAAGCAGAGGCTTGGCCTTGGCGTTGGCGGGGTTATAGGTGGTATATAGCTTGCGGTACGGTGAGCACCAACCGACACCCATTATTTGGGTTCAAGGAGTCATGTGAGTACAGTCTTTGTGCCTTGTGGCATGGGGTGGGAAAAGCAGACTGCCTTTGGGACCACCCCATTTTGGGTCCTCCCTTTGAGCCTAGTGGCTCGGGGGTTGGGCCTAAGGGGTTATCCCGCAATGGTTAGCCGGCCGGGTGCGAGCTACTGCTATTGGCTACCACTTGGGGCAGGGTGGCTCGCCCTAATTCATGAGTTAAGGAAGGGGTCATTGACCCCTGGCCTTGACCATACTGCAATAAGTCGTTTTGCCCTTGCCATTGGTTCCAGAAAGGTTGTAGTTTAATAAAGTGGCCCAAAGTTTAAAACCCAGCAACGTGTCTGCCTCGTTATTCCATCTTGGGGGGCACATTAACTAATTGTCTTTTCCCTAACCAATGCAGTATGTTTAGCCGCTGCTGCAAGGTCCAACACCCTCTACAACCATTCTTCTATTGTAGCTATTGTTGGACACTTCCATTTCTCAGAGCATAATATTCTTGCTGACATGGCTTCTTCCCAACCAATTGTCCATTAGTCCTAACAAAAAGGACTCTGGTTTCAGCTTAACTTCTTCAAACATATGTCCTATAGATTCTTCTAGCTTTTTAACATCCTCTTTCATTTCTTCTTTTAATTCCCCAAGTCTCTCCTCCATCCTTTCCTCAAAAGCCTCTATCTTGTTTTCAAGGTTTTCAATTTTATTTTCTATTCTATTTCCCATTTGTTCAAACAGTTTCTGAATCATATCTGGTGCTACAGGTTGGTCTGTTGAACCTTTTCTATTAGGATTTTTTCTGGTGCTCATTTGAAGTCCATAATGAAGTCCATAAAGCAGGGAAATAGAAATGGATCAGCAAAAATCCTGGAAGCTCTGAGATATTTTTAGGGAAAATGCTTTCACTTTAATTCTTAGCAGTTTGTTTCATATCACCATAGCAACAAAGGTCAGACAAAGGTTTATCTTCTGCTGCATATAATGATCCAATTACAAATGGTCCTCTAAAGTGAATAGAAAAATAATTCCACAGCAGATTTCTCTTCACAGCTAGGACCTTTACAACAGATGCACATTCATCAAAAATAAAATTGGGGGGAGGAAGTGTCAGGTCTTGGATGCAGTCACTCTCATCACACTCTTGTATCAGCAAGATTTGTTTATTGAGAAGTGAAACAGGTTCCAAGTGTAGACATGTTTTGTGTCAGAACTAACACCCAGGTGTCAGAACTGAACCTATACACTATGCAGGACATCCCCCCTAAAGCACACTACTCAATAACTATCCACATTCAGCCTGCCAAAGATCCAAACTACCCCAATATACTGCACCCACACCTGCTACTAGCCATTGCACTATCTAGAAATTCTCTGCACCCAAGGTTGAAGTGGGTGTTGAGATCATGCATTTCCCAGGCACTGCATAAGCCGACACTCACACACTCACACACTTCCAACACTCTCCCTTTAAACAGAAGGATAAACAGCCTAGAGAAGGAAAGAAAGAAGGAAAGAGAAGCAATTAACCCTTGAGGCCACAGAGTTCATGACGAGTGAGGCATGAGCTTGACATTCTGCCCCCCCCCAAGTCTCTCCTCAGCCTCCAAGCTTGTGTGGATACTTCTTGTGGAAGGCTCGAACCAGCTGTTTGGCATTCACTTGATCTGCTGAAACCCACTCATTGTGACTGGGGTCAAAATCTTGCCCCTTGATTCAATGATACCGATGGTCCCACATGATTTTAGAGTCCAAACTTTCCTCCAACACCTGGTGGAGCTCCCCCTTCACCATCGGAGGAGGTGGAGCTGGAAGCTGGGGTCTCCACTCTGAAGGTCCAGGATCTTTCTTCAATATACTAAAGTGGAAAACAGGATGAATGTGACGTAAGTTCTTGGGCAAGTCCAACTCAACAGCCACTTTATTAATGACAGGCGCAATTGTAAAAGGTCTCACATACTTCCATCCCAACTTTTTACCAGTCTGTAAACCCTTCAAATTATTGGTGGACACATACACAGAATCTCCTGGAAGCAGGTCCCACTCTGGGGTCCTGCCTTTGTCAGCCTGGGCTTTGTAATGCTCTTTCACCTTGACCAAAGTTTCTTTAGTGAAGGTCCATGTTTGAACCAAGTCAGACCACCAAGTCCCCAGGTGCTGTTGGGGCAGGCATAATTGTGGGCATAATTGTGGGGAGGGAGGGCCCCCCCTCATAACTATGCACTATTTTGAATGGAGTGGCTCCAGTGGAACTATGAACCAAGTTATTATAACTGTACTCCGCAAAAGTCAACAAGTCTAGCCAGTTATCTTGTTGATCATTGATAAAACACCTTAGAAATTGCTCCAACACTTGATTTGTCTAGTGTCCTGGCCCCACTGATGGACCTCCTGATGGCATCTGGTATTTTTGGCCACTGTATGACAGAGTGTTGGACTGGATGGGCCATTGGCCTGATCCAACATTGGCTTCTCTTATGTTCTTATGTTTGTACGTTCGGCCTGGCTGTCCATCTCCGGGTGATAAGTGTTACTTAGTCCATGCTCAGTGCCTAACAGTCTCAGAAGCTCTTTCCAAAAACACTAAATAATCCACTTTCAGTCCACTTTCCAACTGGATTTTTACTGTGTGAACTGGCAAAATCCATTTCGAAAGTGGATTTAAAGTGGATTATTTAGTGTTTGTGACCACAGCCCCAGTATGCTCTCCAAGGAACTCTAGGATTCTGTAGAATGAGATCAGGATATATGAACCTTCCAATAGTTCATCTAGCCTACTATCGTTACACTGCTAGTAGCTTTCAAGATCTCGGGTAAAGCTCTTTTCCAGTCCTGCCATCTGAGACTCTTTCAAGGGACATGCTGACTCCTGAGCTCTGGACCCTTCCCTAGACATGCTGTTTTCATTTGTTGTATTCATTTGGACATCTACTGAATGCTATCTGAAGAAGCACATCAGAATAGTTCAGCTGGGAATGTTAGAGCTGGCAATGCAGTGCTAAACTATCAGACCATTTTGGAGAAACATCCCTTGATAAAAGATGTGAAAAAGTAGCAGGGTGATAGAGAAGCAGTCTACTCTCCCATTGCTGAGAGATTCCACTGGTTAGAAGCTACTGCAGAATGGTTGTGTGAAAAGATACTCAGGAAGTATGGCAGGCTATCAAACCAAAGACTGTTTCCACTCTGGATGGATGTTTCTGGCTTTTGAAATATCAGCTGCCAAGAACATTGCACTCAAAGCAAAAGCCAATGGCTCCACTTCAGTGGTATATAAAATTCTGGCTCCATTGCTTTGTGTCAGTGCTTAGTAACATCATTCTTTTTTGCAAAGACATATATCATCCAAGCTGTTCTATGTAACTTAATTCATCCTCAAAGTCTTTGACAACTATGCAAATCTCTTCCATCTTCCATTCCAAGTAGCAGCCATATGGCTGGGGGGGCACCTTTCCCAGAAGTGGCAGTATCCAAGGGAACACTTCACATCTCACTCTAGTATTTTCCAACCCAAGCATGGGTCTGTATCTTCTCCAGGACCATGTGGTTTCCCAAAAGATTCTTGTATTATCATTCATACACCACAGGATACAACAGCAAATATGTCTAAGTTGGATGAGAGGTATGACTGCAGTCCAACCACTTGGACTTTAAAGCTGCTACCAAACTTTATCTAAGGGCAAAGATATAATCCAGGGTGTCCTAAATCAGATACTAACATTCCAGTCTCTCACTTTACCATACTTTAAAAGCTCTCTTCCTACTCAGGCTTGTTAAAGGAGAACTTGCTTTTTATCCTGGAGGGTCTCTATTACTTTGGGCTGTATCCTGTTATTTCCTGCTTATCCACCTGCTGGGGACTGGAGCACAAACACTGGAAGCAGCCCCCCACGTTCCGTGTGCCTCGGTATTTAGTCATGCCGGCCACATGACCACGGAAACGTCCTCAGACAGCGCTGGCTCTTCAGCTTGGAAACGGAGATGAGCACCGCCCCCTAGAGTCAGATTCGACTAGCTTTCGAGCAAGGGAAACCTTGACCTTTACTGTTTCCTTTTACACCCCTCTCCCCAATAACTAAGAATAGCTGAGGGAGGCCAGTGTGTTTTATAGAAACCAAGGAGGCATTGAAGGTTTAAACCCCGTCTTCCCTTCCCATGAGGCTCTTATCCAAGTCAGTTGTTATGTGCAAACAATATAATTGTACTCACCTCTGTTTTGGCCCTTAGGATGAGCAGTATTTCAGGTTGTTCAGCATCTGTATAGTGGTGGCATTCAGCATGAGAATTAGCTGGGTAGCTACCGTGAGTTTATGTTCACAATTTTAACTCTGTTTTCTAACTCTCTAAAAATTGTTTTAATGATGTACGTTTGAGTGGTGTTGATTTTAATAGTTTTAGAATGTAATTTTATCATGTATGTTTTAAATTGTTAGCTACCATGGTGGCCCTTGTAAGGGCAGAAAGGCGAGGTATAAATTTTGTAAATAAATAAATAACTTTGCTGGCTTGCTGGATTTATGAATACCCCTGGGTCACCATGTCCCATTTTAAAGAGCTACATTTCAACTGTCTCTGCTGCGTTTGCATCTACTCATTTGACAGCATCAGTCATCTGTCATTCATGATGTTATATGCTCAGAACTTGTTCAAAAAAAACTGTAAAAAAACTGTAAAATGTGTGTGATGCAATTTAGAACATAGGTAAATTAACATGAACATTCTCTGCTCTGGGAGTCAGGCAGGCAAAACAAGCAGGGTTGGAATATTAGAGACTCCTCTTTGGATATAATTGAGAAGGAATGCTCAATTTCCCCTTTGACTGGGTGACATCTCATTGGAGATGCTTAGGGATCAACATAGCGAAGGATCTTAAAGACCTTGTGAAAATCAATTTTCAACAATGGCATAAATCAGGATTTACTTGGGCGGACAAAATCAGCATCCTCAAAAGCTTCATCAATTTTCAACAATGGCATAAATCAGGATCCTCAAAAGCTTCGTCTTACCCAATTTCCTGTTCCTGTTCCGAGCAATTCCAATCTCTATTCCGAAAATAGAAAATAGAAAAATCCTTAAATGACTTTTTCTGGGACTACAAAAAACCAAGAGTCAAATTTAACATTTTAACGTGTGAAACAAAGAAAGGAGGATTAGAGCTCCCAGACTTACACAAATACTATGTTGCAACTAACCTTACCAATATAGTAAGAGTCCTAACTAGTGAGACTGACATTAGTTGGAAACAAATACAAGGGGCGGAAATCAGAACTTACTCTCTCTCAGAACTATATTGGAGTAATAATAAAAAAATACAAATTGCAAGTATATATAATGTGTTCCTAAAATCCGCATTAGAAATCTGGGAGTCACAGAAAAAAGTCCTTCTTCCAAAAATCTCCCAACTATTCACTTTCCTTAACCAAGACTGGTTCCTGCCAGGCCAAGAAAAACAGGCTTTCCAGGCATGGAGAAATGCAGGCATATTGCGCTTAATAGACCTGACTTAAAAAGGTGCTCCTTTGAGCAAATTGGAATTAGAAAAGAAATTAAACGGGAAAATTTTCTGGTTTCAGTACTTACAAATTCAAGACCTCCTGTATAAGCTACAAACAGAAGGAACATTCTCCAGACTGCTTAGTGAGTTTGAACAAATCATTAGGAACTCAAATGGGGGATTAAAAGGATTGATAGGCAAGCTCTATAAACTCCTAATAAAAGGAAATAAGGATACCTGTTGCAAATCCCAACGTCAATGGCATCAAGATTTTCAAAAAGCATTCACAGAACAATGGAATTCAATTTGGTCATCCCCTAGCAACACATCATGCATTTTTAGCATTAGATTTACCTCATTCAAAATACTAAACAGATGGTATATGATACCAGTCATCTTACACAAAATAAATCCAAAAATATCAAAAAAAATGTTGGAAAAATTGTGGCGCTACAGCAGACTTTGCTCACTGTTGGTGGGCGTGTCCTCAAATAAAAACGTACTGGAGGCAGATATTAAAACAAATTTCATTAATTTCAGGTACAAGCTCTCCCTCCTCTGTCAGGACAGATCTGCACGTCCCCCCCCCCCAATAGCTAGCAATCCAAAAGAGTCCTGTGGAGCCTGAGCGGTGGGTGTTGCCTTCTTACACACTTCCGGTGATGTCCGGGGCGTGTGGCATATGCAAATAAGTTATGCTAATGAGCTATGCTAATGAGCTCCTGCACCTCTTTTTCTACGAAATGACCCCTGACTGTATTTGAGTATATTACAATCCAAAATAGCCTTAAAGTTAGCATCATTTCCTGTTTGTAGTGAACTTCTCGATTTTAGTTATCTGACCTGGCGAATGAAAACCTGTGATCTTCTTTTCTGTACCCTAATTGAAAGTTATCTAGTGTTGAAATAGTTTTTGTATCGCTATTTATTGCCAAACACTGTTGTAACAGTACTGGAAAAAATTAATAAAATATAAATTTTTTTAAAAAGAAGGTGGCTAAATTTTTGCCATGTGCTATAAAGTTGTGCTGTGATAAGATATAAAGAGTCAGTTTGATGGTATATTTACCCAGAAAAGCAATCTATATTTTATGTTCCATCTTATCTGTTTTATATGCCAATAAAGAACTGGTTGATTGAACATTAGAGAGACAAGCCACACAACTTCTCCCTTCTTCAAAAAGGATATGGTGCTGAGCTGGAATTCATACTAGCTGTACTTTTTGCTCTGAATTAGTGGACAAAATGTTATTCTCAGAGTTCAACAAAATTTTCACAGTACAAACAAACAAATGGAATGCTTAACAGACTATCTAACCTAAAAACTCATGTTGCTTAGCCAAAAACACATCTTTTTAATTTTCTAAATTAAAATTTCAAATAATGGGAAAGCTCTGTTTAGAAAGGCACAGTTAATATTTCAGTTTTATTGCAGCAAAAGCTTCATCAAGCAAGTCTTATCCAAGCCTTCGAATTACCCACATTTGTTCTCCACAGCCCTACATATATAAACAAGAGGAGAATCCACAAATACTTGTGGGGGGCATCTAATTTTTCTCTACAACACTACTTCCTCTTTCCTAAAAGTCTCCATTGACTTTTCACTTCCAAGCTTCCTTCATACCAATCTACCTTTTTTTGCACCCCTGACTTCAGCTTTCCCTCCTCATGGTATTCTCTGCCTGGGAGAACTCTTGAGTTGCCAGGCCACACTGGCTCCAGTTGTGTGATGCCAGCTGGGCCAGGGCCAAGGCCAGCTGCATGGTAGGGAACCTGCAAGGACTCATGAGGGCACCTCATTTCCACCCTCATTTCCACCAGCCAACCTACCTTTAACTGCTCCTCTTTCTTCAGCTTCCCCTCTGTCAGGTCCTGCAGTAACCACTCAGTATGCAATAGTCCTTTAACAGGTTTATTAGTAAAGTATGGCTTCTGGTCAGGTGAACACCTTTGCCAGAACTGGTGGGTAAAAGCATTGGGATAGATTATCAGGTATTGGGTCCACCCCTCATGCACACGGCACAAGCACCCACTAAGTAGGGCTGCCAAGTACTTACCGCAAATCGGCGGGGGACACATAGTTCTCAGCAGGAACATTCCCATGTGGAAAACACCTGAGCCCCACTATGCTGCTGCCCAGATGTGATGCCAGCGCGCTGGGCACATAGCCGGGCAACGCTCTGGCAATGGGGCTGAAAACTCGATGGTACCATGGGATGAGTGTGCAGTTAATCCGGTTCAGGGTGGGATGTCTGATCAAATCTTCCTGCAACTATTTAAACCACTGCAAATAGAGGTGCAGCCAGATCATGCCAAGCCTCCAGGGTGACTACAGCCCTAGAGATAGAAGATTTCCTACCCAGTCAAACAGGGAGTTATCTCTGAAGAGTACAGAGATTCCTGGTCTGGTGGGGTTAGAAACTGCCCTTAGAGACATTAAGAGTCAGTTAAAAACTCAAGACAGGTACTGGTGTTTCAAGAGAAGGAATCTGAGTACTGGGAAGAGTGTACCAGCCTTCTGGACACCAAAAGAGTCAGTGATTACTCAAAGAAAGTGAACTAGAGTCTTTGGAGAAACACTGGAAAAAAAGCCACTCAACATAAAGATTTAAGTTACTGTTAACAGCGGAGGAACTTGTAAACGAAATGGAGACAGCCTATAGGGCATACTCCAACTATATTAAAAAAATAGCCTACCTGGAGAAATAGTGGTCAAGTTTTCAAGAAGACAAACCAGGGATGCCATCTTAAAAGCAATATCAGCAACCCCACTGAAAATGGGAAATATTACCATTAAAACTTTAAAGGACATTCTATTTGAAATCAGACAAAAGAGGAAAAATTACAAGGAATTAATTTCTTTTCTTCAAACTAATGGAATATCGTACAGATGGGTGGTCCCGGAGGGTGTCATCTTTAAGATCAACGATAGAAGAGAGAAGATAGACTCCACTTTTAAAGCTAAAGAATTTTTGAAATGCCAGTTGGGGACGATGAGTCCAAAGAGGGAGAATCGAAGTCAAGTGACTCTGCTACTCGGGAACGGAAGAGGATTCTGCGGCAGAAAAGGGTGCGGGACCTGCCAGAGTGGAATACGATTTTAGAGATAGAAAGCCGAAGTAAAGGCAGAAGGACTAGTGCTGCGTGATGGAGTGAGCTCCCGTCTCTGGCCACAGCTCCTGCCAACCTGGCAGTTCAAAAGCAAGATATTGCAAGTAGATAAATAGGTACCACTTCGGTGGGAAGGTAACAGCGTTCCGTACACCTCAGCATTTAGTCATGCCAGCCACATGACCACGGAGAAGTCTTCGGACAGTACTGGCTCTTCGGCTTGGAGACTGAGGTGAGCACCACCGCCTAGAGTCAGACTCGACTAGCTTTTGAGCAAGGGAAACCTTTACCTTTACCTTTCAAGAACTAAAGTCTGTACTTGTACTGGTTTTACCTTATAAATTTCAACTCCTGATTTCATCTGACCTCTGTGTTAAATAAAACACTTTGAATTTTAAATATCTCAAGTGCTATTTTTAGTGGTTTAAATTAAAGGGTGATCCTGACCCTTCCTTCAGGTTTCTGGGCTGAGCCAGCAGTAAAATATCACACTGACACAGGGTGGGACAGCCAAAGTTCTTCAGGAAAGAAGAAGACAGGCCATTAGAGCTGCCCAGTCAGAAAGGGAAAGAAAAACAGAGGGAAAATCTTGCCTCTGAGGGAGGGGACTGCCCTGCTTCACCAACCAGCCAAGAAACCCTTACACTAGCCACACCAAGCAATCTCGCAAGTGAAACGTATCCAATTCAACCCTTTATTTCCTGGAACAGCAAAATACCACATACACGAATGTAAGTTGTGCTTCTTTGCACTGCTGGTATCAAGAGGTTGTTTTACTTGTCTAACTTAATTGATAGTCCTAGTCAGGGCTCTTTCTGTAGTGATAACTCCTTTGCATATTAGGTGACGCACCCCTAATGTAGCCAATCCTCCAAGAGCTTTCAGAGCTCTTCTTACAGGGGCTACTGTAAGCTCTTGGAGGATTGGCTACATTACGGGTGTGTCGCCTAATATGCAAAGGAGTTATCACTACAGAAAGAGCCCTGGTGTCATGCCTGTACTCGAGCCGGTGCCTTGGAGCTCTGAAACTGCAGACTCCGTGCCTTTAACATAATCAAAAGCACGGGAGTCCTCATCAAACCTAAGTGCCAGGGAGGATGAACACCAAACCCCAGGACAGTTTGCACCTGAAGCCGATCGGGCAATGCCTGGCCCCAGCAACATGCCACCTGATTCTCCACCACCTGTTGACCGGCTGAGGAATCAGAGACGTCGGGATTTGGCAACCAGGTGCAAGGAGGCATGCTTGCATGGTTGGCAATCATTAAGCCCAGATTACTAACAGAATCAAGGACTTGTGAAGCCGTGCTAATGAGATAAGGACCCAGCACACTATTTGAACAGACCGCTGGCTGCTAGCAAACTGTGCTGGCAAACTTGTTCGCTGGACCAGAAGCTCTGCACCTCTAACTCTGTTTGGCTCCTGACTTTGTGTGATTGGAACTTCTGCTCAGACTCTTTTGATCTCTCTGGCTTGACTCTTGGACTGGACTGTAAACTCTCCCTCTCTGCCTTGCCCCACTGGCCCTGTCGTGGCACCTGGTCCTACTATAGTAGTTCTTCCAACTGCACTGTCCAAAATCTTAATAACATCCAGAGTTAGGTAAAAGAAAAAAAATCCCAAACTCTGTACAGTTAATGCATAAAAGCCAGGGGTCGTTTCGTAGAAAAAGAGGTGCAGGAGCTCATTAGCATAACTAATTAGCATAACTTATTTGCATATGCCACACCCCCTGACATCCC
>NW_015165241.1:1205477-1235916 GCF_001447785.1 Gekko japonicus | reverse complement strand
GGGGGGGCGCTCTGCAACTTACCTGGCTGCTTCTTGCTCTGACTGAGGGCTGCTGGGAACAGGGGTGGGGCTTGTTGCATGTGCCCGCCCCCTGGACTCTTTACTGCCAGAGCTCCGCTCCTGTGCGCTCCTGCAGGAAATGACCCCTGATAAAAGCTAAAACAATGTATCCAGGAGAATGGTCAAAAAAGTCACAATCAGGAAACAGCCCTAATCAGCATTTTTAAGCCATTTTCACAAGCTTACATGAATTCCAGAACAATCCTTGAGGTCTGAAATGCATTCAACCAAATGACACCATTCGTATCCAAACCTAGAGGAACACCAAACCATTATAGACCATAAGGACAAACTGCAGCAACAGAAATGTTTATTTTAAGTGAAGGGAGAGAAGCAACTGATCTCAGGCATAGCCTTTCTTTATGGCAACTTTAGGCAGAAGAATCTCACATTTTATATTTTGGGACATTTTGATAGAGGTAAAACCAGGACAATAGAATCTTTAATTCAGAGAGGGGGGCAAATATAAGATATAAGGACATTAATTCATATAGTCAGTTGTCTCTGTTGGCTATTATGCATGCGTGTTTTCTGTTGCTTTCGGCATATATGTCCATCTTTTTTTCATTTCTGCATATGTTTTCCTCCCTTTTAATGCTCACTTTGCTTTCTGTTCACTTCTATCCTCACATTTTCTGAGAGCACTGTTGTAGCGATTTTTTTTATTGCTTCCTAGTTGAGATGTATCTAAGAGCGTAATGATTTCATTCGATTTCCCCCCAGCCCTTTGCCACCCCTTGATGCCTACTCCTCCACCCACATCAAAGTTGTCCCACCCATTCAGCCACCTTCCTCCATCCCACCTCCTAGCAAAGCTGCCGTGCTTTTTTTTTTTTTAAAGGAGAGCAGGGATCAAGCTTCCTCCCTCACTCCTTCCCTGAGCTGACGATCTTGGCAGAAAATCCAACAGGAGGCGTGAACTGCTGAAATCCGACCAATGTGTGTGTGACTCCTCAACCACCGGTTGCTGCTGGGTCCTAAAGAGACTCAGCTCATCACAGATGAGCTCAAACGGAGATGCCAGCTCATATTCATGAGGCGATCAATCAGGGGGTGAAGGGGCCGGAGGGAGGGAGGGGGAGCTGAGGATTGAGGGAGGGGCCTGCAAAAATAGTGAGGAGGGCAGGCCTCATGGGCCCCACATTAGCTATGGGCCTGTGGTGGCTTAATATCATTTTTTAGTGTGCCCCAGAAATAATATAACAGTGCTTTTCTCTTTTTGGTACTTACCTTAAACTATTTCCACATTTCTCTCCCTGATTCCTGTTAGTATGATTTTCTGTTAGTATGATGAGTGCTGTGCACTTTGGAGCAGAATTGTATCAAGAATGTGCATTTGATGTGGGACTCATAACTTCCAGATGCAGATTTCAATAGGTAGTAGAATTCCTTGTGCCTCATAGAAGAAGAACATTAACAGATGGTAGCTTTTTCACTACTGCGATATTATGATAGCAGACCTATTGACCTTTGGATGTGATAGTTCTTGCCTTGCAAAGAATGCAGTAACTCTTGAATCACTATATCAAAGTTCACCCTTCCACGCAACTTTTAAAAATAAAGGAATGCTTTCCCCTGTAATTAATCTGGCACGTTTGTTATGTACTGAGTCTGAACAATACCTGAAAACTGGCTAAACTTGTTCCACCAGAACAATAGATAGCCAGGATCCTAGAATGGACCTATAGAGTAGTAGTTGTAATGTAAATAGCCTATCGTTGGTGGTGAGGTGTGCTGGGGTGTGGTCTTTGCAGGCTTTATAAACAGGGCTGCAAGGCCAGTTTTTCAGTCTTAGAGTTGAGCTGAAATCACTAATAAACTATGAGCTGATCACTATACGTGTCTCAAACCCAGTATATTTCAATGTTGATGGAAATAAAGAAGTTCCCAAGGTGGATGCCTGTTACACACAAAGCAACATACTCACTTCCAGTTTAGAGTTACAGAAACCCATCCTATACACACTAACTACATCTACTCACTTAAAAGGGAAGTTACAAATAAGTGGTGACATAGAATAGCAGATAGTGTTAGGGCCTTGTGTGTGCAAATTCCAACCCAGTATAGCCACTTACTTAGTCCATAGAATCATAGAATCACAGAGTTGGAAGGGGCCATACAGTCCAACCTTCTGCTCAATGCAGGATCAGCCTACAGTATCCCTGACAAGTATTTGTCCAGATGCTGTTTAAAGACTGCCAGTGAAGGTGATCTTACCACCTCCCTAGGCAGCTGATTCCACTGTTGCACAACTCTGACTGTAAAAAAAGTTTCCCCAAATATCCAGCTAGTACCTTCCCACCCTTAATTTAAATGCATTATTTGTGAGTCCTATCTTCTTCTGCCAACGGGAGCAGCTCCCTGTCCTCCTCTGACAGCCCTTCAAATATTTAAAGAGAGCAATCATGTCCCCCCTCAACCTCCTCTTCTCCAGACTAAACATTCCCAAGTCCCTCAGCCTTTCCTCATCGGGCTTAGTCTCCAGGCCCCCAATCATCCTCGTCACTCTCCTCTGCACCCGCTCCATTCTGTCCATGTCCTTTTTGAAGTGAGGCCTCCAGAACTGGACACAATATTCCAGGTGTGACCTGACCAATGCACTGTACAGCGGCACTATGACATCTTGCAGTTTGGATGTTATGCCTCTGTTGATACACCCCAAGATTGCATGAGCCGTTTTTTGTTGCTGCAATACACTGGCTACTAATATTTAACTTGCAGTCCACCCATACCTCAAGATTTTTTTCACGCACACTGCTACCCAGAAGTGTATCCTCCATCCAGTATGCATGTTCCTAATTTTTGTTACCCAGATGTAGAACTCAGCACTTATCCTTGTTCAATTGCATCTTGTTCACATCCACCCACTTTTCCAGTGTGTTCAGATCTCACTGAATTCTCTCTCTATCTTCTGGTGTGTTCACTGCTCCTCTGAATTTGGTATCATCTGCAAATTTAATGAGTAGCCCCTCCACACCCTCATCCAGATCATTTATAAAAGTATTGAAAAGTACTGGGCCCAGAACAGAGCCCTGTGGCACCCCACTGGACACCTCCCTCCATTCAGATGAAATGCCATTGACAACTACTATTTGAGTGCTGTTCTCCAACCAGTTCCCTATCCACCTAACTATCCTATAGTCCAGTCCACAGTCCTCTAGTTTACCCATCAGAACATCATGGGGAACCCCATCAAAAATGTTACTGAAATCCAGTTAAACAACACCAACAGCATTCCCTCGATCCAGTAAAACTCGTCACTCAATCAAAGAAGGAAATGAGGTTGGTCTGGCAGGACCTGTTGTGGACAAATCCATGCTAACATCCCCGGATTACCAAGTTGTCCTTTAGATGCTCGCTGGTCAATCCCTTTAAAATCAACTCCAGTATCTTCTCTGGGACAGAGGTCAGGCTGACTGGCCTGTAGTTTCCTGGGACATCCTTCTTTCGTTTTTTGAAAATTGGGATAACATCTGCCCTCCTCCAGTCTTGTCTCCCATCCTCCAAGAAGTCTGGAAGATGATGGACAAAGGCTCTGCAAGCTCTCTAGAAAGTTCTTTTAGCATTCTTGGGTGGCATACCGTCTGGCCTGGGGGATTTGTAGTCATTCAATGGAGCCAGATGCTTCTCAACTACCTCTCTGTCCATGTCAACCAGCAGCCTTGCCTACTTCCATCTCTAGATGAGCCTGTTCTCTTCCTCAGAGAAAAAAAACTGAATCAAAATAGGCATTGAGCCTTTATGCCTTCTCTCTGCTTTCTTTCTGGTCCATTTACCAACTTGTGTCCTTCTGCTCCAGTCAGCTAGCAACACATTCCTCAGGTACAAGGAAACTTCCTTTGGTACAAGAGTGCATCAGAAGAAAGCTGCCTGCACTAGAAGAAATAGTTGCAGCTAGCTCAGTAAAGCAGTAAAATAAAGCCCAGTGACTTGAATCCACCAGAACAGGTCCACAGATGGAAGGATTTCTGCCCCCGGAGTACAATTTACTTGCTTTTCTCTTCCTGCTGCAACCTAAAACATTTCCCAAAGTACTGTAATTTGGGGTCCACTATCCCCTAGAAGCAACATTTGGGGCAGGACAATTTGGACTGCAGCAGAAGTATGGTGGCAAGAAAAGTAAAAATCCTTCCATCCACAAAAACGTTTCATCCAGTGGATCCAAGCCTGTGTCTCTCACAGACCTGTGGTGAGGATAAAATAGCTGAGTACATGTATGGTTCCCTGAACGTCTTAGACCGGGGTCCCCAACAAGGTATCCGTGGGTACCGTGGTGCCTGCCAAAATCTTTCCTGGGGCCCACCAAGTCTTTTTAGAAATTGGTTGGGGCCATCTGGTGCTTTTGGCCAGCTAGGCATCTGATTGGCCATTGGCTGTGTAGATTTTTAAAAACATCACTTTGGCAGCAGCTCCCACCATGCTGTGTCAGAATTCCAGAGGTGTACACTGGTTCAAAAAGGTTGGGGACCTCCACCTTAGAAAAAGGGCAAGAAAGGTCATGCATTTCCTACAGGATTTTAAACCTTTCTTTCTTTTGCTGCCGATGCATTACAGTAAACAACACTCTTCTGCTTATAGGTGATCACTCAGAGCAGGATATCTAAGAACTGTGATGAACTGAACCATCTCAGTTTAGAATCTAGACATGTGGAAGATAAACATCTTGTTCTCATGGTCTTCATACACTCATTGACCAAGAAGAAAAGGTTTGCACTCATTGGCCTGTCCTTTGTGCATTCAGAACACTTCCACACACACCCCAAAAGCATCCGTATACACATACTAGTGCATGTGTATAGTCTATTTGTAACTGGGTACCCTGCCTTGTATGAGCTCGGTGTGTATAGGGCAGCTGGGAATTTTACTTTTTGTGTGGTTACTGATTACACAGAGAGACCATGCAGACACATAAGCTTGTTAACATCTGTGGCTGAAAGGATGGCAGCTGGAAGCAGGGACAGTGGGTACAATTCCCTTCTGCAATCCTTCTGAATCTGTGGACATCCTTTGCAGCTGAGGGTTTCGAATACAAAACCTGCAGAAGCACAATGAAGTGTGAAAGTTCAACACCGAACACTGCACATTTCTAATGAAATTTTGTGCAAGAGTCCATGATAGCTATAATTTAGGATACTTTCCAGCCAAGGAATTTTATAATTAATTCTCACTGACTGACCCTGTAAAAGCTGCAGATAAAAATGGGAAGGAGGGGGAAAGAAGAATCTATGTAGTGCTATCTCCTCTTCTTTAGAATTGCTAATGTTCTTAAAACTGGAACTCTTAAAGACGACCTGGAAACATAAACACTCTTCTGCTGCAAAAGAGACATTTCAAACCATCAGGAGCTGTGTCAGTTTAGCTTAATCCTTCGTATGCAACCTCCCCTTGGGAAATGAATGCAGCATGGTCTTGTGGTTAAGAAAGAAATGAACTCTGGAAAGTCCAGTCTGGGGATTTGGGATGTTTGAGGTCATTCACTTGGCTTGCTACATGCAAGCTGGTAGAGAGCCAGATGAAAGGAAGGGCTGTTTTCCCTAAACTGATTTTGTGGGATCAATAAATTTATCAAAATACTCTCAAAATTGTTTTAATGACAAAATGTGGGAAGCTACTCTATACCAAACTTCAGCTTTTCCATCCTGGAGTAGGCTATTGGTCCAGCTTGTCTGTTATCCTTCCTGTGGCTGCAGCCAATTCCTAATGTCTTGGAGGAAGACAGTAATCCTCTATTAAGCACCTGTCCAAATCTACAGGACTGCAAAGAGAAAGAAATTGTTCTTTCCTGGCTCCTGCAGTAATCTGAAGCAAGTGATCTGGTTACTTTACTCTACTACAAATGGTAGTGATCAAACTCACATTAACCCACCCTCACTATTTAAATACAATCTATGGTTTTGACAAGTGAGGTCACAAAGTATCTTCTCCATTTGCAACCGGCACTTTGTCACCTTGTCTTTCACTTATTTCTCACACACACACACACCAAACAATCAGCCTAATCTGAAAGCCAATTTCTATCCACTCCAGAGACACTTTACAAAATTACTTTTATCTTCCACAAGTTCAGAAAGAGATGCAGGGCCCCTAAGAAGTTAACAATTCTTAAGCAACACTAAGTGATAAATGACGCCAATATTTTTTTTTTTGTTCACTTGTTTATGCCTTAGTCCTAACACTATGTGTAGGGCGGGATACAAGTCGCAAAATAAATTAAAAAATAAAAAAAAATTCATAGTGTGTGAAGTGTCCCTAATTAATTTTAGTTTTTAATTTGATGCCTTCCTAGCAATACCAAACTGTAATGGAGATGTCTCTTTCTGGCATGGAACTTTTCTTCTGTATTAATCAATGGCAACCACAAAACAACTTTGATGTGTTACTGAAGGGAAAACACAGTAACATCTTTCTTTGATGACAGGAAATGATTGCTGTTCATTATGAAGTTTCCTCAAATCTGCCCCCTACACTCAGCCCATTATGAAACATGATGGTCTCTTCTATCAGCTATTATTCAAGTAAGCACAAGCAGCCCTCCTACACAGACACACCTTGTGTATCCTGTGGCTTTATACAATGTACCACCATCATTCCTCTCCCCAATGTTTTGCTTTCTTCATGTGCTGAAAACAATCTCCATTAGTAAAACTGTGCTAAATAGAGTGTCACAGCCAGAGTAACACCAGGCAGGGGGTGTACAAAGATAAATTAAAGCTGGTATGTAAAGTAGTCCTAGGACTTAAAAGAAATGTTTAAGTGTGGCACAAACAGCAAAAGCATATTAAGTAGGCTTAGACACTGGAAACAGGAACCCACTGGAGCAGTATAAACTTGTTAATTGTTAGAACCCACAGCCAACAACGAAATACACGCATTCAGGAACGGTAATACTTTTATTGCAGAGCTATAGATGCAGTAACATAGGCACTGTTAAGAATGGTGGCGGTCCCATGGGTATAATAGGATATAGGGTATTTGTATGCACCCCCACACACACACACAGTACTGGCCAATTAGGCGCCCTCCTGCGCGCGGGCTAAGGCTTAGAGACCATAAGGTAGCTGAAGCTGAGAACGAACACTCTCCCACGGCACCTAGTGAATTCCCAGACACTACAACACCCTCCTGCACATCTGTATAGATCAGCATTTCGGCGCACAGCAGAGGAATCACAGAAAGGAATGCAGTAGCAATTAACCTGAAAGGAAAGCAATAGCAATTAACCAGACACAGACCAACCTCCCCAACCTTCATAGCAGCGTAGCTGAAATTAATACAGCAAAACTGGTTTAGATACATTTTCATCAGTGTCATTTCTCTGTCATCTCTGATTTCTGCTGCTGCTTTATCACACAGCCACAGTACAGAGTTGACAGCGCTTTTGTTTGCAGTGGTCTGCTTCTTCACCCTTTGCAACTGCCAGAGCTTTTGGTTCTCCGTACTTTGCTTCCTTTACTCTGAACTGAGTCCTGCTAACTATTTCCTAGGAGCAAGCTACGTTTGCAGGCCAGGGGAGAATGGGATGTATGGTATCTGGTCCAGCGGCAAGCTGCTCAAAGGGTTCCAGAACATGGCCCAACGAGGAAGCTGAAGCATGAGATTTGTATGCTAGTCTTCTCTTCCCTGTGACAGCTGAGCTTGGAACCATTACAGTAAAAGGGTGGGGACCAGCCTTCTCCAAATCAAAGGAAGTTCATTTATTCTGTAATCCAGAAGAACAATGCTTTGCACTGTGACAAATTCTGAGAGTACTTTGAATTGGCTCTGGTTTTACTTAAATAACTTGCTTGGAATGGAAAATATTGCAAAACCAAATTGGGTCAAACGGCCATCAGCTCTCTTGCACTTGTCCTAGCCTGTGGTACAAGAAAGAAATCATCTTCCCTTATGCCACTTGTGAACAACATTTGATTCATAGTGCCAAACAGACCATGGTTGCCACTCCCAAGGTAGTGGCACAGAGGGTAGCTCCTCCACATTATGTTGTCTAGTTCCTCCTGCTAAAGCAAGGTTCCAAGCATACCACATAGTACGTGAGGGAGACTAGAGGATGACAGGACCTGGAAGTAGAAGGGCTGGAACAGCCATGCTTGCTGAAGTGTAGTGGGTTAGACGCATGTAGAAACCACTAATACGGATGTAGTGATTAGCATGGTTTACTGGTACACAACAAAGACAAAATGACTACTGGCCCACTGGCCTATATACATACCTGGGGACCCTCCCCTCGGTCCTGTTGGTGGGTTTAAATCTCCCGTCACGGTCCTATTGGTTCCCCAGTGGAGAGACTAGGAGCCTAGTCCCCATTGTTCTTACAGAGTCAAGCTCTGGGGTATTCGCTGGCCCCTGGTGGCGGTCTGTGGACATAACATCCCTCCCCCCATAGTTCAGAGCCACCCTAGCTTGCATAGTCCTTTAAGTACGACTGGGACCGCCATTCTCTAGTGGACCGTCGGTGGGGGGGCGGTACTGGACCCTCCGGGGCCCCGTCTGATGTGCTGGGATGTGCTGGTGGTGCCGACACCTCTGGTGCAGAAGAGTCGGTTGTCGGGGCCTCCTCAGCAGCCCCCATGGGGATGGGGGCAAGGTTCTGATGTTCCTCCGTGGGGAGGTCCTGCGCTGGGGCATCTTGGGTACTCACCTCTGGGTTTGCCCGCTGCTCAGGAACCTGTGTACTTGGGTGTTCGGGGAGCATGCGCCGATGGAGTTGGTATATGTGCCTCCGAAGGACCTGCCCACAGTCCGTCAACACATCGTACATTATGGTGCCAGTGGGACGAATGATGCAGCCGGCGATCCATTCCGGACATAGGCGTAATCTTCGTGGGGGCGTCAGGGCGTCAGCCCCTGCCAAAATTTTCAGGAAGGTGCTCAGCCTCCCCCGGGAGCCACCCTTGCTCCTAGCAAATCAATGCCTCTGGCCCAGCCCCAGCCCCCCCCCCGGGATTGGAAAGTCTACACCCTTGATTCCGAACACCTTCTGAAGTTTTTTGCGACTATGGGGTCCTCTGGGAAGAACTCACGAGGTGCTTCCCGCTGCTCAGATGAGTTCCTTGGTTCGGGAGCCCGATCAGGGTGTAGGCGATCCAGGAGGATTGTTGACCTCCGACCCATGAGGAGTTCCGCTGGGCATCGACTGCTTACGGGGTTTGGTGTTGTTCTTTGCACTAAGAAGAAATGGGCGATGCAAAATTCCCAGCCTCCCTCCATCAGGCTTAATGCTTCCGTCCGGACCATGCATTCCGCTTGGCTGTTTGTAGCGGGGTGGAACGGTGCTGACCTGGTACGTTTGATCAAGTTGTCGCGGAGAAACTGCTGGAATTTCTCTGACGTAAACACCATGCTATTGTCTGAGACGATGGTGTCTGGCAGCCCATGGGTGGCGAAGATCTTTCGGAGGGCACGGATGATGACCTTTGTGGACATCACAGAGACGGGGCTTATCTCCAGCCACTTTGAGTAGGAATCCACAGTCACTAGGAATAACAGTCCATGAAATGGTCCAGTGAAGTCTGTGTGGAGCCGGGATTCCCATGACTGGGACGGCACGCTCAGTGGGCTGGGTGAGATGGCTTGGCAGGTCAGGCAACGTTTCACCCATGCCTCTACCTCTGCATCTATGCCTGGCCACCAAACGTAACTCTGGGTGAGGCCTTTCATCCTAACGATGCCCGGGTGCACTTCGTGAAGGGCCTGGATAACTTGTTGTCAAAGGGCGCTGGGGATCATGACCCTGTCACTCCAGAGCAGGCATTCTTTGTGCGCTGACAACTCTGCCCAGTGGGCTGTGAACACAGTGAACTCCAGGCCCCCTGCCTTCGCAGGCCACCCCCTCACCACTAAGCCCAGCACCCGCAAAATGACAGGGTCCCTGGCTGAGCGGCGGGCAATGTCTGCAGCCTGCAGCGGCGCATCCGGTAGGCCATCCATCTGGAGGATGAGATGCACAGGGGCCGGATCCTCAACCACCTCTGGTAGGGGAAGACGGCTAAGGGCGTTGGCATGGCCCATAGCTTTCCCCGGGCAGTGTTGTAGCTGGTACTCGTAGCCCACAAGGAAAATTGACCACCGCAAGGGGAGAGGACTTGCGGCATCCGGCGATCGAGCACAAAAAGGCCAAGGAGCGGCCGGTGGTCTGTGGCAATGGTGAATGGCCGGCCATAGACAAAGTCATGGAACTTCTTGACCCCGGCCACTATGGCTAGTCCTTCCCGATCTATCTGGGCATAGTTTTGCTCAGCCACAGATAGGGTGCACAAGTAATACGTGACCGGGACCTCCCGCCTGTCCAGGAGGTGATGTGCCAGTACCACACCCATGCCGTAGGGTGAGGCATCGCACGCCAAGACCACAGGCAGCACCTCATCGAAGTCAGCCAGGACCGAGTTGGAGATCAACAGTTCTTTAACATTCCAGAACGTGGCAGCCTGGCGGAGCCCCCACACCCAGGGGGCCTGCTTGTCTAACAAGCAATGGAGGGGCTCCGCTACCACCACCTTGTGGGGAAGAAAGGCGTGGTAGAAATTGAGAATCCCTAAAAACGCCTGTAATTCGGTTTTAGACCGGTGGCGGGGCCTCCATGATTGCCTTTACTTTGTCTCGAGTCGGGTGTAGGCCCTCTGCATCCACCGTGAAACCCAGAAAGTCCACTGATGTCACCCCCAGCCGGCACTTCTCTAGTTTGACTTTGAGTCCGGCATCCTGGAAACGGCGGAGAACCATGCGGAGGCGGTTTGCAAAGTCGGCCGGCGTGGCAGCGGCGATCATCACATCATCAAAAAATGGGGTGACGCTGGGTATTCCTTTGAGAAGAGAATTCATCAGTTGTTGGAATAACCCTGGTGCCACACTCACCCCGAATTGCAGTCTCTTAACACGGAATGCCCCCCGGTGGGTCACAATAGTTTGCGCCTCAGCAGTCGCCTCATCTACCGGCAACTGATGGTAAGCCTGGGCAAGATCAAGTTTCCCAAAGATCTTTGCCCCCCCCCAAGGTGGCCAGTATGTGGCTAACCACAGGTACCAGATATGCATGGTCCTGTAGCACCTTATTCAGCGTACATTTGTAGTCCGCGCAGATGCGGACTGCCCTGTTCGGCTTTTCTACCACTACTATGGGGGTATCCCACACCGCGTGGGAGACCGGTTCCAGGACGTCTTGAGCTACTAGGTGGTCCAATTCCACATCGATTTTAGGCTTGATTGACAATGGAACCGTCCTGGCACGCATTCAGATAGGGGCCACCTTGGGGTCTATGCGCAGGGACACCGGGAGGCCCATATAACAACCCAGAGTGTCATCAAAAACTGCGGGAAACTCCTGGCATATCCCTTGGAAATCCTGGGTTGTGCATAGCTGGACTCCCTCGGCTGGACTTCCTCGACTGAAATCCCCAGGGCCTCAAACCAGGCATGACCCAGCAAGCTAACCAGGTCGCCCTCTACCACAATCAAATCCAGACGGCTCTTGAATTCCCCATATTGTACTCGAAAACTCCCAACCCCCTTAATCGGCACCTGGTTTCGCTGAAAGTCCATGAGTGTCACCGGGGATGGGTGCAAGCGGGGTCCTCCCTTCGGGCACAAGTGCTTAAGTGTTGCCTTGGATATGATTGAGGCTGCAGAGCCAGAGTCTATCTCCATAAGGCATGCGGATCCCTCGATTATTACAGTGGCTTGAATTTTAGGGGTGGACGATTTGCCGGGGAGTTTCAGTACCTGTTCCACTGCATGTGTGAGGTGGTAGAGGTCCTCTGCCACTGTGTCATCCTCGAAGTGGGCATCCGCTCTGTGACGCAGTGGCTGGGTCCGGCTGGTAGCTTTGGAGCAACATACCCGGGCGATGTGGCCAGTGCGCCCACAGTTCCAACAGATGGCGTCTCAGAACCTGCATGTTTTCCTTTCGTGCCTGTCACCGCAGCTGGCACACTCTGGGGCTGCCGAGCTGGGATGCTTGCGGGCGGAGCTCGCATTTGAGGCTGTAGTGTGGTGCGGTGCTTGTGTGTGGTGTACCTCCACGCTCTCAGGGTTGGCCGGCATGGTGATGACAGACTTGTGCGTGGTGGTGGCTGCTGGGTGGGACCTCTCCCATGCAATGGCAGTGGCGATGGCCCTCCCCTATGAGGAAAGGTTAAAGCGCTTAGGGCTCTTAGGTTGGAGAAATGACGGCTGAGGGGTGACATGATTGAGGTTTATAAGATTATGCATGGGATAGAGCAGGTAGAGAAAGAGGTACTTTTCTCCCTTTCTCACAATACAAGAACTCGTGGGCACTCAATGAAATTGCTGCGAGGTCATGTTAGAATGGATAAAAGGAAGTACTTCTTCACCCAAAGAGTGATTAACACATGGAATTCACTGCCACAGGAAGTGAATGAATGAATTTTATTGTTATGGCGCTTAGCCAGCAATATAAAACCATAGGAATAAAAATAAATTATAATGGCCTAATAGTAAAATTTCCAAAGTGCAACAAGGTACTAAAAAATAACATTATACAATCATTTTGGTCGCTAAAACCAGACTTAAGATTACAATAAAACACGATAAAAGGAAAGGAACTAAGATGACTTGGAAAGAGTAAAAGTTAAAATCAAACAGTCCTAACCGAAGTGACAACCAGGGCACTGATGAGCTTTTATAACCAAGGAGCAAAATTTTGCAATCTGATGGAGCGCTGTATGTTCAAGGTTAAAAAACAAGTTTTCCATCTTATCCTGATCAGAAGTGCCTGCCAAAAAAGGCTCAATGAGTTTTGTGCGCGCCTCTTCAAATAACGGGCACCTTAAGAATACATGCTCCTGAGATTCGATCTCCCCCAACGCGCACATACATAACCTCTCTAGCGGAGAGTAGGTACTGAGCCAATTCTACGATGGCGGGTCCACATGACCCGAGTAGGAGGCCCTTCTTCCTGGCCTCATCCATTGCCTGGTAGAATACCAGGACTGACTTCAGGCTGGTGATCCAGGCTCCCCATTGCTGTATCAAATGACGGTGCCAGCCCTGATCCCAGAGCAACGGCCACTGTGCTGATTGGCTGCTGCTGCGGCTGGGAAGCGGTTTGCTCACCCTCGTTGCTCATCACTCAGCTGAGCGTAGGTAGTGGTGCATTGTCTTCCCTCACGAAGTCCCGACAGCCTGGCTGCTCAGCGGGATCCCACCTTCGTCGCCATTGAAGTGTAGTGGGTTAGACGCATGTAGAGACCACTAATATGGATGTAGTGATCAGCATGGTTTACTGGTACACAACAAAGACAAAATGACTACGGGTCCACTGGCCAACTATATACATACCTAGGGACACTCCCCTAGGTTCCGTTGGTAGGTTTAAATCTCCTACCATGGTCCTATTGGTTCCCCAGTGGAGAGACTAGGAGCCTAGTCCCCATTGTTCTTACAGAGTCAAGCTCTGGGGTATTCGCTGGCCCCTGGCGGACATAACACTTGCCTAATTTCCTGCTGTTGGAGATCTGGTCATACATTTATTTATTTGCTTCATTGATACCCTCCGTTTCTCTCCAGTGGAGAACCCAAAGTGGTTTACATTGTTCTCCTATGCTCCATTGTATCCTCACAACACCGTGTAAGATAGGTTAGGACAGGTGGAGACTGTGTGACTGGCCAAAGGTCACCCAGCAACTTTCCATGGCAGAGAGAGGATTCAAACCTAGGTCTCCATGATCCTAGTTTAATACTGAAACAACTACAGCAGACTGGCTGTACAGGGTCAGAGACGACAATCCCACTTCTGAACTGCTAGGAACCTGACAGCAACTCCCTGTGCAGGCCAAGATAGACAGCAAACAGTAAAGTTTTATCAATGTCCCTTGGGAGCTACCATACTTACCTGTGTTCAGGATGGCAGGTCACACGTCGGGTTGCCAGTAGGCCTGCAGGAAAATGTTCTTAGTGTGTGGAAATGAGCACCTTACATTTTCCATGGCATGGAGGCAAATAACGTCTCCTGGTAAATAACATCCCATTAAACCTTTGTCAAAAGAACAGAACATTTTTCTCTCCAGGCAGTTGGCAACTCTGTCTCCAAACAATATCAAAAAGGACCTGGCTCATGGCTCACAATGAGATTAGCAAAAGGGTTACAGTTGTATCACATACCATATCTATCCACAATTAAGCCAGCAGATTTACCTGGGCTACTCCTACTCATTCAAGGGAGCACAGAATTTCTCCCTCTCCTGTCCTCATTTTATCTCTGCCCAGCATGCAAAGCACTAGACTCTCTAAAGCCATGAGCCTGTCTCTTCCTGAATGGAAACGTGTGATTAGTAGTCATTTTCTTACCCATATGACATTCAGGTTACAGGAAAGCCAAATGAAGCAGAGTGGAAAGGGAAGCATCCACTCATCTCCGTACCACACCATCCCTGCACAAGCTATTCTCTCATCCCTAACTCCATTGACAAATGGAAAGTGTTTTTATTAACAGCTATTTAGAAAGTGAATAAGTATACATAAATGGTGCATGATGGCATTTCTCTACTGCAGTCATGTCCTCTATGTAATATTCTTCAAAAATGTGTAACAGAAATCAAGATCAGGCCTCGTGTAAAATTTACCAGAATCTGTGGCAGGGGAAGAAATGAAAGGAAGAAAAATAAAAATAAAGCTCTGTGAAAACTAGTGAGTTTCCAGTGGTCTTTATATGGGATTTTAAGAAACATTCCTTGGTCTCTACAGTGCCTAGGAGTTGTTAGCTCCCAAGTACAGAATCTGACTTAGCTGCAAATTTGGGAATCTCATTTATAATAATAACTAATTATAACTAATAACTCTGGTGAAAAGACATAGAGATATCTGCTAGAGATGTCAAAGAGGCGTTTGTTGCAGTCAATAAACACAAGGGCTGAGTTTAGACTGGCAGTTTGAAGCGGGAGGGAGTCATGGCAAAAAAAGACCCGGAACAAACTGTTTCGGGTTTTCCCGGTCACACTGCACCAACTGATGCAGGAGCATACTGGGAGGAGGCACAGGGGAGTGTTCACACTGTTGGCCCGGAGGCATGGCTGTAAGCGGCTTTTTCTGGTAATCCGGTTATGTGCATAAGCGCATCCAGGCCTCTCATCCTGCCGGAGCGCCCCAGTACGTCACTCCGGAAGAGACACTCCGGGGGGCGGGGTGGTCACATGGTGAAGTCCCGCCCCCTTCTTCACCCTGCCCTCTGCTTCGAGCCTCATTCTGTTGAAGAACGAGGACAAAGCAGGAAGGTAAGTAGCCTTCCCCACCCCCCTCTGTCTATCCGAGGCTGCTCGGGGGCAGTGATGAGGCCCACCCCACCCACCCCCATTGCTGCTTCGTTCTGCCTGCACAGAGCTTCGCGCAGGCAGAACAAGGCCCACCCCACCCCATCGCTTGGAGCGGCAAGAGCGAGGGGGGGTTGGGGCCTTCGTTCTTTGACTGGATAGGCCACCTGCCTGATCCAGCCCCAATCCCCCCTCCTTCGTTTTGGCTGCTGGGAGCGGCTAGAAGGAAACCCCCACCAGCTGGTGGACCTCTGGAGGGCCCCTGTTATTTTTGGGCGATGTGTGACACAGTGTGTTGGACTGGATGGGCCACCTTCCTGATCCAGCATGGCTTCTCTTATGTCTGGGGCAAGGGATGCTCTGTATTCTTGGTGCTTGGGGGGTGCAGTGGGAGGGCTTCTAGTGTCCTGGCCCCACTGCTGGACTTCCTGATGGCCCCTGGTATTTTTGACCCCTGTGTAACAGAGTGTTGGAGGGGCCATTGGTCTGATCCAGCATTGGCTTCTCTTATGTTCTTATGTCTGGGGCAAGGGATGCTCTGTATTCTTGGTGCTTGGGGGGGACAGTGGGAGGGCTTCTGGTGTTCTGGCCCCACTGCCAGACCTCCTGAGGGCACCTGGTATTTTTGGCTGATGTGTGACACAGTGTATTTATCTTTTGTATATGGTTTCCCATTTGTGCTTACCTTACAATAGTAGGCTGATGCAGTGCTAGGGGCAGACCTTCTGAGCTGCTGCTAGTCCACCAGTGGCTCTTAGCCACAAGGTATAGATAGTAACTCTCAGTGTGGTGCAAGTGATGCTCTGTATTCTTGGTGCTTGGGGGGGGCAGTTTTTTTTTTCTTATGTTCTTATGTCTGGCGCAGTGATGCTGTGCATTCTTGGTGCTTGGGGGGCAAGAGTGGGAGGGCTCCTGGAGTTTTGGCCCTGCTGGTGGACCTCCTGAGGGCACCTGGGTTTTGTCCAGTGTTTCCTCTAAGTGCAAGGTAGCTAACAGTTTTTTAGCCTCCGGCTCATACATTCTTGTCTTAATTCAGGAAAGATGCCTCCAGAGCAAACTAATTTATGCAGTAGCCAAATTGCTCACTCATAGCTTTAATGCCAGTCGCTCACAAAGGAGCATCCCGGGATTTGATATCAGAGTCATGTGACAGGAAGAGGGGGAGCTGGACCATAACCAACAGAGCGAAAGGGCCAAGGACAAGAAACAAAAACCAGTCATCAAGAGGTTCCGGTGATGTCAGGGGGTGTGGCCTTATGACACACTTCTGGTGATGTCAGGGGGTGTGGCATATGCTAATGAGTTATGCTAATGAGCTCCGGCAGCTCTTTTTCTACAATTTTCTACAAAACAATTTTTTTGCTCTCTCACATACGACAAAATGAGAGAGTTAGTGAGACAGAGAATCCAGGACATAGCTAGACAGGAGGATCTTAATAACTCATGCAAATGGCGAGCCCTTTTAGAACCAATGTATAAGGT
Source organism: Gekko japonicus (assembly GCF_001447785.1). Taxonomy (NCBI): domain Eukaryota; kingdom Metazoa; phylum Chordata; class Lepidosauria; order Squamata; family Gekkonidae; genus Gekko; species Gekko japonicus. The sequence goes on along the minus strand of NW_015165241.1, from coordinate 1,219,114 downwards.
AGTGCCTATGCCCTATCTTTTTTATCTAGAAAATCATGAGTTAAGGAGAACGTTTACCCTCATGAGGTGGGATGCCCTCCCTTCAGCGGTTACAGAGGGGAGGTTTAATTAAAAAAAAACACCTTGCTGATCGTATATGTCACTGCTGCAGTGACGGAATTGAAACCTTAATATATGTTATATATGACTGCAGGGCATAGAGCCACTTTCGTGATATTCTCCCACTCTCTACAACTACTCTGTCCTCAACTAGTCAAAAGATGCAATTGCTGAAGAACCTCCTAGAAAGTAGGTGCCCCAAGGTTACATTTAAACTTGCCAAATTTGGCTGGTTAGCTATAAGGACGAGAAAGCTCATAGTGAAAGACGAATAGATGTAATTTTTTACAGGACTTAACGGGTTTTACATGCATGCTCTATTTGATATTCATTTTATATATTTCATTTATATAGTTCATTTATATTTCCACTACTCGGAATAGAACATTTTTTACCTGTTTTGCATGCCTCCCCCCCATACATAGAAATCTTCTTCCCCATGTGTATAGCATATGTGTGTGTGTGTGTGTGTGTTGTCAACCGCTACTGTTTCTTAAATGTTAACTTTTTAAATATAGCTTATTTATAGCCAGTCTTTCTCCCTGAAACTCAGGGCTGAGAGTACAGAAAGAGAGAAAAAAATGTAATCATACAGAGAATGAACAACTAGGTGTACAACATTGAATGACAATGTGAGCAACAATGTCAATATACAGTGTAAGATATACAATGAACAATGCAAAGGAACGATGAAATAGAACTAGCAATACAAAACTGAACGTCTGTACCAATGCAATAGAACTAGGAATACCAAATTAAATGACTACGTGAACAGCAAACTGTGCAGGCAGGCATAAGATGAGCAAAGTAGAATGTGAGATTATGAAGGTACAGTGCAATGCAGTTACCCCCTGTCCACTTCCATATGAAAGTGCCCTTAGTCCCACTACAAATCAATTCCATTACAAGAATACCCTCCAGAACATTAACTCAAAAAGGCAATTGATAATCCCACTTGCTTTGCACATGTACATCCCCTCGAAAAACAAGCAAACAAACAAACAAACAAAAACACTTTACCTACAGATTCAGGAGGAAATGAAATCTGTTCCTCCTCCTCACCTGAAAAGGAATGTCCCCTTTGACACAGATCTGTGTGATGATCCTTGGAACAAGCAGGGAGCATGAGGGGAGGAAATTTTTTTAAAATGTTGGCACTGTTGCAGAAAGCAAATACAGGGCTCAACTCAGTCCAGTGAGACAAAAATATGCAGCTGCTGGCACTGAGCAGAAGGGAGTCAGACATTTATCTTCTCTGTATTTTTCCAAGGCATTGGCAATTAAACCTTGATGAGTGTCAGATCTTCTGGGCATCTCGGTTTTTTTTTAAAAAAACTGTTACTTAACAAATACAGCCTGGGTTGGAATGTTAAGGCAACTTTTAAAATGAAACTGGCCATCTGTTGTTCATTAAACAATTGTCTGTTACTGCTGCTTTCCTATAAAATCCTTTTGGCAAGTGAGCTTCACATGTGTTTATCTTCCAGTGTGGCCCCCTAAAAGGGAATGACCCCAATTTAGTATTTTATAGAGGTTGCAGGCTTACTTTTTATTTTCCCAACTGGCCTTTCCAGAGGGGCGTGTAGTGGAACTTCTACTGTTGTCTCCAGAACAAATTAGCTCACTGCTATTCTTTCCCACCTGGGATTAACTCACCTGTCTGTTCTCTCCGTAATATATTTAGATTTGGCTTCTTTTTTTTAGAGAGAACAACTTGATGTTCCAAGGCCAACTCTGATTTTGAAACCTGAGACACCACTTCTCCACCGCAAAGTGAGGTTGGGAAAGGGAGTTTGCAGGGGAGTATGAAAGAAGGTGTTTGAAAAATAGCCATCTCTTCCTAGGACATTCTAGATGTGAGTTTGCAATTGCAAACATATGACCTGGAATTCCAATGGGTGGCTACTGGGGAGGAATTGTAAGAGGAAGCAGGCAGGTGAGGGAATATTTTAAAAACTAAGACATTAACCATGACCAAGTGAGGGGCAATCAGCACCTGGAAACATGTTTCTGTGCCTTGATTATCCTTGCCACCATGGAACACATTCTCCTGTATGCAGCAGCTCTGGTTGTACATGCAGGGTTTGCCCTCGGACATCAATCTCTCTGCTACTGTGTTCAAGGAACCACCACTTTCTTTTAGGGAAGGGAGTTATTTCAAGGAAGGCACCCCCTTTTCCTGTTCTGCTAGTAATCTGTTTGACAGGAGCAAAGAGTAGGATAATATGTTGCAGATAGGCTTTTTCCATTATTACATTTTTCAGTTGTGAAATAATATTTGCATTGGTGTTTGAGAACTCAACAAAAATCCATAATTTTGGAAATGCTTGTTGGCTTTACTTAGGAATTTTAAATTGAAGCCCTTCCCTTGAAGGTCTGCATTTCTTTTCCATAAAGCCAAGACCAAAATGAGCTGAAGAACCCTGGAACTGGATGCAATCATAGGCAGAACAAGAACAGTCAATTAACAACAAACAGAAATAGGGATGCTATCACAGGCCCCTTTCACTCTCCCTACCCTGGTGGGAACTTTACCGCCAACATTCTTTGGTTTCCTGATGTGACTGAGCATCCCTTGGTATATATACTAGAGGTTTTTGAAATAATTTCTATCTCACCCTGTCCCACAGAATATACTTTGGCTTTTAGTCCAGCCTAAGAAACATGGTGTGGAAAAACAGGAGCCCTCTTCTGATTTCCCTTTTGAAATGGCACTGCAAGTGGTTTAACAGTAAAACAAAAGAACAAGTTTATTCAACAGGCAGGGACTGATTAGGTGAGTCAGGTAAAAGGTATTGATAATATAAAAAATACAAAAGTTGTTGGTAACAACACAGAATTCACTTCTTTGAGCAGGCAGAATGTTTTGCTTATTCTTAGTTCTTAGTTGTATGAGGTGTTTTACTTAGTATTTTACTGACAGCAACAATATTTCATCAGAGAGTTTACTGTGGCAGTTCAGGTTTCCTGGAGTTGTTCGCTGACTTTGTGAACCTAACTCATTCCTTGGTTAAATTACAGTTTATTTCTATTTCCTGAGTTGTTTAAAACCATTTTGCCTTACAATAGACTAGGGTCCCTCTCAGAGCTAAACCCTCAGAGACACTGGGCGGGGGTTAATCTTCTCAGAGGAATTAACCCTGTTCCTTTTTGTACTTGAAAGGGAGTTTCCACACGCTACCCCGATCACTCTTGCCAAATCTCTCTCCCAGTTCTGGTGTCTGTATAAAGTGGACTTCAGCTTATGTTGACACTTAGACTTTGAACTCTTATAGTGAATTCTTCCTCAAGTTAGGAATGTTGCAGTTAAGGCAAGGGGGCTTTTACTTTCCCTCTACAGGTGAACCTGTCTGACTTATCTTGTCAGACTCACTGACTCCAAAACTGTCAGAAACTAACTGACTGCCTTCAGAATGGTTCCAACTTTGAACTATAATCTCCAAACGGACAACTCCCCTCAGTACTCAGCTGATCTTATATTGTCCTCTGTTGGTGCTGGCCAGTCAGAGAAGAGGAGCAGCCTGTCACTCAAGCTCTCCCTTCCAGGGAAAAGTTAACTCTTTACCTCTCTGATTTATCTGTACTATGAAACCTGCTTTAAAAGTGTTGTCCGTCACAGATGCCTTTATACTTGCGTAGATCACCAAACAAACAGAGTGAGATCACTGACCAAACCCCAATGTGTTAAACTTTGAAACTGGGGACACTCTTAACTGGAACCAGAGCACAACCAGGGAGGTCTGCACAGTGGTTTCAATGGAAGGCAGCTGTGCATTCATCATCCACACCACAGGGCTGCTAGAGCCGCAGGCCCAGTAGTACATTCTTTTCAGTAGATCGGACAAAAAGTGTGCTTTTAGCCCATAAATATGGCACCAGATTTTTCAAGGGTTCTATATCATCCCATTCAAGTATTACCAAATGTTTCAGAAGCATAAGAATGTGTGCACGAGATATATCCTTAAAGCATTTTCTTACACAATAGAATAAAAGACATCTTAAGCCTCTCATATTGTTTATGTATGTGTCTGAATGTTATTCTTGCAGGACAGGAAGTGGGAAACAGCCATTTAAAAGTCATTATATGTACTATAGCCAAAGTAAAGTAGGTCTTCCATGCAAACAACAGGCACAGGAAGTGTAAAAGGTGCCTTTACAACTGAACTTATGTTTAAAAGCTACTCCCCACCATTCCTTGACATTTACTCTGAAGTAAGTTGTTTCAGTGTCTTCCCCCCCCCCCATTATCATTCCTTTTGACATTATAAAAGGGAGAAAATCGAGCAAATACATAAAAGAACTAAACATAAAATAGATCACGAATTAAAATATCCCAAGGTTACTGTCAGGTTCAACAGCAAGTAAATCTCCACCCATGTTTCCAGGGAATCGTTATGCTTTATTAGACTACAGGTCCGTTGCCATGATCTACAGGGATATTGTTAGGAATGACAATGGGGCGGGTGCATCAGTACATATAACATGATGCTGCAAGTGGCTAAGCAAATGAAATCCAAGCAAGCACACGGGAATTCCCCCGGCGGGAGGTTACATAATGAATGGGAGAGTCTCCGTGCCTCATGAGAGCAGGAATATTCACACCAACAGTGGAATGCAAGCCCTCCCTCCTCCTCAAGATTAGTCAGATAACCCAGTCTGGCAGTGCCAGTTCACACGGTCTCATGAGCGCCTCCCTATCGCTGTTTACGGCAAGCGAGCAGAGCAAGCGAGCAAGCATGTGCAGTCGTGCCACAGGCAGGAAAGGACAAATACAACTGAAACATGGCAGCTAGCTGACAGTTACCATATATTGCTTCCTATAAAAACAGCAACATAATAAAATGCTTGCCACTGCATCAGTTATCAGCGTTGTTAAGTAGAAACAACAGTTTATATGCATCAGGAAAACCCATAATGCTGGATAAGACTGACGATAAAATACTTTGATATTATTATTATAAGAAGGACATTCTAACAACATATGGGACACTGTTTCAATAGTTCCATTTAAACAGGGGGAATGTCTATTAATAAGGGGTATACCTGTCAGCTAGCTGCCATTTTTTATGTGCACTTGTCCTTTCCTGACTGTGGCACTACACTTTGCTTTGCTAGCTTGCTGTAAACCGCGATAGGGAGGCTCTCATGAGACCGTGAGAACTAGCGCTGCCAGACTGGGTTATCTGAATAACCTTGAGGAGGAGGGAGGGCTTGCATTCCACCATTGGTGTGAATAATTCTGCTCTCATGAGGCACAGAGACTCTCCCGTTCATTATGTAACCTTCCGCCAGGAGAATTCCCCCCCGCGCGCGCGCTTGGATTTCATTCGCTTAGCCATTTGCAGCATCACGCTATATGAAGGGATGCATCCACCCCATTGTCATTCCTAACAATATCCCTGTAGACCATGGCAATGGAACTGTAATCTAATAAAGCATAACGTTTCCCTGGAATCGTGTGTGGAATCGTACTTGCTGTTGATCCTGACAATACCCTGAAATCTTCCAGTTATAATTGCTGATGGTAAAATCTCAAAAAGCTGTTTAGTGCCCTGTCCCCTGTAAGGAGGAGACTTTAGGCAGAGATTAAAAGTACAAATGAGTCATTTAATTACACCGCCAGTTCTTAACAGTAATTTTCCTTCTCCCCTCTCTTACACTCCATTTTCCTCCCACTCTGCTCAGTAGGGCTGCAAGCTCTGGGTTGGGAAATACCTGGAGATTTTGTGGGTGGAGCCTGAGGATAGCGGGGGTTGGGGAGGGAGGGACTTCAGTGGGCTGTAATTCCATAAAGTCCACCTTCCAAACCAGATATTTTATCCACGCGAACTGATCTTTTGGCATCCCTGCCCTTCAGCCTTATGGGAAATGGAGTCCAGAGGGTTGAAAAACAGAAAGTCAAAACTGGCAGACCTCTGAACACATAGAGATACCAGCCTCCAGGTGGGACCTGGGGATTCCCCGGAATTACAGCTCGTCTCCAGACTACAGAGATCAGTTCTCCTGAAGAAAATAGATGTTTGGGAGAGTGGACTCTATGGCATTGTACCCCACTGGGTCTCTGTCCTCCCCAGGTTCCATCCCCAAATCTCCAGGAGTTTCCCTACCTGGATCTGGCAACCATCCCATCCCTTGCTAGTGGCCAGGGGGGACCTGGCAAGCCTAACACAAACAGGGAAAGAATATAAAATCACAACTTTTTTTTTCTTTACAGGAAAATCTAGAAGTGTCATAGAGTTCAGCTGGGATCCTATACCAAATTGAGCACAATGGGACTGTTGTGTCCTTGACGCTAGGCATCAAAATAAGGAGGAACCATAATTTCAAACAGGAACACAATTTAATAAGGCTTTACTACTTTCATCAGCATGCCCGTCTTTGAAAGTTACCATGGCCCCTGCCACACGGCAGGGAAAACACAGTGAAAAGCGTGGCTTTTAAAAGCCGCATCAAAGTTGCGACGCTGCGGCGGGATCCCCCGGATCCCCGAAGCCGCGGCGCCTCACTCCCCAGCACAATCAGATGCTGGGGAGGAAGAGTCGGAGGGAAGGGGGAGGCTGCCGAACTGCGCATGCTCAAGCATGCGCAGTTCGGCCGGGGGCGGGATGTGCCGGCCGGTTTGAGGCACTCTACTTTGGAAGAACCACCCAGGTAGGTGGTTCTTTTTAGTGCGGGTTTTCGGGCGGGAGGGACGGATCGGGAACGGGCAGGCAATGATTCCCAGATGTTGCCGTGGGATTGCGCCCGTTTGCTCCGCCCCCATTCTGTCTCGCTCCTGGACCAAAACCCCTCGTATGAACAGTGCCCATGTATTAGGACTATTTTTGATTACCTTTCTGAATAATTGCAATCTATGATGAATGAATGAACGGAAGACACAATCCTGTTTACCTGACTGTGTTCAGAAGAAGTTATTACAAAGTGGAAATGTAGTCCGGGGAATTTCGTTTACACCTCTACATCTTCTTATGACTCCTTAAAGACTCCTTAATAAGGACTTTTTTGCATAATACTTACCTATTTTGTTATACTTATTCTTATGTGTCAATATACATGCATTGTAGCACTTGTGTGGCAGTGTCCTTGATGGTAGGCATCAAAATAAGGAGGCACCATTATTTCAAACAGGAACACAATTTAATAAGTCCAGTTCTTTCTCGGTCTGGTGCTGCAGTAAAAACAAGTTCCTTTGTTCCTGTTCCTTCTCCATTATGCACTGACAACTTACTCCAGAGAATCCAAGCAGTCACATCTTTAAGCTTGACTTTGGATTTGTGTGCCTGCCATAGGTTTTTAAAAATTTAAACAATTGCCCTCTTGCAGCTGTGCATTAATGTCCAGAAAGCACCTTCCATTTAAATCCTCATGCATGCAGTTTAGCATTAGTTCACTGAATGAAAGGGAACGTAAAGGAATACAGGCAATACTGTTGAAACTGACCAGACTTTTTCTTTGCAAGCTGTGATTGTTGGCATTGTGTATCTGTGCACATGCCTCCGTTCTCCTCAGTCAACAGAGCCAAGCATTCAAAAGTCAACACGATTCTCCCACCGGCCCCTCCTGTGACTGTTTCTCTCCTCTCTTCACTTTCAGAGCCTCCCCCCCCCCAACGCTGAGCCTTATTCTTCCTTCAAGCTTCCACTTTAATGGGGCCATCTTTGCAAAGTTCTGTGGTTTCCACTTTGGCATTCATGAGACAGCGGATCTCCTTTGGGGGGTGGGGAACCTGTTCTATCAGATTGCAGCTGCACCTCCCCCCCTTGTTAATTTGTTGAGTTAGAGCCTACAGCTTCCTAGAAGCTTCATTCTCTACATATAGACTCCTGAACTCTGCTGTCCTTCCACCCCCTCCTCCAACACACAGGGCCGGCTCGCCTGCTAGGTGAACTAGGCACTTGCCTAGGTGCGCTGGCCCTCAGGGGTGCCAAACTGCGCCCTGGCCCCCATCACCAAAAGCCCCCCCGCCGCCGCCCTAACTGGATGATCACTGCCACCATGGCGGCTGGAGAGTGAGCGGAGGCAGGAAGCGCTGGGGGGTTGCGCCCTCTGGCCCATGGCAGCTGAGCCCCCCTCCCAGCGAGACCGAAAAAAAGGCGGCGGGGATCGGGTCTTTGCTCGCCTGCTCCCCCCCTCTGCAGTGAGGGAGGGAAGCAGGGGAGGGAGGGAGGACGGAAGGCGGCGAGGAGGCAGAGGGCGCCATGGGGGGGCGAGAGGCTCCTCTTCCTCCTTCTCCAGCACAGCTCCGGCAGCGGCGCCAGGTGTGGGAGCTGCTGCGGCAGCTGCCCGGCGTGGGCTGGCGATCTGGGGCCTGCCACGCCTGGCTGGCGCTCCAGTGGGCCAGCTACCCTAGCACGGCGAGGTTGCTGCTACTACCACCTCCTCCTCCTCCGCTGCCGCAGCCCGCCTGCAGCTCCATGGCCCCAGCAGCCAGCCGGCCGGGCGCTTCTCTGCCTCTTCAGGCTGCCGTTGGGGGGAGTAGGGAGTGCGCGGGGAGGCAACTGGCCAGGCTGGGGGGGGGTGGCACACTCCTGCCTGCCTGCCAGCTGGCCCCTTCTTCCTCCTCTCTCCTCCCTCCTCCTCCTGCGGGCTCTCTCTGGAGAGCTCTCTGAGCCCCACCTACCTCACAGGCGCTCTCTCACGTGGTGTCACTCTGTCTCCCCCCCCAGGTGGCCAGCTGAGAGGTCTCCAGGCCCCACCGGGAGGTTGGCATCCGAGGGGGACGCCACGAGGCGGCTTCGCCTAGGGCGCACAAACCCCTTGGGCCAGCCCTGCCAAGACATACACATATTCTGGCTCCCCCCCCCCTTTCTCCTCTTCTCCCTTTGGAGGGCTTTTGTAAAGAACTTTCCAACAGGACCTGGCTCTTTATTGGTTTCCTCCTGTTCCCTCCACCCATGTTTTGTTGTGAGTTCCCAGGCCAGAACTGGGGAAGAAAAGGAGGAGGAGGAGGAGGAGGAGTGTCAGCTATGCTGCCATGGGGGTTGGGGAGTTCGTTCTGTATCTTGTAAATTGGGGAGTTCATTCTGTATCTTGTAAATTGCTATTGCATTCCTATCCCTGCTGTTCTCCCTTTGCAGAAACACTTATCTCTACAGATGTGCAGGAGGAGGTTGTGTTGTCTGAAGAACTCCTATGTACCGTGAGAGACTCCGAGTAGCTCAGTGGGCAGGTAGACTGTGACTCGCAGGGCTCCAAAAGGTAGTCCCTAACCATCATAGCCACCATGTCCTGTCTCATGGGCCTACTACTGCTTCCCGAGGGGGCAGCAAGCCACACCCCAAAAGTGCCATCTCTCCATTCATTATGTTGGGGGCCGTGGAGGGGATGTGGCATAGCTGGGGAGGTTGGGGAAGAGCAACAGCTATGCTGCTTTCGCCCCCCACTTCCTCAGCTCCCAGCAACATGACCCTGCTGGCCAGCCTGCATTCAACCTGCTGGGTGAGTGCCTCTCTCCATTGATTGAACTCCTTGACCTACTTGGTGAGCACCCTTGATGCTCAGGTCACACATGGTCGCCAACAGGCAACTTGCTCTGCTTGGAGAAGATGGGCTGAAAGTGTCCCTTAAGTCCTTCTTTCAGCCTCCTCACCAGTGCACGCACCTCTGGAATAAGGTCTGCACATCCTGTGCCTGGCTCCAACAATGAGGCCAGTCCCTCACGTGCCATCCGGAACATGGGGATGACCAGAGCCAGACTCGCTGTGTCAGACAGAAGCATGTTTGCATGGCTCTTGAAGGGCACAAGAACCTCCACAGTGTGAGAGGCGATCACCCACTCCTCGTGGGTGAGTCAGCTGTCTTCCCAAATGACCCCGCTCTCTGAGATAAGGGCAGACAGGGCTCTCTTCTGCTCCACCAAGTGCTCCAGCATGGCACAGGTCGAGTTCCAGTGGGTGCTGACATCACTGAATAGGTGGTGCTCCGGCACACCCAACAGTGTCTGTTTCTCATGCAGTAGTTAAGTGTCCTTATTCCTCCATGAGAAGTGGCCTGAAATATGTCAGCATTTCAGGAGGAGATGCTGGTAATTGCAGTACCCAGCAACATGCCGGGGATTATCTGATTCCTGGCCCAAGGCATCCCTCACCACAAGGCGGAGAAGGTGGGCCACGCAGGGAATGCACCTCAGGTCCACTGCCTCTGTTGCCATCCTCATGTTGAAGCCACCATCTGTCACCATGAAAGCCCATGATGATGTCACTACCGACCCACTCCTCTAGTTGCCTGCCGCTGATGGCTCTGATGTTGGCCCCCATGTGCAGCACATCGAGTGGTTTGGCATGCAGCAGAGCCTGGTGGTAGCCAGCCCAGGGGCCCTGTCCGTGCCTATCCTCTATTTTCCACCCCCCACCCACGATGTCACTGGATCATTGAGATATATGCTTCATGCCCCTGTTGGGAGGCCCAGATGTTCAAGGTGAAGTGAACAGCCCTCCCTGCAGCATGGGACAACTGTTCCTTCACACAGTCCCTGGCAGCCCTGTAAAGCAAGAGCACCACAGTCCTGCTCATCGTGGTGTGAGAAGGAGCCATGTACCAGAGTGCGAGATACCTGAGCATCCTTCACAACACAGGACTCTCGACCATTGTGAAGGGGAACCCTTCTAAGACAATCAGCTCAGCTATGTAGCAAGTGTCCATCTGTTTCCCATGTTCTATTAAATTGCCCATTATACATTAAGATCTGACCAAAAAAAATTGAACTCCCTTCTCTGTACATGGTGTGGCCTTCCAGATAGTGTCAAGGTTCAGCGGTTACCTTCTGGTTACAGCTTTCTCATAACCTCTAATGTCGCCTGTTTTCTCCAGTCTGCAATTCAATCCAGGGAAGGTTCTAACTGATCTATTTCATTTTGGTTGGCCTTACAATCAATGTACTTAAAAAAAAAAGAATTAATGTACTTTTATTGCTCACATGCCAATAAAGGTTATCTATCTATCTAGCAGAGCTGCGGTGGCTCAAGTGGTTAAGACGCTGAACTGCAGGCTGTGGAAGGTCAGTAGTTCAGCAGTTCAAGACCCGGGTGCCGCAAGACTGGGTGAGCTCCTGTCTCTAGTTCCAGCTCTTGCCAACCTAGCAGTTCGAAAGCAAGAAATTGCAAGTAGATAAATAGGTACCACTTCGGTTGGAAGGTAACAGCGTTCCGTGCGCCTCGGTGTTTAGTCATGCCGGCCACATGACCACGGAAACGTCTTCGGACAGCGCTGGCTCTTCGGCTTTGAAACGGAGATGAGCACCGCAACCCTAGAGTCGGATTCGACTGGCTTTCGAGCAAGGGAGACCTTTACCTTTACCTTTATCTATCTAGCAAGTGTCCATCCTGCTAGCATGTTTCCTCCCCCCCCCCCAGCATTCTAGTGCAACCCTCACCAAACACCTCAGTAAGAGATGCCTAGCATCTCTCCCTTGCCACGGAACTCTATGGAAGAGCTCTGAAGGTGGTCGCTGCAGCAAGTCTCTCGCCCTTAAGAAGCTTGACTTGGTGGTTCTTCTTCAGGTGGTTATGCATCCTGGCAGGTGTGAGATGGCACAGGTCCTACCCATGGCTGATCCAGGCCCTACACAGTTGGCCCTGTGCATACTGTGGGTCCTACGACAGCTGGAAGTTCTTCCAGACATCAGAGGTGAAGTGGGACCCAAGCTGACCAGCAGCTTCAGTCACCACTTCAGCCTGCTCCTGTGAGGAGCTTGGGGCAGACACACTGTGTCTTGGGGCGACACGAGAAGTTTGCTGCCTGGAATGAGGAGGTTGAGGTGGCGGCACCCTGGGGTGTGTCCCCTCCATCTCTTCCTCCTCTGCCCCCTCCAGCCTCCCCTCTTGTCTCTCCCCAGAAGGCCTGCTGGAGCCTACAGGGACTGGAGCAGTGGGCTGGTGGTGGCCACCCAGCTCCTCCTCCAGTCTCTCCATAGTTCTCTGAGTCCATGGAGTGATCTCTGGAGATGAACCATTCCCAGAGATCAACCCCAAAGACAGTTCTTCCTGCTCCTCCTTCTGACACTGAGCCTCAGCAGCAATGGCTTGAGGAGGGACTGCCTGAGCAGCAGACCCCTGCCCAGTGCCAGCACCTGCAAGCACCTCTACTGGGGCCACCCCAGAAGGAGCCTTCGGGAAGAGGGCCACATGTGGCTTCTTCATTGCACCACTCCAGCCAGAGGTTGGGATTGTGCCAGGAGGCCCTGGAGTGGTACTGTGCAGAGATGGGGGGGTACCACAGTCCTCCCCTACCCCCTGGTCTTCTCCTTTATAACCCTCTGGTCTTCTCCTTTACCTTGCCCAGGGCCCCTCTGTGTTCCTTTCCTGCCACTCGTCGTGTTACCCTGGGCCAAAATCTGACCAATCTGTGGGTAGGGTGTTTAGGCACCCAACTAACTGCATTGAAATCTGAACATGACAGAGAATGAAACATTTTTAAGAACCCTCCCACCAAATATCAACTTTGATTTTCAGAGGACCCTAAGCTATCCTTTCCTCAGTTTTTTTTTCTTTTTCTTTTGGCACTGGTTTAAAACTTGGTGATCCTGCTTCTCCCTAGCTGAAGGTTTTATAAAGCTATCCTAGAGATGGAAACAAACACTTTTCTGGCCTAGTTAGGTATGTATGAACTAGAGCCCTATACTAGATTACTTAAAAGCATTTTAAAATAAAAAAATCCCTCCTTTTTTTTTTTTTGGTCAAGAAACTTTTATTTTTCTTAATACATTTCACAAATTCAATACAGTTTTCTTATAATCAATTTCCCTTCCCCCTCCCTCCTCTCCAGTGGCTTCCTGCAATGCGTTTCCCCTGTGTTCCAAAAGTCTTGACTATTCTATGATAACAATCTTATTCTTAATATTGATCTAAACAAAGTAAATTTCATTTTACATCCCATTCCTCAAAAAATTCTTGGTCTTCCTTGTTGTTTAGTTTTTTTGTTATTTTATCCATTTCTGCTATGAACAGAACCTTTTGTATCCAATCTTCTATTTCTGGTATTTTCTCTTGTTTCCAGCATTGTGCATAGATCATTCTCACCGTTGTTATTAAATACCAGAATAGAGGTTTTTTCTTCACATTTAGTTCTTCCATTTTAAGTCCTAAAAGCAGAATCTCAGGTGTTTTTTTAAAGGAAAATTTCAATATTTTTTGCATTTCGCCGTGAACTTTTGTCCAAAAGTCCACAGCTTTATCACATGTCCACCACATATGGTAAAATGAGCCTTCGTGCTTCTTACATTTCCAACATTTACTAGACATATTCTGGTTCATATTTGCTATTTTCTTAGGTGTCATGTACCATCTATACATCATTTTATAACAATTCTCTCTTATATTGGTACACATCGATATCTTAATAGAATTTTTCCTCAAATATTCCCACGAGTCTATTGTCACTTCCTTATTCATGTTAATTGCCCATTTTAACATTTGTTCTTTTACAGTTTAATCTTCCGTAAACCATTTCAACAAATTTTTATACATCTTAGAAACCATTTCCCCCCCTCCAGCCTCCCAAATAGTTTCCAATTCATTTTTTTCCTCTCTAAAACCATAATT
>NW_015165241.1:1185669-1203177 GCF_001447785.1 Gekko japonicus | reverse complement strand
CTTGTTTCTTAATATGAGCTTCTTGCAAACATATCACGTTGCATTTTTGTTTTTGTAGCCAATGGTTAACTCTTTTCCTCTTGTTAGGAGAATTCAGTCCATTTACATTCAATGATAACAGCTTGTAATCCATTGTGCAATTTTATATTTTATATTTCTCCAAAATCGTCTAAATTGTCCGACTTAAATCTATAAAGGTCTTCCACCGACTTGATTACTATTCTTCCTCCTTTATAGTTGAAAGATAGACCTTGTGGTATTTCCCATCTAAATCTGATATTCATGGTCTTCAGTTTATCTGCCAACGGTTTGTATCTCCTTCTGTCTTGTAAAATTGTTCTTGGGAGTTCTCTCATTATCATTATTTTGTTGCCATCAATCTCCAAGGGTACGGTGAATTGCTTCTTAAAAATGTCTTCAGTCGTTGTTCTTGTCAAAAATTGTACAATGACATCTCTAGGTAAATTCTTCTTTTCTGCTATTCTGGAGTTCACTCTATAGATTAAATCAAACTCCTGATCCATGTCACCCTCATCCTCTTCTAAGTAAACTGTTATTGCTTTCTTCATTACGTCTCTGATATCTTCATCTTCTTTTTCTGCAATTCCTCTGAATCGTAGGTGAGTTTGCATTCATCTGAACTCCGTCATTACCTCTGATCTCCTAAATTGCTGTGTCAATAGTTCATGTTTCTTTTCCGTTTCTTGTATCTTCTCTTCCATCTCTGTTGATTTGGTTGCAGTAACTTGTATTTCCTTTTTGACTTCCTCTACCTCTTTTTTCACCTGAGTTACTTCTGTTGTCACCAGGTCTTTTAATGCGGCTACATTCTTTTCCTGGGCTTCCTCCAGGTGTTTCAAATGTGCTTGCATTTGTTTTTCTATTTGTGTCTCTAATTGCTTTTCCATTTGAGTTCCCATCAATTGAATTGCCTCAGTCATTCTCCTTTCCATTGCCTCCACTGCAGCTTGCCACTCCTTCTTGGCTGCTGCTGTCATCTTTGGTGTTGTAGTTGAAGCTGCTCTTGGTCTTGGTGCTGAGGCTTCAGATGCTGCTGAGCCAGTTCTTGTCCTTCTCGTCTCCGTTTTGGCGTTTTATGCTACAGTCTTCAAAAATGGAATTCAACAGCCTTGATCATATCCTTATAAGCGATTAAGCATATATTCTTACTTTCGCCTTCATCTGTCACTTATAAAGTTGTTAAAAAAGCAAATCAAAATTGAGTCCTCCTCAAAATGTCGAGCGCAAAGCCTCTATGGTATTCGGGGTAGAGTAGGTCAGTTTCTGCAGTTCCGGGTTCCGTCTATGCGCTTCCGTGCATATCCAGTTCCTCACCTTAATGTCTCCGATCGCCTTCCGGTTTCCAGAATCCCTTCTAGGCTTCACCCTCTCTGGTTTGTCTCCGCCGGAAGGTTTTCGCTCTTACACTCTCACACCGGCCCTTTTCTTCCTGCGATACCTCCCGTCAGTTTCGTTTTTGGCTATGCGCTATCTCATACTACCCACAGGAATGTTCAACAATCCTTATTTTTCTGCTTTTACAGTCTTAAAACAACTCAGATTTTTTCCGGAATTAATCACTGGGACAATTAGCGTGCCACCCGCTCATCCGCTCGTTCAGATTTGAATAACAACAGAGTCTCGGTAAGCGGAACGTCTTTGTTATCTAGTTTGCTTATCTTGGGTCATGCATTGCTTCTTTTCACTCACTCACGTTTCCCCTTGTTAAAGAAGTCGGCTGACGACGGATTTATGCTGGTATCCCAGCTCGATCGGCTCTTGGAGTGCTGATTGGCAATTCACCCTCTTCGGGGGAGGAGATCAAAGCCTGATAAAAGCTTCTTCTGAAGCTCAATCAGGCCAATCTCAACAATAAAAAAATCCCTCCTGAGCAGACCCTTATTAGAGTGACTTATTTAAATCAATGGCCCTAACAAACCACCCCACCCACCAAGTCTAGCAAAACCTTTTTAAACCAAAAAATTCCCAAACCAATGCTACACAACTGAACTAACAGCAGAGCAGACTAGAGAGAGATCAGAGCACTTCATCATCACCCCCTAGCAACCAGAAGAAAATCTTCAATCTATCTATCATCTATCTTATCTATCATCTATCTATCATCTATCTATCAAACAAACAACAAACAAACAAACAGGAAGGAATCTATCTATTACACCAGAGGGCAATTAAACACACTATCTATTTATCTATTAAACAGGAAAACTATTAAACAGGAGAACAGGAGAAGAAAGAAAACCAGGGCACCCCCCCCCCCAGCAACCAGAAGGAACAAACAAGAAAAACTGGGAAACTTTCCTAAACCCAACCCACAACCTTCACAGCAAAACAACAGTTCACAACAACAGTTCACCAAACAAGAAAAAAACCAAGGCCAAACTGTAGAGAAATCCACTCCCCATGTTCAAGCAAGCAACAGTAAAACTTTTAAAGAAAAAAAAATAAACTTTTAAACTTTTTAAACAGTCAAACTATAGAGGAGACCCTAACCCCACCAAACGGGAGGGGGGGGAACCCAAGGCCAAACTGTAGAAAAACCCACACCCCACACTCAAGCATCAAACAGTAAAACGTTCAAACTTTTAAAGAGAAAAAAACTTTTAAAACTTTTTAAACACTCAGACTATAGCAGCAGACCCTTACCCCCCCAACACCCCACCCCACCGAACACACCACACCTGGACCAATCCACCCAACCCAGAGAAGGAAAACAAACCCTTAAAATAGAGAAAAATAGAGAAAGGCATTTTAAAAATTAATTTTTCCCCACTTTAAATCAAATCTGGTGGTGTCTTCTTCTCAGGAGTCCAGGAATCCAGTCTACAGGGAGAGGGCAGGACAGGCACAGAGAGCAACCAGCAGCTGAAGCCAAGACCAGCACAGCAGAATCTCTCAAAGCCAGCAGCCACCATGCAGGAAGGAAGCAATAGAGTCTAGCCACTAGGCAGGACTCCTTATATCCTCTCTGCCCAAGCACAGGACTATTTCAAAAAATGACACTGTCCTGTGATTGGCCAAAGAGGATGCAACTCACCCCTATCGGGAGAGCTGCAAGTTCTCCTTCCCCCCTCCCAAGCAAGGTAGGTGTTGTGCTGTGGTAGCACAAGCAACACCAACCTTGCAAGGGCTGCATGGCAGTGATTGGCTGTGATTGGCCTCCTCCCCCTCCCCTTCTCCCTCGACCCAGGAAAGAGGTGGGAAAACACGAGTTTTGGCGGGAAAGGCAGAAAGAGGGTAAGTAAACTTTCACTTCCCACCTTCCCACCATTCCCCAGCCATTTTTCTGGCTGCTGAATACGGCGGCTTCTATTCGGCATGCCGAATCCAATCAAATAGGGCAAAATCAACTGTATTCGGCCAGTTATTCGGCTCAGTCGAACCAAATGTACATCCCTAGTTTTTTTTTAATATATAAATTTATTTTCCAAGTTTTCACCTTTACATTTCTCCAGATTCATTTTATATAAAATATGACAATTAGTCGATCGATTATACATCTCCAAAAATCATTCAGTTTCACATATATAGTTTTCACTAGCACTTTGCTTACAAATTAAATTTTCCTTTTATGCTTTAGCCAGTCATATATACACTTCCATCTTTTCTAGAATACATTCTCTGATTTATTATTCAATTCCAAACTCAATTTATCCATTTCTGCAATATCTAGAATCTTGTGTTTAAGTTCTCTTATTGATGGTATAGCTTTCGATTTCCAGCGTCTTGCAATCAATATTCTTACTGCTGTCAATGTGTAAATTATTATTAGTTTGTGGTTTTTTATACTGTCCGGGATCATGTTTAATAGGCATATTTCGGGTTTCAAAGGAATATTTATTTTAAATACTTCTTGTAGGATTTTATGTATTTTTTTCCAATAGGGTTTTAATTTATCGCATCTCCACCAAATATGGAGTTAGGTACCTACATTTTTCCCACATCTCCAGCATAGACTGGAAGATTGGGGGAAACATTTTGCGATTTTTTCGGGGGTCCAATGCCACCTGTAGAACATTTTGTAAATATTTTCTTTGTAGGGGATCACCTTCATATATTTTATTGATCTCCACATTTTATTCCATTGATCTGCCTTTAGGGTTCCTATCTCTTTATTCCAGGTTATCATTGACTTTTTAATAGTTTCTTTTTCTAATTCCTCCTCCAGTAGTTTAGAATACAATTTCTGGATTAATTTATCGTTAGAGGAGAGCCATATTTTATCTGTTTCATTTTGGTTAGTGCAGAACCCTGGTTTTTTTGTCAATCATGTATCTAGTATTTATTATGTTTTTGTCCCACCAAATTAATTTGATATTTTCTCTTCTTAATGTATCTTCCTTTTTGAGTTCCATTTTTTCATTTAAGAGGGTACTATATGTTAGTTTAGGTTGGCCTATCATTACTGAAGGTTTTATAAAGGCTTCTAAGGGGGAAATCCATAAAGGGGTCTTACTATAAAATATGTGTTTTATAATGTTCCAGGATTTCATTAAGGCTGTCCTTCTTATATTTGTATGGAAGCTAGAATGGATTTTATCTTTTCCATACCACATGTATGTGTGCCATCCCATTGGTAGATCTGCTCCTTCTAATATCAAGGTTCTTTCATCTTTTAGTTCGGCCCACTCTTTAATCCACGTCATTGCTGCCGAAAGGTAATATAACTGCCAACTGGGCAGTGCAAATCCCCCTTTCACTTTACTATCCTGTAAGTATTTAGTTTTGATTCTTTGTCTTTTGGATTGCCAAATAAATTTGTTTGTTATTTTCTCTAGATCCTTAAGGAACTCAGTTTTTTAGTATTGGTAGGTTTTGCGCTAAGAACAAGAATCTTGGTAGAACATTCATTTTTATGGTCGCTATCCTTCCCATTAGGGATAAATGTTTCTGACTCCATTTTTTCAAATCTGTACTAATTTCGGTTAGAAGTTTTTGGTAATTGTTTTCAAACAACTTTTGCAGAGTTATCTGATAGCCAAATGCCTAGGTATTTGGCTTTTTGCACTACTTCCATTTTAGAGATCTCCTTTAGTTTTGTTATCAATCTTTGGGAGCAGTTTTTTACCATTAATTTTAAACCCAGCTAATTGACCAAATTCTTTTATATCATTCATTAGGGATGGCAATGATTGTTCTGGGTCTTCCAGTACAAATATTAGGTCATCGGCAAAGGCCTGTACTTTGAATTCTTCTCCTTTTACTCTCAACCCTCTTATTGTTTCGTTAACTTTAATTTTGTCAATTAGTGATTCGATTATGAATATAAATAATAATGGGGAGAGGGGGCAGCCTTGTCTTGTACCTTTCTGAATTTGAATATTTTGAGATAATTCACCGTTTACTAATATTTTAGCACTTTGTTTATTGTACATAGCTTTTATCATTGCATAAAAGTTCGCCCCACATTCCCATAACTCTAGTTTTTTAAACATGTATGTCCAATTTATATTGTTGAATGCTTTCTCTGCATCTAAGAGAATTAAAGCCATCTGCTTCCCAGGTTGCATTTCATAATATTCTAGCACATTTATTATATTCCTTACATTATTTTGTATCTTTCTCTTAGGCAGAAATCCTGGTTGATCTTTTTGGATTATTCGCAAGAGCACTCTTTTCATTCTATTGGCCAATATCTTGGCAAAAATTTTGTAGTCAGTATTTAATAATGAAATGGGCCTATAATTCTTTATTTCTTCCTCATCAGAGTTTGGTTTGTGTATCAAAGTGATCAGCGCCTCACTCCACGAGGCAGGGATCATCTTTGATTGGGGTATATTGTCAATTAACTCTTTAAAGGGTCTTGATACCTGCTCCTCAAATACCTGATAGAATTCTGTTGGGATCCCATCTGGACCTGGCGATTTCTCCCCCCCCCCCCGTCTTTTATCGCTTCTATAATTTCACTAAGTTCTATAGGGTCATTTAATATGTCTACCTGTTCTTTATTAAACTTCCATTTTTCGGTTCTTTTTTGGTATTCTTGTATTTCTTTCTCTCCTATTTCTTCTCTTTTGTATAAGTTTCCGTAGAATTTCCGAGTTATCTCTTCTAAATCTTTTTGTAATGTCATTTCTTCCCCTTTATCATTTTAAGTCTTTTTATTATTCTTTTTTCCTTTTCTTTTTTTAGCTTGTAAGCTAGCCATCTTGTGGGCTTGTTAGCATTCTCAAAATAATATAGCTTAGCCATTTCTATTTTCTTTGCTGTCTCTTTTGTTAGGAGTAAGTTAAGTTGATGCTGTATCTTATTTATTCTGTTTCTTGTGTTCTTTAAGTCTTTACTTGAATTTATAATTCTATTTTCTTCTTTTTGGATTTCCCTACTTAAAGTTTCAAATTTTTCACTCTCTTGTTTCTTTTTCCATGCCCCTTGATTTATCCACCATCTTCTTATGAATGCCTTGAATGCATCCCATATTATTTCTATAGGCGTGTCTTTGGATGTATTAATACTAAAAAAACTCTTGTATCAAAGTTTTGGTTTTCCCCACTATCTCTTTATCTTTCAATAGACTCAGATTCATTGTCCATCTTGGTTTTCTAGCATTTGTTTTGAATTCTAAAAATATTGGATTGTGGTCAGCAAATGAGCTTGGTAATATTTGTATTTCTTCTATACTTTTAACAAGATCTATCGACACCCATGCCATATCAATTCTCGACCAAGCGTTATGTCGTGCTGAGTAGAAGGTATATTCTTTTTTGTCCATATTCTTAGTTCTCCATATATCTATTAATGATAGTTCTTCCGCCAGTTCTAAAAAAGTTTTAGGTAAATTATTGCTTGATTTTGGGGCCTTGGATTTTACATTTTTCCTATCTTTATTTGGATCATATACCAAATTGTAGTCTCCTATTACGCAAATCTCCTCAAAAGTTGTCCCCACCAACTTCTCTTGGAGTTGTTTAAAAAAACATGGTTGGTTTTGGTTAGGTGCGTAAATGCTTAGTATTAAGGTTCTTTTCCCCTGTTTTTCAATTGAGACTGCCACTCCTCTTCCCTCTTCTAGTACAAATTCTAATTTAGGTTGTAGGTAGTCTTTTACATATATAGCTACTCCTTTCTTTTTCTTAGATATATCTGATGCTATATATACCCTACCTAACTTTGGTTGTTTTAAGTATTTTTCTTGTTCTTTTTTTATGTGTGTTTCTTGGAGACATATTACGTCTAAATTGAGTTTTGACAGTTTGTGAAATATTCTTCTTCTTTTGTTTGGGCCATTTAGCCCATTGACATTGACCGATATTAATCTAATCGTCTGCAACCTCCCCATCTTCTTTGCCTTTGTCTTTCTTGGTCTTTTCTAGGTTTCTGAATTGAAATCTTGTGAGGACCTTCGATGTGGATTTCTCTGTTTTTTTCCTGCTTTTTTCCTTTTTTGTCTTTTGACTCTCTGCATTATCTAAAGGTTGCGCCTTAGCTCCTTCTTCTGTTTCTTCTTCAGTTGAATCTTGTGAGTCTTCATCAAACTTTCCACCCAGGTTTTGACCGTGACTTTCCAAAAAGTTTTCCAATTTAAATATTGAATTCATATTATATCTCTTTCCCAAGTAAGTGAAAAGGAGATCTTCAGGTATCAGCCATCCCTAGTTTTGATCTGGTACTGTCTTCCAAATACTGACCATCAGTGAGGACAGCACTAAGTTTCAGTTTTCAAAAACCATCTGAGTTTCATTTCAACAGACCCTTAAGAGAGTACCTCTTTTGGTTTCTATTTGGCTGACTGATTTTCTGCCTGAAAATGACCAACACACAAACACTCCCTCTGAAACTGTTGTGAACATTAAGCATAATGAAAACCAACACAAATTGATGAAAACTGTATAATTCATTTACACACACCACAAGGGAAAAGAAGACTTATACAAATGAATCCAGTACTGGCTATTTTATTACATTACATCTAGTTTATTTACTGGGCAGTTTGTGGAGTCCCTCTTTAAATTTTCAGTGGCTGATTGGGGAGAAGCGGTGCCAAAATCAAAGGAATTGCTGCCAGTCATAGCTGTGATTGCCAGGTTCATTTCAATGTTTGTTTCTATGAGCACATGCAAAGAGGTCTAGGGTTATTTGCATGGAGGAAAAAATATATTGTGTGAACTTTAGGAAACAAATCCAGTTGACGAATGAGATTTGTTTCAAGTTTTATGTTTCAAAAAATCAGTTATTTTTTGCTCCAGGGAAAGGAAAGAAACTCTCTGTCCTAATCACTTTGTCTCTAGAATAAGTGACCGGGTTACTGCTCTTTGAGGCAGTGAAGCACAGACACGGCTGGTGCTAGTGGAATAAACAGAGGAATAGCCAGCAAAGACTGAGTCATATAGCTGGACCCAGCTGCAGCACTGCAGTTTTTGACCCCTAATGACTGAATATCAGTTACTGAATGACTAAATATAAATTACATATAGTATCTATATAGTATCACAGTTGCATATAGTATCTATTTTCAGTATGCAATCATTTTTGATCATATTTTCCAGAAGAGTTTCCTCCTGCTTAGAGCTCTGGATGAAATAAATTCTTGACAACAAAACTCATGCCACAGTGTTTGTTAATTTTATGGTGCCATCACACCCACTTTCCCCTTTCTAAATTACAACACAAGACGGCTACACTTCTAGAATTCATCTCTAGAGCCCAGCTTATTCAAGTGTTAGCCATGAAATAATTACCACTTGAACAATGTATGCAGACATTATGATAGTTGGCGCAGTTCCGGCAGTGGTAGAAATTAAACAGTGGGAAGGTTGCTAGGGCAATGCAATCCTTCTGTTCATGAGCACTCGGTTTTCCTAGGGCATCACTAAAAAGGTAAAGGTTCCCTTGCTCAAAAGCCAGTCGAGTCCGACTCTAGGGTTGGGGTGCTCATCTCCGTTTCCAAGCCGAAGAGCCAGCACTGTCCAAAGACGTTTCCGTGGTCATATGGCCGGCATGACTAAACACCAAGGCACATGGAACGCTGTTACCTTCCCACAAAAGTGGTACCTATTTATCTACTTGCAATTTCTTGCTTTCGAACTGCTAGGTTGGCAGGAGCTGGAACTAGAGATGGGAGCTCACTCCATAACTTAAACCTAACTTAAAGCCTCAAATAGAGCCACACAAGTAGTTCCTCTCCCCACCATCCAACCCCAGGTATAGCTGTAAAGGAGAAGGCTTGCAACCTCACCATCCAAATATAGGACACTCTTATCCCCTTTCCCTGCCACAGCCCCAGAGAGGATAATCATGTGGTGGGAGGACAACTAGGGACTGCAGGAAGACACAACTCCTGCTCATCACATACAACAAGCCTACAACAACTGTCGATTCCTTTCAGGACAAGGAGTGCCTCCCATCCTCTCTGGTCTCTGTGTACTGAACTCCCCCAGTACCACCATCACCAAACTCATTCATCCTACTAGATCAAGCAGACCAGTGCACTTCTTTTGAGGCTTCTTTTTCACACATGTAAGGGTCTTTGGCCTATTGCCAAAAAGGTAACAGAGGCCCTGTTCACACAGAAGATTTGCCGAGGAAGAGCGACAATTGCATGGCGGATTATCCGGGCGCGATCACACCACAACATCTGGGAAGTGGAGCGCACCCATGGCAAACCCGTGGTGTACCGCCGAAAATGCGCGATTAAAAACTACCTGCTCAAAGGTACTAGCAACTGGTTTGCCATGGGCTGCCTCCAGAGTCCCTCGGTGTGATCGTGCCAGCCGCAGCTTTTCCCTCCAGCCCCTCATTGATGCGCAGGTGTGGAGGGAAGGAACCGTGGCGTGCCGCTGACGCGTGGGATTGTGTTATGGCAGCTCTAATTGTGGCGGTGCAAAAAGCCCCACCTCCCCCCCACGTTATCCAGCCCATGTGACCGGGGCCAGAATCTGTTATTGGGGGCTGGGTAGAAAAAAAAATAAGGTTTTTGCTGACCACCCTTTATCTTTGGGATTTCAACACAGAGGCATCACCAACATTTAGGATGAGTTACAGGCTCCTCCTGCTGACACACAAGGCGCCTTGGCATTAAATGCTAGATTGAGAGAAAAATGCAGGTCCAAGCAGGGGCTACTTCACTGCAAATGAAATGGTCAGACTTGAAGTTATGCATGCAATGCTTTACATGTTCTCTTTTAATCTCTTCCTCTTTGGCTCGATGCCTCAGCAGATGTTACTGTTTCCATGAGAAAGTTACACATACTCAGACCCATAGCTGGGCTGCAAACATCTGGATTAAGTGTGGAGAAGAATGGGGAGCATCTGGAACCAGGGCTCCATTTCACTATGTAAAAAAGAGAAGCAGCTGGTTTCAGCCAGGCATGACAGGTGTATACAATATATATGATCTACTGAATCCGAAGAAGCCGAATGCTTTCATTTGCCCTGATGGACCAATGTTGCGAAACAGTCAGAGAATCAATACAAATTTCCAAAGAATGCAAGTCAAATGGATCTCTACAAAGTTTGGCTGTGCTGAGACATGCATACCCTATGTGTCTACCTCACAACTGAGACTTGAGCTCAAGCATCAGAAGAGAACTGAGGTTTTTCCTTCAATATTCATTGTCCTAGATCTGAACATCTGACCCACTCTGGCAGACACTGCAGTCTGTGGCTATTCAACATCCTTATCTAGTGTGAGACAAGCCCGTATCTCTTGCACATATACCTCTCTGTGGTTGATACTCTCACATTTTTGAGAAACTTGGCTCTAGAAGATGGTTACAGAGAGGGAGATGAGCAAATGCTTTGGATGCAGTTACAATTCTCTACAGGGTGTGAAAAGTAACAGTGGAATATAGGTGTACCCTTTGGATCTATCCACATGCAACCACATGAACCGATGAACATTCTTTGTAATAGCTAAGCTAAAAAGACTAAGCATGTAAGAAGAGAAGGACTGGGGAATTCCCCCCCCCCCAGAATATTTCCGATGAGAAATGTTCCCTGTACAAAGCAGACTGTCACTTTAAAAAGGGGTGGTACAGCTAACCAGGTAAGATAGGTAAGTTCCTTCCTTTGGCTGCTTGGCTGCTGTCTCTTTGTTTACCCAGAATGCTACTCTTAGGTCCTTTCTGCCCTTGGATCTCATCCCTGGTTTTATCAGAGTTCAACTCATAATACCTTGCATTTATCCCTGTTTACAACAGCATCCATTTATCCCTGGACAAGTGTGGGGCGAAACTGGGGTGACCTCAATGTAATGTGGAAATGAAAAAGACCCCAAGATAATTACAGGGATGAACTCTGGGTTCAAATTCTTTCTTGACATAAATCACAGTCCCCCTATTCTTTTTTGCTGCCAATGAGTAAAATTCTTCTCCCAATTGCTTGGCGGCCAAATACTTAAAGTCTTGTTTTTTAATATGTGTTTCCTGTAGGCAAATTACATTATGATGTAACACGAAGTACTGAAATACAGAAAGGTACTAGACAAGGATGCCCACTTTCGCCACTTCTCTTTAGATTTGTGCTTGAAATATTGAATGATATGAGAAGTCTTGTTTTACTTATCAAAGGACTTAAAGTAAGAGGAGAAGAATATAAATTACAAGCATTTGCAGATGATTTAGTCTTCATATTAGAAAATCCACTTGATTCTATTATGCAACTTTTGAAAACCTTACAAGACTATGGTCAGGTGGCTGGACTAAAAATTAATTTTAATAAAACAAAGATGTTGACAAGAATATGACTAAAGACCAAAACCAACAGATACAAGAACTATCAGGCCTGGAAGTCCAAAAAAAGGTGAAATATTTGGGAATAGATATAACAAATAGATGTAGCTCTCTGATGGAAGACAATTATATGAAACTTATATTGGAAATTAAGAAAGACTTGGAATGATGGAATGATGGAAACATTTACAAATATACCTGATGGGAAGAATAGCCACAATAAAAATGAATATTTTACCAAGATTGATTTTTTTAATTTCAAACAATTCCAATTCTTTAAAATCAAAAATATTTTATAGAACATGATAAATTGATGAAACTGGGATTCTGCTAAGATTGATTGTTTCGTTTGCATGCCTTTGAAGGCATCCACTATGTCCCTCGGCCCCTCCCTTGCAGGATTTTGCTGCGAGCCCAGCCTGTAAGTCTTGGTAATCACAGGGAGTATGTCACCTCTTAAGTGCAGCGTAGAGGATATCCACTCAGATATGAAGATATGAAGGACAGTGTTCAAATTTAGTTGACAAGCTTTATATTCCAGCAGTAGCACATGATGATGGCGTTCACTTCCTTCAGACTGCAGAGATTGAATGTCATTTTGAAGGGAGCAGCTGATAGAAAGAGTGCGGTCGGCTTTTTGTGTTGTATCTTGAAGAGATTTTTGGATCACTTCTAGTTGTGTTTGTAAGGGCTCAAAGAAGGATTTCATTGTTTCAAGGATCCGTACCTCCATAGTTGTCATAGCTGTAAGTATATCAGGGTTAGTTGTTTCTGTGTCCATTTGCCTGTTCTCTTGCAGTTCGGCTGCCATTTTAGGTGTTGATGGTTGAAAGGCCTCTGTAGTTGCTGACTGAGTTATACTGATATAGTACTCCATTATCAGCCGAGAAAAAGACAATTTACATTTGCTTGATGTCGATTTCTCAGTTCCCATAAATTTTATGCTGTAATTTGTAGAAAGCGCCGTGGAGTATATAAAAAAAGGAGAGGAGAGGAGCGGAGAGCAAATTCAAGTGGCCATCTTGAACGGCGCAACACCACAGCAGCATTATCTTGATGTGTGCCAGGAAGACTTGATTGCTTGCTATTGTTTGTCATTGCGCACATCCTTTTGTCTTCGACTGGAGAGGAATGTGTGTTTTTCCTGGTGACGTTAGCACACGAAGGTGTGTGTGGGGGGTAAATGCCTGCGTGATGGAGAAAGGAATTCCAAATGGCTTCTGTGCGGGAACATCTGTCCTTTGTGCAGAGCATGGCTTCCTTCTGTGATCTGCTGCTGTTTCTGCATGTATGGAGGTCAGGGCTGCTGGTCTGCATCCTGGCACTGGCATGGCTGTGGAGGTGCAGGCGCAGGAGGCTTCTGTAGTCCCGGGTCCAGGGGTCATTTCGTAGAAAAAGAGGTGCAGGAGCTCATTAGCATAATTTATTAGCATAACTTGTTTGCATATGCCACACCCCCTGACATCACCAAAAGTGTGTCAGAAGGCAACACTCACCGCTCAGGCTCCACTGGACTGTTTTGGATTGCTAGATCTGCCCCCACAGAGGAGGGAGAGCTTGTACCTGAAGGGGGGCCTCTGCAACTTACCTGGTTGCTTCTTGTTCCTTGTGGCCTGACTGAGGGCTGCTGGGAGCAGGGGGTGGGGCTTGTTGCATGTGCCCGCCCCCTGGGCTCTTTACTGATGGAGCTCCGCTCCTGTGCGCTCCCACAGGAAATGACCCCTGCCCGGGTCCACATCTGGCTTGGCATGCTGCTTAGGCACAAGGCTCCCCTTGGCCACAGTACATTCCACAATCCAGTATAAGGGCACTGCTCTTTGGGAACACAGCTCTGTCCATTGCCCTGACACACTCCTTTCACAGTTCTGCAAAGCAGTCAGTTTTAAGAGTCAGTTGTAAGAGTCTGAGGTGGCTGCATGGCAACAGCAGTGAGACAGAAGA
Organism: Gekko japonicus; assembly: GCF_001447785.1. Classification (NCBI taxonomy): domain Eukaryota; kingdom Metazoa; phylum Chordata; class Lepidosauria; order Squamata; family Gekkonidae; genus Gekko; species Gekko japonicus. Next base: position 1,189,549 of record NW_015165241.1, on the reverse strand, counting down.
TCTTAATCAACTATGTTGAAGGCCACTGTAAGATCCAACAACTGCAACAGCACCAACCCGCCTCGAATCGGCTGTCTATGGAGATCATCTGTGAGGGTGACCAGCACAGTCTCCATCCCATGGCCAGGGCAGAAGCCAGACTGGAACAGATCTAATGCTGATGTGTCCTCCAGGAAACCCCGGAGCTGCTCAGCTGCTGCTGTCTCACTCACAACTTGGTCTACTAGATCCTCTGATTTCCTACGTTTTATTTTTCAGTAGCATGAGTTTCTAGCCCCTTTAATTGCTGAGATGCAAGGGAAAAGGCATATGTCAGTTGCCAGTTGTTGGGAGGGGGCATGAGGCAAGGAAAATTGTGTTGATGTGGGCAGGACATGCAGAAGTGCACACCTTCCTGTCCACATGGAATGCAAACACAGTTGGGTTATGATCATTCTAAAAAGACTGTTCCAAACCAGTTGGGAAAAGACTGCAGCAAATCAAGGGAAAATTCAGAAAGTGGACAATTAGTGGACAATATTGTGTGAATATCCCCCCCACCCATTCCCATCTGAATGCCAAACTGGAGCAAAACCTCTGTGTGAAAGCAGCTTACCTCTTGTCAAATTTATCCTGGCAGTCATTATGGGCTAAACTTAATGACCACAAATAATAGCAGTTCGTCTTTTTCAGGCCTCACAGAACAGATCCTTTTTAAAAAGAAAAAGAAAACCCCTTTCCCAAGGGAGGAGCTGTCCCCACATATTCTTCTACATCTCAGTAGTCAATAGTGGTGTCTGTTTTTGAAGATATTTTTGGCATGTTTTCCATTTCAGAACCTTCTAGTAATTTAGAGAAATAGACTTGTCATTATTTTGCTATGATAAACAGCTTGCAGTCATCAGGTCAGGAAAAATATCTTTTATTGTAATTTTTACTTCAACTTTCAGTGTGGAAGGAAGGGAGGGGCTGTTCCCACAAGCTTCCTGCCCAAGGCTTCCTGGTCTCTTGCCAAATCACTTTCCACTATGGAGCCTGAGTCTGTCTACTTAGTTCCATTATTCATGACACAGCTGCGAATTTCATGCTGAACATGCTTGAAAATCAAATTAACTGTGTTCGAATAAGACACTCAGGTGTGAGCTGATCATCAGATCTGATTGATTGGCAGTGGATGACTCTGATGTCTGCCAAACAGGTTTGCACTTTAGTGAATGTGGCAATAAATAATCTAAACGTCAGTTTGAAATGGCACACCAACAATTACTGATTTAAAAGAAAAAAACTCAAAAAGGCTTCTAGTGGCACAGAAGAAAAAAATGAGGGCCATGGTTGTGGGGAAAATCTATATTGTATGTGCTGTACTGCACTGTTCGGGACACAGGTCATTTCCTGCAGGAGCACACAGGAGCAGAGCTCCGGCAGTAAAGAGCCCAGGGGGCGAGCACATGCAACAAGCCCCACCCCCTGCTCCCAGAAGCCCTCAGTCAGAGCAAGAAGCAGCCAGGTAAGTTGCAGAGGGGCCCCCCACCCCAAAACAATTCAATTCAAATACCTTTTATTGGCATACAATATTAGAAGCATTTCCCAATAATACAATCCGAAAGAAATTATAAAATAGATAGCTGTGGCTATGTCAGGCCTAACTCAAGTTGTCACAAGCTAGATTTGACCATACAAAAGATGCCTGAATCATAAAATAAATTGGCATTCCAAACTTTTAAACTTAAGTTTTTAGACTTATAAATTAAGAATCATTAATATGATCAGGGTTACTCTTCCATTTTATAAAACAATGGAGAAACTTAGCGGTCAGTTCAATGATCTCCGGATCTCGTGAAGCAAGGAGAAATTGTACCTTGATTCTATCCAATTGGCCTGCTACCAACCTAAGGGGGGCTTCTATAAACTCCACTCGAATGTCATTTAACAATTTACAGTGTAAGAGTATGTGCTCAACAGTTTCTATTTCACTTCTATTACATCCACAGAACCTGATTGAATAAGGAATTTGCTTATATCTCCCCTCAAGAATAGCAGAGGGGAGAACATTAAGACGGGCCAACAGATAAGCTCTACACATTTGCGGTGAAGTCAGACAGAAAAAGTAATATGGTAGAGTACCAGAAAGGGGATAAGCCCACCTTACTGAGGAGCACCTTCCGGAGGCAAGGGCTCTGAGCTCTTGCAACTCTATATCAATAAGTCTCTGTTTAAGCAAAGTAAAGACCTCAAGCTCTGACCGGATGACAAGGTCACTCAGGTTAAAACCAATAGAAGTGATTTTCTTTTCAATAGCCATAAGCCACGCAGAGGATTGAGATTCTTCCAGCATATAGGTGATAAGGCTATTGTGGTTACATCTAAAATGCAGACGTAGCCAAAATCTGAAAGTAATAATCCAGGCCTTGGTCTCTAACCGTCTCAAATTAAGCTCCAGACAAATGGCAGCATAAGATACGCACGAAGGCAACCCCAGAATCTTCCTCAGGAATTTGGATTGTAGTTGTTCAACTGCTTTATTAAAAGCAGTAATCCAGATAGGAATACCATATAGTAGCTTCGCGCTAATTTGATGTGCAAACACTTTTATAGCTGCTGGCACATACTGATTACCCTTAGTGTAATAAAACCGCAAAATTGCGAGCACACAGCAGTTCGCAGTTTTAATTGCCTCTGTTCTGTGTGTTACCCACCTGGAGTTATGATGAAAGGTGACCCCCAGATATTTAAAGCTTTTAACCTGCTCAATTATTTTACCCCTTATGCTCCAGTTCATAGGTTTCCAGAATCCCCCAAAGGCCATAACTTTAGATTTTTCAAAATTCACTGAAAGTCCATTATGGTCACAATAATCCAGGAAACACTCCAACAATTTTTTCATCCCTACTTCAGAGCGGGAGAGAATGACGGCATCATCAGCGTATAGAAGCAGGGGAATTGGTCGTCCACTTAAACATGGGCAATGACTATAGCCCTCAGACTTTTCCAAACAAGCAGCCAGATCATTAAGGAACAAATTAAAGAGAAGCGGGGCTAACACCCCAAAACAGTTGAGTGGCACCTTTAAGACCAAGTTTTATTCAGGTACAAGCTCTCCCTCCTCTGTGAGGACAGATCGGCACATTCCCCCCTCCCCCCCAATAGCTAGCAATCCAAAACAGTCCAGTGAAGTCTGAGCAGTGGGTGTTGCCTTCTGACACACTTCCAGTGATGTCAGGGGGTGTGGCATATGCAAATAAGCCATGCTAATGAGTTATGCTAATGAGCACCTGCACCTCTTTTTCTACTAAATGACCCCTGGTTAGGGAAGAATAGAATGCATCAGCCTAACAGCCACAAACAGGCCAACATAAAGTCAAACCAATCATTAAAAAAACCCATCTTGTTTTGCAAAAGGTAAACTTCAAGATACAGCCATAGCCTCTGTCTACTTAAGTTTCCCTATAGTTCTATGCAAGAGTCACCTGGTGCATCCTAGAAAAATGTCGAAGGACATTTTATGTATGCCAATCAGGTACATTGTACCGTTTTGTTAGCCGCCCTGAGCCTGCTTGCGGGATGGGCAGGGTATAAATAAAATAAATAAATAAATAAATAAATAAATAAATAAATAAGCTTGGTAAAGCCCCATCATATGCAAAGCACCACTATTAATCTGTCAGCACGAGGGAGCCACTGGATTGCCAGAAGGTAATATATTTCCCACTGCCATGCTTTGAGTAAGCATGATCTCTGAAAACAGCTCATGTTACATTTCAATTTTAAAGCCTTCCATCATCCAGAAGCAGACAATGAAAAACGGACTCCTTCTAGGAGGTGAGAGGGCTTCTAATTCCATTCTGGGTTCAAGAAAGCTTTCTTTTACATTGCCCACTATAGTCCTCAAAGTGATGGAAAG
>NW_015165241.1:1176157-1185659 GCF_001447785.1 Gekko japonicus | reverse complement strand
GGAAACGGAGGAAGGGGGAAGAAGTATGACAGGGCTGGGGGGGGGGAATGCATTTTAAAAACAGGAGTGCCTCATTCGGCTGCTAAATTTGCAGTCAGTGGCCAGCAGAATGTTGGCTTGGCTGTTTGACCTGACAGAAATTGATGGAAGTCATGTGGCAGGCAGCAGAGGAAGAAACAATACACTGCAAAGATTGATCTTTTCTTTTTCCGTTTTTTGCCATTGCCCATAGTGTATCATGCCAAATGGGTTGTGGAAGCACAAATAAAATAAAATAAAATTGAGGAGCTGCGTCAAAGAGAGATCAGATCCATATACTTAGGAGCATATGGAGGTACTGGGGGCACGCCAGATGGTTCACCACTAATAGGAAAAAGCCTTGCTACCCTCTTATTGTGGCCACTGGGAGTAACCTCAGGGTTATGAGGAGGTAACAAAGGATTAGAATGGAAGACACCAGTCTGTGTATCAGAAAATGCTCTCTGGATAATTTTAGCAAGCTGCAGTGGGTAACTGAATTTATGTGGCGCAGGGAAAGGACAGAATAGTAGTAGAAAATAAATGGCATTTTCCCAAGTGCCACCCACAAAAGAAGCTCTCCATAGCAAAAGGGAACATCAGAACCTAATCTCAGTAGGCAGTATGAGTTCAGATCTTTGCTTAACTATATCCTGTCTTGGTTTGATGTGCTGCAGCCTCAATTGCTCCTTTGGAGAGTGAGAATGCAGTTGTGGGAATGCTATAGAATTTTTTTTTTGTAAAAACGTGCAGATTAGATTGCCAGAGAGGTGGCAGGACCCAACTAGGTGTTACCGTACTCAGGCTGAAAGTTCAGTATGAAATGAACTGCAAGCTTCATGAGTAGGTGGACCAGAAGTCAACAAACATTTCTGGCATTTTCAGAATTCACCTTCCCGCATTCCCAGGTAATGGTGCTGTAATGCAGTGTTTCCCAACCTGTGGGTCAGGACCCAAAAGTGGGTAGCAAAGCCTCTGAAAGTGGGTTGCAGGCCAGCTGTTCCTAATGGTGGTTCCTGCCTTTTGCTTCCTTCTCTTTCTTTCCTCCTCACCAATTTTTCACATTCTCATCTCCCCCACCCTCTTTGTGATCGTAATGAGGAGGAAAAAAGCCCCTCAGGAACTTGTAACTTCACACCAGTAGCTGAAAGAAGTGGGGGAAGGGTTCCAGAGTTAGGGTGTGTGTGTGTGTGTGTGTGTGTGTGTGTGTTCGGCATAAACCAAACTGAATAAATACCCAAAAATATACCTTATCAGTATTTTTCGGGTATTAATTCAGCCAAATACAAATCAAAGGATCTGATTCAGCTACCAATATAGCTGAGTCCGAATAAAAGCTGTTTTTTTCTGGCTTTTATTTGGGTTAGCTATACCAAGGAGAGGATCAGCTGGGGCAGTGGGAGCTGAGAGCTCCATGCTGGCTGGTGGGATCCTCAAGCCAGGTCTGCATGCGGAGAGGAGAGACCGCCCCACCACATGCAGATCCTGGGGCGAGCTTCTCCTGGCCTGTGGTTTAAACCACTGGGCCAGAGAAGCCTCCCAGCCAGGTCTGCATGCAGTGGTGAGAGACCTCCCCCTTTCCCCCCTCCCTTAGAAACAATAGAGCATGGGGGTACCTTCCTTGGCTTTTATTTGGGTTAGCTATACCAAGGAGAGGATTTGAGAGATGGGGATTTTTTTGAGGAGAGGCACCAGCAGCTATGCTGCAAATTTGGTGCCTCCACCTCAAAAAACAGCCCCTCCAAGCCCCAGATACTCTCATATCAATTCTCCATTGTAGCCAATGGGGACCATTTACTATAATAGTTCCCATATAATGGATCTGAAAAAATCCAGCAATCCCAAATCTCTCCTGATACTGGTATGTTATTGAGATTCTGGAATATCAGGAAATACTGATCTTTTTCAGGTTCAATATATCTGAACCTGGAAAATACTGATATATATATATATATTTGTGCGCCTATGGCAGAGTAAGTGGGAGCTGTTCAACATGTCAGAGGAAAAATAAAGGATGGCCTCTGTCTTGGTGCTGCTCCTTCAGCAGCCCAATCTCTTTCCCAGCCCCTTGCAGTGCTTCGCTGCCCTTTACCTGCTGTCAGAGATACACTGCACTAAGCCGCTTGCTGCCAACCTCTACGTCCCCATCTTCCATCTTTGCATATTTCCTCAACCCAGCGCCCTCCAAGCATGCCTCATCAAACTCCAATTCTGGCCCAGCTGGCAGAGGAGGAGAAGACAAACTCCCACTCATTTGGGGTTCATACAAAGTAACTTTGGACTTGTGGGTCACCATACCCAAAAGCAGGGCTCTTTGTGTAGCAGGAACTCCTTTGCATATTAGGCGACACACCCCTAATGTAGCCAATCCTCCAAGAGCTTACAGTGGCCCCTGGAAGCTCTGTACGCTCTTGGAGGACTGGCTACATTAGGGGTGTGTCGCCTAGTATGCAAAGGAGTTCCTGCTACAAAAAGAGCCCTGCAAGGTTGCGGAACCACTGCTGTAATGCAAAACAAGGTGCTTTTCACATCCCAGAGAAAGGAAGGCAACTTTTCTCCAAAGACATTCTGTGTAAATAGGTGTCACAGGACCGGGATGTGCAGACTTTTCCAGTTCTGTGCCAGTTCCGGTTAACTGTGAAGAACAGGGGACAGGTAGAGGACTATAGCAGGCTGAAATATATTGTACATACAGATGGCAGGGAATGAAATGGCTGAAATTGTGCACATAACCCAATCTCCAAAATTAGACAGTCCGGAGGTGACTGTCCCTCCCCTGCATCCTCTGCTCCAGGTAGGGCTCCCACCCTCCAGGTGCCACCTGAAGATCTCCCAGAATTATAACTGGTCTCCAGACTATAGAGATCTGTTCCTATAGAAGAAACGACAGCTTTGGAGAACAGGCTTCATGATGTACTGTAGAATCCAGGAGAAACAAAAGTCCGAGGGCGGCACACCTGCTGAGCTACCTCCCCTCCTCAAAACTCTGCCCTCCCTATGCACCACCCCAAATCTCCAGGGATTTCAGAAGAAGAAGAAGAAGAAGAAGAAGAAGAAGAAGAAGAAGAAGAAGAAGAAGAAGAAGAAGAGGAAGAAGAAGAAGAAGAAGAAGAAGAAGAAGAAGAAGAAGAAGAAGAAGAAGAAGAAGAAGAAGAAGAAGAAGAAGAAGAAGAAGAAGAAGAAGAAGAAGAGGAGGAGATTGGATTTATACCCCACCCTCCACTCGGAGTCTCAGAGAGCCTTACAAACTCCTTTCCCTCCCCCTCCCCACAACAGACACCCTACCTGTGAGGTAAGTGGGGCTGAGAGAGCTCTTGGCAGAAACGGCTCTTTTTTCAAGAACAGCTCTTATCAGAACTATGGCTTGCCCAAGGTCATCCAGCCAGGTGCAAGTGGAGGAGTGGGGAATCAAACCCGGTTCTCCCAGATTAGAGTCTGCGTACTTAACCACGACACCAAACTGGCTCTCAAGCTGCAGTTGGCAGCCATCACTCCAGAAGAGACGTCATCAGGGGAAAGCCTTTTCCTGGTGCTGCTGGGGCAGGCAACCCAGCCAGAGGCTGTGAGGAAGGGAGCAAAGTTGAGGCCATGCCCAGAGATGCCCCAGCAGCAGCAGCAGCCTGAGAGTCTGGCAGACCCAGGCAACAGGCTGCATCTGGGGAGAGGCCAGAGGAGGAGGCCAGCATCCAGGGACCTGTACAGACAGACAAAGCAACCTTTTAGAAGTTCGGGAGAGGGTGGGGCAGAAGAAGGAGGGCCCAGCTGGGGGGGCATTGCCCCAGACTCCCTTCACTCACCAGGGGCCCCCCTCCGTGGGAGAGGGTATTGGAGGAGTCCAGGGTCAGCCCACCCCCAGGAAATCCTTTATTGGACCAGCCCAAGGAAGGCCAGGGAGGAAGGGCCAGAGCCAAGAAGCCATGGGGAAGGCAACTGGCAGGAGAAAGACAGCAGGATCAGGAGGAAGGCAATGCCCCTCCTCACCCTATTCTGAGGCTTTTCCTGGGGGAATCCTATAAAAAGGGAAACTCCGGGGGTACCAGAGCCCCACACTCCACCCCTGCTCAGATGGAGCCTGACGCTGGCCATTCAACCATGTTCAGGCCCTGCATCCCCCACCGGTGACCGGGGGGACCTGGCAACCCTATAAAAACCTGGGAGAGTTAGAGTAGCCAGACAACACACTTGGCACACTCAGTCGGCTCTATATGTTACCTTTGGAACTCAGATACAAAAAGTCAGCAAGTTTTAAGAGGCAAATAGAAGTGTGCCACTGTAAATTATGAACTGGGGTTGTCAGCTCTGGGTTGGGGAATTCCTGGAGATTTGGGGGGGCGGAGCCTGGGTAGGGCAGGGTTTGAGGCGGGGAGGGACCTCAGCAGGGTATAATGAATGCCATAGATTCCACCCTTCAAAGCAGCCATTTTCTCCAGGGGAACTGGAGATCAAATTTCCAGGTGCCACCTGGAGGTTGGCAACCCTAAACATTTCCCCACAATAATTAAAAAATAGGGCACAGAAAAAGTGATTGGACAAGAGCCCTCTTCCTTAGATTATTCTGGGGCTGTATAAATAAACGCACTCCGTAGTGGCACGGGGTCCATAGGGTTGCCAGGGGGAGGGGGGAAAACAACAAATGCTTTCCTGGATTGTTTGCTCTCTGGGATGTATAGATACCAGATTTCTCTATGCAAAAAACATATTTTATGCAGGTTGCCTGAGTTTTTCTTTACTTTTTAAAAGAACAGGTCAGTGGCACCATTTCCACTCTGTGGATGTGCTTCACCTGTGATGCCCACACATGTATACGAAGGAGCCACATTGTTGAGCCTGGTGACAAATTGCCACTTACGCAGAGCTTTCTGCAGCAGGAGACAGAAGAAAGCATGCGGATGCTTCCTGCAGAACCTTCCCCCCCATGTTTTGTTGAGCGGAGGCAGGATGGGTTGTGGTACAGCAATATAGCAACCCAGTGAATGCAGCAGCCCTAGGAGTCCTGCCGTGCCGATTTTGCAGTGCAGGTTCTTCACACCCTGGTGCAATGCATGTACAGACTCAATCCATCTAACATGCCAGCCCCAGGCAAGGAACAAGCAGAAAATGTGTCCTATGACTTCTCCTCCCATGGATGTCTGCCAAGCTCCACCCTTTGACCTTTCCCTGCTGTGGGATATACTGATCACGTAGGCAGTAGAGTACATGAAATAGTAGCAGATCACATAAGGCAATATCAGGGGTTAAATGTGTGAGCAAGCCAAAGGCACACACGGCTATAATAAAAGAAACAGTGATGTAACCACACACTGCGTATGCACACACTTTCTGCACTCTCCTTTTAATCCATGTTCACTGTGCTGTCCTCCTAGCAACTCTTTTTAGTCCAGTTCTTTTCCCCATTCTGCACTAAAATTGAGTTCAAACTTTTTTTTAGTCCAGGTTCCCCCCCCCCATTCTGCATGACATTCCCTCCCTTTAGTAGTCAGCCCAGTTTCAGCCTGTTGTAGGGTTGCCAAATGGGCCCGGGGGGCGGGGAATCCCCCGCTTTGGAGGGCCGATTTCCGTCACTTCCGGTGACGTTCCAGCGGCGCGTGTGTGCTTTGTGCGCGCGCGCATCCCCAGCCGGCTCCGACGCGAGAAGACGTTCCCCCGCCGGTAAGCAAATTACATGTGGCAACCCTAGCCTGTTGTTGGGCGTGTGTGCTTTGTGCGCGCACGCGCATCCCCAGCCGGCTCCGAAGCGAGAAGACGTTCCCCCGCCGGTAAGCAAATTACATGTGGCAACCCTAGCCTGTTGTTGGGCTGAGTTATTTGGATGCTGTTTTGCCCTGGACTTAAATTGCCTCAACTTGAATGCTGAGAAAATCTGGAGTGGCAGCCAAATGAGGGAAGGACCACAGAAGCAGGCACTACGAATTCTGCGGTGCCACAGTTAAGAGCCAATTGTAAAGCAACAGGTGGTAAAAAGCACCTTATCAGGTAGGGCTAATGTAAACATGTCGCACTGTGAAGTCATAAGGGCTATAAATGTACCTTCCACCCACAGGCGGGTGGAGTAGTTCCTTTGTCCATGCGTGTTAGCACACTGCTCCTGCAACACTGCAATAAAGCTGTCTTCCCACTTGGACTCCAGCCTATGTGTGTGTTTCATTGCCCGCACAGTGCCCCCAGCTAAGATATCAGAATTCATGAAATAAATGATTGGCAACTCTAAAATACCCTTCTTTATCTTTCCAGAGTCAGCAGATTCCATGAACTCCACACTGTTTCTGAGTTCTTGGTTCCATTATGGCTCAGGTTCTGTTCCAATTGTTTTCTGGAAAGAAAGCAGAACTTCAGGAACCTGACAGGGGATTTTTCACAAGAAGGAAGTTTACTCCGTTGAGATTTATAAATAGATCATTTTTAGTTACAATTAAAAGAAACTGCATTAGTAAAAGTACATATTTCAAATATGGAAGCAGATAATAAAAATCATTATTTCAGTGTTCTGGAATGACTTCTCTCTTTAAAAGAAGAAACAAAACGTTTCCTAATAAAGATTTATAAATAGGTTTTCAAAATTAAAGAAACTGCTTTTGTGGTTGCTTTTCCACAAGAGCACAACAGAAGAGCTCTTCTGTCAGCTGAAGAAACAAACAAAAAACTTTGAAACTAGACCCTTGTGTGCTGAAAACCACATTTTTTTGAAAGCTTTATTGACTCCCCTAAAAAGGGGAGGTATTTCGCTAAGAATTAGAAATAAGGAAGGGAAGATTCTTCTTTTCATCTAATAGTGTTAACCAAAATAATTAGTATGTTAATATTGTCCTTCTGGTATCCATTTGTACTTCCAAAGTAAAGTCCAATGAAAAAAGAACAATTTTTAAGCTTTAGTGTCTTTCCCACTTTTCCCTCTCAGGTTATATTTTGGACCCGTTGCTACTCCTTCTTCTTCGTCTTTCACCTCTCCTTCCGAGCTGCTGTCTTCTACGCTTAACGTCGACATCCATTTGGCTAGTTCTGCACCTTCTTCTTTACTGACATGCTTTTTCAAAAAGTCTTGAGCTTTGAAGATGGAGTCAATCTTCTCTCTTTTGTCTTTAAATTTGAAAACCAGTCCTTCTGGTATCAACCGTTTATAGTTCGTTTGATGTTTTTGTAAGAAGGTAGTGAGCCCTTTATACTCCTTTCTCTTCATTCTGATTTCAAATGGAATATCTTTCAAAATCTTGATCTGTTGGTCACCAATTTTCAGGGGTGTCGCTGATGTAGACTTTAAAATCTGGTCCCTGAGACGCTGTTTTGAAAATTTCACTACCACTTCTGCTGGCAATTTATTTTTCCTTGTAAAGTTGGAATAGGCCCGATAGGCCAAATCCATCTCTTCTTTTATTTTATCTGCTTCAATGCCAACCAGGGGTACTAGTGCAGTTGCTAAGATATCTCTCAGGATCTCCCCATCTTCCTCTTTCAATCCCTGAAAATGTAGAATAAGGTTGGATTTTTCCATTTGAAGCATGAGCAGTTTATTGTCTTGCCTTGCTTGATGTTTTTCCACTTTTTGGACCTTCTTCTTGACAATCTGTACTTTTTCTGCTGATACAAGGCACTTCTTTACAGTATCATCCATCTTCTCAGTAACTTCTGTCATTTTCTTTTGCTGTGAATCAAGCTTTTTATTTATTTTTTGCAGTTCAGCCAGCAGATGGCGTGCAAGATCAGTGTCAGGTTGATTAGCAGCAGCTCCAGCAGTAGAGGGACTAGGACAGGAAGTCCCGCCTGTCCTGAAAACCACATTTTATAAAGGTTATAAAGGGGTTTCTTTTTGCCATGCACTTACAGTCTTTTGCAAAATAAAAACAAAAAATAGAAGAAAGTCCATAATTTCATTTTTATTGTTACTTCTTTCTGTGCCTTCAAATAGATGGTCCCATGAGCTTCTTGTAAATATATTGCAAACTAGACCGCAGAATCTTTACTAATGTGCATATGCTGCAAACAATAGTCCTCTTTAGACACTCAAGGCATGTATATTCTATGTACATAGAGGAAAGCAGGGTTGTCCCTGCTTACCCCGCCCTGAGATGTCCATGTGTACAAATGTCAGCAGAAATGTGTACAAGTGAACTTGAGAACATAAGATAAGCCAATGTTGAATCAGGCCAATGACCCATCTAGTCCAACACTCTGTCACACAGTAGCCAAAAATACCAGGTGCCATCAAAAGGTCCAGAAGTGGGGCCAGGACATTAGAAGCCCTCCCACTAGAAACCCTCCCCCAAGCACCAAGACTACAGTGCATCACTTGCCCCAGCCTGAGAGTTCCTATCTATAGGTAAAGGTTTCCCTTGCTCGAAAGCCAGTCGAATCCGACTCTAGGGATGCGGTGCTCATCTCCATTTCCAAGCCGAAGAGCCAGCGCTGTCCGAAGACATTTCCGTGGTCATGTGGCCGGCATGACTAAACACCGAGGCACACGGAACACTGTTGCCTTCCCACCAAAGTGGTACCTATTTATCTAGTTGCAATTTCGTGCTTTCGAACTGCTAGGTTGGCAGGAGCTGGGACCAGAGATGGGAGCTCACTTCAACATGCGGCACTCGGGCCTTGAACTGCTGGACTACCGACCTTCCAGCCTACAGTTCAGCGTCTTAACCTCTTAAGCCACTGCAGCCCCTTGCCATTCCTATCTATACCTTGTGGCTAAAACCACTGATGGACCTCTGCTCCATATGTTTATTCAATTCCCTCTTGAAGCTGTCCATGCTTGTAGCTGCCACCACCTCCTGTGGCAGTGAATTCCATGTGTTAATCACTCTTTGGGTGAAGAAGTACTGTACTTCCTTTTGTCTTTTCTAACCTGCTCAGCAATTTCATGGAGTGCCCACGAGTTCTTGTATTGTGAGAAAGTGAGAAAAGTACTTCTTTCTCAACCAACTCTATCCCATGCATAATCTTATAAACCTCGATCATGTCACCCCTCAGTCGTCATTTCTCCAAGCTAAAGAGCCCCAAGCGTTTTAATCTTTCTTCACAGGGAAAGTCTCTCAACCCTTTAATCATTCTAGTTCCCCTTTTCTGCATTTTTTCCAATGCTATAATATCCTTTTTGAGGTGTGGTGACCAGAACTGTACACAGTACTCCAAATGAGGTCGCACCATTGATTTATACGGGGGCATTATAATACTGGCTGATTTATTTTCAGTTCCCTTCCTAATAATCCCCAGCATAGCGCGTTGGCTTTTTTTATTGCAGTCGCACACTGTCTAGACATTTTCATTGAGTTATCTACTATGACTTCAAGATCTCTCTCTTGGTTAGTCTCTGTGTATTTATATTTAGGATTTTTGGCACCAATGTGAATCACTTTGCATTTGGCCACACTGAACCCCATTTGCCCCGTTGACACCCACTCGTCCACTCGCCCTTGTGGGTATGGATAGGAATGCTGCAAAAAGGAAGACCTTAGCTGTGCATACACTTGTACATCTCTAGGCTTGCTGTAGA